>NW_027507766.1:0-322872 GCF_037356315.1 Lithobates pipiens | reverse complement strand
ATCGCCTGGGAATACTGGATGCCGTAGGCTTCTTTTTATGTTGTTGGCTTTGACCTGTTTTTTTTAGCTTGTTTCCCAAGGTGACCATCTTGGCCTTTGTCAAGAGGCTTCAGAGTGCCCAAAGAGAGTGCCTACAGCCAAATCACCCTGAAAGAGCCTAATCTCATCTGATCTCGGAGGCTAAGCAGCGATGGGCCTGGTTAGTACCTGGATGGGAGACAGCTTGGGAATACCAGGTGCCGTAGGCTTCTCATTGTGTTGCCGGCGTTGAGCTGTTTTTTTCCCCTTGTTTCCCAAGGTGACCATCTTGGCATGTGTCAAGAGGGTTGAGAGTGCACAAAGAAATTGCCTACGGGCACAACACCCTGAAAGCGCCCAATCTCGTTTGGTCTGAGAGGCTAAGCAGGGTTGGGCCTGGTTTGTACCTGGATGGGAGAACGCCTGGGTTTTCCAGATGCCGCAGGCTTCTTTTTATGTTGTTGGTGTTGACCTGTTTTTTTCACTTGTTTCCCAAAGTGATCATCTTGGCATTTGTCAAGAGGGTTGAGAGTGCCTAAAGTGATCGCTTACAGCCGCATCACCCTGAAAGCACCCTATCTCTTCTGATCTCAAAGGCTAAGAAGGGTTGGGCCTAGTTAGTACTTGAATGGGAGACGGCCTTGGAATACCAGGTGCCGTATTCTTCTTTTTATGTTGTTGGCGTTGACCTGTTTTTTTTCGCTTGTTTCCCAGGGTGACTATCTTGGCATTTTTCAAGAGGGATGAGAGTGCCCAAAGAGATTGCCTATGGGCACATCACCCTGAAAGCGCCTAATCTCCGCTGATCTCAGAGGCTAGAAAGGGTCGCGCCTTGTTAATACCTGGATGGGAGACCGCCTGGAAATACTAGGTGCGGTAGGCTTCTTTTTATGTTGTTGGCGTTGACTTGTTTTTTTTGTTTGTTTCCCAAGGTGACCATCTTGGCGTTTGTCAAGAGGGTTGAGCGTGCCTGAAAAAATCTACTATGGCTGCATCACCCTGAAAGAGCCAAATCTCATTTGATCTCAGAGGATAAGCAGGGTTGGGACCTGGTTAGTACCGGGATGGGAGACCGCCTGGGATTTCTCGATGCCATAGGCTTTTTATTTAAGTTGTTGGCATTGACTTATTTTTTTTTTTTTGTTTTATTCTTTGATTAAGTATAAGTAGAACAACATAAATATAACAGTCAACCATACAGCATGACTCAGGGTCACAATTACATGGTAACAAAAAATAGGCAGCCAAATAACTCTGGGTTCTCAGAGGGGAGTCCTAGAGTTTCATCCAGAAAAGAGAGAAACCCCAACTCCGACATGTAGTACAGTATAACTAATGCAGCTCCGTTCGGACAAATGTAATCATGGAGAACAACTGGGACCACAGCGAGCCAGCTTATCATGACCTATGTGAACCAGAGTACAATATGAGCCGGTCGTGTCCAGAACCCTGGGGTTCTTCTGGGTCCCAAAGGCTAGTAAGGAGACAAGGCATAGTGAAAAGGGAGGACGGGGGAAGAAGAGAGTGCAAAGACGGAGAGAGAGGAGGGGGGGGATGGCGGCGGGGAAAAAAAGAAAAATAAAGACAAAAAGGGAGGGGGGGGAATGCCACCCAGGGCAGACTTGGCCTACGTAGGTAAACGTTAGATGTTCAGTCGTTTTCTGGGACAGGGGCGCTGCTCACCTCCCGAATGTAGTCTCAAGTACCAGTAAAATACCTCCAGGGCCTCCATGTAACACTAAATGCCTCTTCAGTGTTGTGAAGGGTGGCGGTCAATTCTTCCATCCGGAGAATATGATTGACTTTGGAATACCACAGCACCTTGGATGGGGGCTGAGGCTGCCTCCACAGTGTGGGAATGCAGGCCCGGGCGGCGTTCAGGAGTTGCATCGTGAGGGTTTTTTTTGTATTTTCGAACAGGCTGTTCGGTCAAGTGTAGAAGGCACGCTGCTGGGTTGTCTGCGATATTTACATTTCTGAGAGTTTTTATCGTCCCGGTCACCTCCACCCAAAAGTTCCTCAAGGCCGGGCATGCCCAGAAAATGTGTCCCATCGTCCCCGTATCTGAATTGCACCTCCAACCAACTTCCGGAATCGATCTATTCATTTTATTCAGAAGGTATGGGACTCTATACCAGCGTGAGACTATCTTGTATCCTGATTCTTGATATTGGTTTGTGATGGAAGCTTTATGTACTAATGTCAGGATCTTCCCTATCTGTTGTGGGGTAAATGTGATGCCAAAGTCCCTCTCTCATTTGTGGATAAATGGTGGGGTCGACTCTTCCTCCTGACTACTTAAAAGGTTGTACAGGAGGAAGAGGGTGTGTCGCACAGGTTCCTTTTTGTGACAGATGGATTCATAGGGCGTCAGGTCTCTAGGAGTGTAGGGGGCCCTTTGTATGGCCAGAAGAAAGTGACGAAGTTGATAAGCACTAAACAAGTCAAGCGGAGGGTCAGAAAGCTCGGCGACAGTTTGCGTGGTCGGGAGCCCTCCCGAGGGCCACACCTCTCCCAGAGGCTGTTTCCCCACCACTGTCAACTGTCGCAGTTTCTTGTTGGTAAATCCCGGTGGGAAGTCTGGATTACCTATAACCGGAGTCATTGGTGACGGCAGGGGAGCAATGTGTGTGCAGCGGAACAACCTTCGCACAACAGCCAACGTAGCTTCCACTACGGGGTGATCTCTGAGGTCTTTTGGTAGGGAGGACAGGAGTCACGGGGAGGTCAATAGGGGAATGGATCCATCCTCAATCTCCATCTCCACCCACTGCTTGTGTGGGCCATTACAATGCCAATCAACGACTCTCGCTAGCAGAGTCGCTCTGTTGTATTATCTCAGATCTGGGAGACCCAGACCCCCCTTGTCCTTTGGTCTGGCAAGCAATTGCAAACGGGCTCTGGGCGGTTTGCGCGCCCAAATAAAGTCCCGGAGCAGCACCTGCAGTTGTCTGAAAAAAATTGGGGGTAACCGGATCGGTAATGTCTGGAACAAGTATAAGATCCGCGGGAGGGCCGTCATTTTGAATGCATTACAGCGTCCGAACCAGGTCAGTGTTAAAGTATGCCAGTTTCCCAAATCAGATTTCAGTATATTCAGGAGAGGGACAAAATTAAGCGGGTACAACTGCGCCAAATCCGCTGCGATGTCAACGCCCAGGTAACGTATAGATTTTTCAGCTCAGTAGAATGGAAAAGCGGAGCATAGCCTCTTGGCCTCACCATCCGGGACCAATGTATTCAATACAGCCGACTTGGCGCAATTGATTTTATAGTTTGAAAGGCTGCTGTATCGCCGGAGAGCCGCGAGTATATTGGGAAGCGAAATGTGTGGATTGGAGACGAAAAAAATTAGATCGTCAGCGTACGCCGCAATTTTTTGGTGTGCCGAGGGTTTGGATATGCCAGTAATATTCGGGTCATTCCGAACGTGACACATAAGTGGTTCCAGTGTCAGAATAAAAATTAGGGGAGACAGAGGGCACCCCTGCCTCGTCCCATTAGTGATGGGGAAAGAGTCCGAGCACTCTGAAAGCACCCAATCTCATCTGATCTTGGAGGCTAAGAAGAGTCAGGCCTGGTTAGTACCTGGATGGGAGACCACCTGGGAATACCAGTTATTGTAGGCTTCTTTTTAATTTTGTTGCCGTTGATTCGTTTTTTTTTCCGCTTGTTTCCCAAGGTGACCATCTTGGCATTTGTCAAGAGGGTTGAGAGTGCCCAAAGAGTTCGCTTACAGCAGCATCACCCTGAAAGAGCCCTATCTCTTCTCATCTCTGAGGATAAAAAGGGTTGGGCCTAGTTAGTCCCTGGATGGGAGATGGCTTTGGAATACCAGGTGCTGTAGTCTTCTTTTTATGTTGTTGACATTGACCTGTTTTTTTTTCGCTTGTTTCCCAAGGTGACTATCTTGGCATTTGTCAAGAGGGTTGAGAGTGCCCAAAGAGATTGCCTATGGGTACATAAGCCTGAAAGCGCCCGATCTCCTCTGATCTCAGAGGCTAAACAGGGTCGGGCCTTGCTAGTACCTGGATTGGAGACCACCTGGGAATACTAGGTGCTGAAGGCTTCTTTTTATGTTGTTGGCGTTGACTTGTTTTTTTTTTTTTTGTTTGTTTACCAAGGTGACCATCTTGGTGTTTGTCAAGAGGGTTGAGAGTGCCTGAAGAGCTCGCCTATTGCCACATAACCCTGAAAGCACCCGATCTCTTCTGATCTCAGAGACTAAACAGGGTCGGGCCTTGTTAATACCTGGATGGGAGACCACCTGGGAATACTAGGTGCTGTAGACATCTTCTCATGTTGTTGGCGTTGACTTGATTTTTTTGTTTGTTTCCCAAGGTGACCATATTGGCGTTAGTCAAGGTTGAGAGTGCCTGAAGAAATCTCCTACAGCCACACCACCCTGAAAGAGCCCAATATCATCTGATCTCAGAGGCTAAGCAGGGTTGGGACCAGTTTAGTACCTGAATGGGAGACCGCCTGGGATTTCCAGATGCCGTAGTTTTCTTTTTATGTTGTTGCCGTTGACCTATTTTTTTCCACTTGTTTCCAAGGTGACCATCTTGGTGTTTGTCAAGAGAGTTGAGAGTGCCTGAAGATATTGGCTACGGCCACATCACCCTGAATTTGTTCCATCTCGTCTGATCTTGGAGGCTAAGCAGGGTCGGGCCTGGTTAATGCCTGGATGGGAGACCGCCTGGGAATACCAGGTGTCGTAGGCTTCTTTTTTTTTTCAAATATAATTTTTTCTCCAAATAGGGGAAGACGGTCCCCCGAGTACATAATGCAACAGAGAAATACAGAGCAAAAATCAGCTGAACAATACTTGATACAGGTATATTCGCAACTGTGAGTCTGCCTTCCATCAATCACAATGATTCGAGGCACGGATAAAGTACTGTACCAAGATCCAGGGTCACACAAACCCCAGGTCCCTCCAGCATAATCCATCCAGAGGGGGGTGTGGGGCTGTCATTCCCAATTTTCCACTTTTTCCAAAAGAGAGAGGGGGTGGAGGGCGTGAGAGATAGGGGAGGAAGGCAGAAAAGAGAAGGATTGAAAGATCAGGAAAGGAGAAGAGGGGACGAGACACGATGGCAGCCACTGTCCAAGGGGCCAGTCAAGGAAAGCTCAGAGCACTAAGGCGATAGCAGGCGACATCCTTCCAGCGAGAATATAAAGGTATTCCAGATGTCTCAGGTTTGTTTAAAAAATTCTTGTTTACCTTGTGATGTGAGGATCAAGTCCTCCATTTTTTTTAATGTCCTCTATTTTCCTAAGCCAGTGAGTAATGAAAGGGGGGAACATTTTTTCCAATAGAGAGGGATGCAGGATTTCGCCGCATTTATCACATGCCGTAAAATTGATTTTTTTGTACTTCTTAATGGGAATCTGTGAATGGTGCAAGAGAAAGAATGCAGCCTCTTCCTGGATGGAGAAGTCTGTGAATTTTTGTGTTATGCATCGGATCTCTATCCAGAAGTCCACCAAGCTGGGGCAGGACCAAAAAATGTGCAGCAACGTGCCCTCTTCTTCTCCACACCTCCAGCATATGTTCGAGGAAGAGGGGAAACATTTCTGCAGCTTTGATGGTGTCAAATACCACCTGGTGAGAAGTTGAAAATTTGTCTCCAGTATCTTCGTGCACAGCGACATTTTGAGAGCCAAAGTGATAATGCGTTGTCTCTGTGCTGGGGAAAATGAGCAATTAAGGTCCTTTTCCCAGTTGGACAGACAGGTTAAGTGTGGGTAATCTGTTTGAGAGAGAATGTGGGCCAAAGGGCCTTCGCTCCTGCATAGAGTCTCAAACTCCGTCTGAGGGCGGGCGAACGTTTGAGGATTGGGGATGGAATGGAGAGAATGATGTTGTTGTGCCGCTCTCCAAAAAGGCAGTTGGAAAAGCCCTGTCGGATCTGTTAGGGTTGAGAAAGAAGGCCATTTTCCATCAATGACGAATTTAGACGCATTGTCTAGGTTGGAATTTCTAAGTGGGTCCCCAGTTCAAAGGTTGGATGGCCACGTATAGGGAATAGGGGGGAAGTCAAAAAGTGTGTTTTGGGTAGCGATCAGGTGACTGACTTTCAACTAAGCCCCTATAGTGGGATGTGACATAAATTCTGTGGGTAAATACTTATAGCACCACATGGCGCTTCTTAGCGGAATTCTGGAGTGAGCTTAGAAAGTTTGTTTCGATTGCAGTCCAATACGCGCCCCAGGAGCATGGTCGGACCAAGTAATATGGCCGATGGAGGAAGAGCTCACCAAGTGCAGTTGGTCATGTGGAATCAAGAAGAAGTCTATCCTCAAGTATGATTTGTGAGGAGAAGAGCAAAAAGAGTAGTCTCTTTCCCCAGAGTGTTGCAGATGCCAGACATCACCTAATTGGTCATTCAGTAAACATTTAGTAATCCGCTTTCTAGAGGAAATGAGGAGCCAGGAGCAAGAGGCAGAAGTGTCAACCGATGGCGAAAGGGGACATTAAAGTCCCCACCTAATATCAACTGGCCCTCCCGAAAGTCACATAATCTGTGCAGGGTAGTTCTGAGGAACGTGTCTTGTTGATCATTGGGAGCATACACAGTGGCAAATGTAAAAAGGCGCTCTCCAATGTGGCCCCTAAGAAAAAGATATCGGCCCCCAGGGTCCACCAGAGAATCCTGGAGAACCCAGGGGAGCCTGCTAGAGATCAGAATGGAGACTCCCTTGGTCTTAGAGGAGGGGTTAGTAGAGTGGTAGACCTTAGGGAAGGATCTTGACCATAGAGAGGGGAGGCTAGTATTTTTAAAATGTGTTCTTGTATAAAGGCCACATCAGTACAGGAAGTCTTCAGTACTCACAGGAGGATCCACCGTTTTTCAGGGGAGTTCAGTCCCTTAACGTTTAGAGAGGTGACCTTGACTGAGTCTGCCATCGCTCCTCGGGAGGGGGAGGGGGACGTCAGAGAAAAGCAAAGAAAGTTGAACCAAGGTAGGTTTTGGGTAGGTAATGCATGGCGGGATCTAAGGGGGAGAAAGGAAGGGCAAATGGAAGGAAATGTAAAGGTAAAGGGAAAAAGAGGCCGGGCACCTCAACCCCAGGGGGAGAGGGAAATTAAGGGTTGTCCGCACTCAACAGTACAGGAAGGGTATACTAAAACAGCACAATTATGCTATAGCGCTTACCAGATGTACACTGGGTATAAAGTGCTGTCCTACTTGGGTTGGTGGGTAGACAGGTCGGAGAGGGAGCCCCCGAATCCTAGTCCCCTCAGTCCCGGCAGTGGTAAATGTCACGTCTGATACCAGTATGCAAATAAAAGACAATCAGTAACATCATAGAACCAAAAAACAATAGTATAACCAAAACAGAGGTAGAGCATATAACTGTCAGCACTGAGGGGTCTCCTCGGCTCGCCCTAAACATAGGCAAGCACGAGGGAGCCCGTCACAACAGAAAAGGCATCACAGATTGGGATCCACCACCCCCCGTCCCATACCCCTAAAGAACATGCAGTCCCCGAACAAATGCATTTCTCCCTTTGGCAGATTGTCCTCTCCTTACCCCCTCTCCCCCGCCCACGCCCCGGGGGAAAAAGGGGCAGGGAAGGGGGGGGAAGGGGGAGCAGAAGGGGGGAAAGGGGGAGTGGAAGGGGGGAAAGGGGGAGGGAAAGGAGGGAAGGGTGGGAAGGGGGGGAAGGGAGGGGGGAAACAGGGGAGAGGGGACAAACATGCGGAAATGTCAAGACCTTTAGCACACTCCCACCAGCAAACACCCGGACCCCATAAATTTCAACTCCTCCCCTCCATGGTCACCATATCAAGACGAAAGAGGAGCAGCCCTGGTCGGTGCATGGAAAATCCGGCAGGCAAGGGGCTGGCGCCACCATCCCTCCATCCAACGGGAGACTTCACCCGAGCAGCAGTCCTGGGGCCCGCCAATTAGTGTCTCTCCTGCATCGCCATCGGGGGCTGTGTAGAGCATCCAGTAAGGGGTAAATCCTCCAGGGGGGTCCAGAGTCACCCTGGAGGGAAGCCGAGTCTCGCACCAATAGGCTCAATAAATAAGTCATCGAGGGTCCCCGAAAGCTGCAGAAGGCAATGTCGTCAAAGAGTAGGTGGGAGCCAGAGGGGGGGACGAGGGGCGCAACCAGGGGGAGGGGACACATATGCGGGAATGTCAAGCCCTTCCAGTACAGCGCACTAGGTATCACTCAGACCCCCCAAAGTGCAACTCCCCCATCTAAGGTCAAGACTCCAGAAGGGAAGATGAGCCGCCCTGGTCTGTACATGAAAGAACCTGCTGCCAAGGGGTTGGGGCCATCATCCCTTCCTCCAATGGGAGATGCCACCGGCATGACAGCCCCGTGTCCTGTCAAGTGGTGCCCCTCTGACAATGTCATTGTGGTATATGTGGAGCATCCAGGGAGAGGCAGGGACCACCCAAACAGTGAGGGGTAAAGCCTCCAAGGGGGACCGGTGTCAGACAGAAGGATAGCGGTGTCTTGTACAAGTTGGTTAATTAGACAAGTCATCCAGTGTGTTCCTGTGAGCAGCGGAAGGAAAGGTCGGTAAGGATTATGAATGGGTGGGGGCCAGGGAGTGCATAAAACTGCCACCAGATGACCGGGGCAGAGAGGGCAAGGGGATGAAAGTCAGATCTGGTAGGTGGGGGCGGGGTGAGGAGTGTCCCTCATATTACTCACATTGGCCATACCTTGAAGCTGAGCGCTCTGCATACCCAGGACATTCTTCTGTATAATCTAGCCTATCTGTATACATTAGAATGGCTTTTGTACACATTAGTCGGTCCTCTGTATACACTAGTCTGTCTGTATACACTAGTGTATACAGATAGGCTAGATTATACAGAAGAACGTCCTGGGTATGCCGAGATGGAGGCTAGGGTATACAGAGAGAGAGGCTAGAGTATGCATACTTGCTAGTGTATACAGGCGGACTAGTGTATACAGAAGACCGGTTAGTTTATACAGAGAGGCAAATGTGTACAAAAGACAGGCTAGTGTATACAGATAGGCTAGATTATACAGAAGAACGTCCTGGGTATGCAGAGATGGAGGCTAGGGTATACAGAGAGAGAGGCTAGAGTATGCATACTTGCTAGTGTATGCAGGCGGACTAGTATATACAGAAGACCGGTTAGCTTATACAGAGAGGCAAATGTGTACAAAAGACAGGCTAGTGTATACAGATAGGCTAGATTATACAGATAGGCTAGATTATACAGAATAACGTCCTGGGTATGCAGAGATGGAGGCTAGGGTATACAGAGAGAGAGAGAGGCTGGGTTACACAGAGAGGCAGGAGTATGCAGACTTGCTAGTGTATACAGATGGACTAGTGTATACAGTAGACCGGCTAGTTTACACAGAGAGGCTAATGTGTACAAAAGACAGGCTAGTGTATACAGATAGGCTAGATTATACAGAAGAAGGTCCTGGTTTATGCAAGAGATGGAGGCTAGGGTATGCAGAGAGAGAGGCTTGGTTACACAGACTTGCTAGTGTATACAGGCGGACTAGTATATACAGAAGACCGGTTAGTTTATACAGAGAGGCAAATGTGTACAAAAGACAGGCTAGTGTATACAGATAGGCTACATTATACAGATAGGCTAGATTATACAGAAGAACGTCCTGGGTATGCAGAGATGGAGGCTAAGGTATACAGAGAGAGAGGCTAGGGTACGCATACTTGCTAGTGTATACAGAGGACCGGCTAGTTTATACAGAGAGGCTAATGTGTACAAAAGACAGACTAGTGTATACAAATAGGCTAGATTATAGAGAAGAACGTCCTGGGTATGCAGAGATGGAGGCGTGGTTACACAGAGAGGCTAGTGTATGCAAGCTTGCTAGTGTATACAGACGGACTAGTGTATACAGTAGACCAGCTAGTTTATACAGGGAGGCTAATGTCTACAGAAGACCGGCTAGTGTATACACATAGGCTAGATTATAGAGAAGAACGTACTGGGTATGCAGAGATGGAGGTCAAGGTATACAGAGAGAGAAGTTGGGTTACAAAGAGAGGCTAGTGTATGCAGACTTGCTAGTGTATACTGGTGGACTAGTGTATACAGAGAGGCTTGGGTATACAGAGAGCTAATGTATAAAAAGATGCTAGTGTATACAAAAGACAACCAAGAGTAGACAGTGAGGCTCGTGTATACAGAAGACCGGCTACAGAGAGGCTAATTTGTACAAAAGACAGGCTAGTGTATACAGATAGGCTAGATTATACAGAGGAAGGTTCTGGGTATGCAGAGATGGAGGCTAGGGAATCCAGAGAGAGACTGTGTTACACAGAGAGGCTAGAGTATGCAGAAGACCGGCTATTTTTTTTACAGATAGGCTTGTGGGGACAGTCTGGGGAATTCAGTGAGGCTAGTGTATGCAGAGAGGCAGGGACACCGAGAATATTGTAAAAAGAAGGCAGGCTAGTTTATATAGATGACGGGCACGTGTATACAGAAGACAGAGAGGCTCGTCTATATAGAGTGGCTGGTGTACACAGAGAGATTAATGTATACAGAAAAGCTAGCGTGTAAAGAAGACTGGACTTTATTTTTTGCTAATGCAACTACTTCTGAAACATGTAAAGTGCTTTTTTCATATTTTGGTGCTGTTAAAAAGTTGTGTGTTGTCAGTGGTGATATCAATGTGACAGTTAATGTGGAGAACTACAAATATACAAAATAGAGCAAAAGAGTGCTAAGTTTATTTTGTTAAGTCATTGACTGATAGACGTTAAGTAATTGGCCGTTATTGGTTTGGCAGTACATGGTTTATTTTGATGTAAGATAGTTTTATTCTCTACTTATAGCCGAGTTTTAGACGACTTTATTATTAGCATTATTCGCATTATTCCTATTTATTATGCAGAGTGTAAGTATTGCAGTGAGACGATATTGCTTTTGAAAGATTTTTATTATTATACATAGCATTGTTAGCAGACCAATAGGACAATTTACATGGCTTAATATTGCAGAGCGTAATTTATCAGGAAAGAGATCCAAAGCGTTAGTTGCACTAGCTTCATAAAACTGAGAAATCGTTACATTCCGGTAGCACTGAAAAGACGATATTCGATGAGTGATCTACACATTTCGTTTACTATTGCAGAGAGATACCGGCTAAATGTTAATATGTTAATAAGTGCTGCGTGTAAGGTAGAAATAAGATGGTTAAGTGTGAGCTGGTTTACCAGGATTTAGAGATAGTAATCTGTTTATTCAAATAATAAATATAGCAAAATAACTCTATAATTAATATTGAGACAGTATATACAGGTCGGGTTTAAGTGGAAATACACGAAATAACAGCAACGACGTGTGTAGGTTTTTATCAATCAGGTTCATTACCTGTCTTTAATCATGTAGTGAATATACACCAAATGTAGCACATAATAACTAACAGAGGATGACATGGCAAAAAGACAAACTGCATTAGAAATGTGAATATGAATTAGAGATGAAATGCCCATCCCCACGGCTACGTACAGCAAAGTGTGAGCGAGCTAAGCAGCTAAATATTCTGCAATAGCAGAGATTAAGTATTGCAGATTGGAAGAGTTAGTTGCAGTAGCTCCAAAATGACTGAGAAATAATTTCATTACTCAAAATGTAAAAGTTATCCCGGTAGCACTGAGTGGACTGATATTAGATGAGTGATCGTTGTAGTACAAATTCAGTTTCCTATAGCAGAGAGATACCAGCTAAATGTGAGACGAGCAATTAAACTGTTCACGGTAGCATTGCATTCCTCTTAAGTTGTGCAGCGTGTAAAGAAGCAATAAGATGGTTTTGTATTACCCTAAAATTAGCAGTATACGTAATAAAGGTGAGTAGGTAACCTGTATTTAGACATAGCAAACTCTACAATCTAATTTAGCAAAATTAGAACGGATAATATTGAGACAGTGTATAAAAGTCGAGTTTAAGTGGAAATACACAAAATATCTAGCTTACCTTTACAATTCCTGTTCAATAGAGCGTTGCAAAGTAATACCAAAGCAGAATGTTGGATTATCAATTAGATGAGATGATTGCTGTAATCATGAAATATCAGCAACGACGTGACTAGGTTTCTATCGTTTTTCAGGATCCTTACGTGTCTTTAAGGATGGATGTTCCCATCGGTAGCATTGCATTACTCTTGAAATGTCAATCCCCATTGGTTACTTACATGTAAGCGCGGCTATATACAGCAAAGTGTGAGCTAAGCAGCTAAAGGGTATTTAAGAGTAAATTGACGTAGCTTGAAAATTCCAACGTGTAAATCGTTCCATTAATTTTGTTACGCACGAAGACGGCTTACACTGACTGTTTTCCGTTTCCACTATTTATCGGCATAATGTATCAGTAACCATGAACATTAATAGTGATAGACAGCTTACATTAGGATGTATGCATTAGGATGTATGTATGTGTTATTAATGTAATCAAACTGTATTGCTATGCTTTGCTACTGCAACCACTTCTCAATCAAGTAAAGAATTTTGCTTTAACGTAAAATTAGCTGGAGACATTATAACTATGGTTAGGTTTACAATGATTTAGAGATAGTAATCTCTATAATATAATAACAATAAGTATAGCAAAACAAATTAGGAAAATATTGAGGCAGTATATATAGGTCGAGATAAAGTGAATACACAAAAGGGATCAAGGGATAGTTGCAAAGTAATATCCTTATTAAGGCAGAATGTCGGAATAGCAATGAGATTCGATGGTTGCAACATAAAACGAAATATGAGAACGGCTAAAATACATAATTTAAGAGTACAGTAGAATATAGTATAAATTATTTAAGAATAAATAGACTTAGAATGAAAAAAATCTAAGTTTAAATCAATGAGTAAATCGTTGAGTAAATCGTAAATTTATCAGCTAAGTTAACGCTGAGATTATGATTAATTTCACAGTTCCATTACGCGGTCCTTTTCCACTGGTATAGTCATAATGTAATATCAGTAATTGCTATCAGTAAATGTTAAAATTGTAAGACGGTTCACGGCTATGTGGAATTGATATGGATTTAAAAGCCGTACATTAATTTTCTGAAGTATATGACTTACACTGCTTTTCGCACATTTTGCTGCGATAAAAAGAAATGTTTTGTCACTGTGTTTTAACTGTGACTAACTGTCACAGAAAAGGTGGAGAAAAAGAAGTAAAAAGCAATAAAACTGTTTACATCGTTAGCGAGCGATAGTTACATTACTTTTAGTATGTACAGCATGTCTGGTAGCAAATGGATGATTTTGTGACCATTTTGCATTACCGTACAATTAGCGGTAGAACTCATCGAAGTGAATAGATTTAACCGGATTTTGAGATAGTACTCTCTATTTCTATTAAGAAATAAAGAAAAATAAGTCAGGATGGTGTGTCAGGACTGTCACATACTCAATGTGACAGTTGATGTGGAGAATTACAAATATGCAAAATAGAGCAAAAGAGTACATGGTTTATTTATATGTATGATAGTTTTATTGCATGCTTCATGTGGATGATTAAAATCGTGTAGTGAGTATAATCTATATTTAGCATAAGAATGAAAAGGCAGAACATGGCAATGTGACAAGCTCCATTAGAGATGTGAGCTAGATGAAATGATGAAATGTCTCTGTATAGCCCAGATTGTCTTCTGTTATCACATCTAAATTCACTAGCCTCTCTATATACACCAGCATGTTTACACTAGCCGATCTTCTGCATACAATAGCCTGTCTTCGATATACACTAGAATATGTTCTGAATACACTAGCCCGTCTTCTGTCTTCTGTATGCCCTAGCCTGTCTTCTGTATACATTAGTCTCTCTGTATAAACTAGCATCTCTGTATACCCCAAACTGTCTTCTGTAAAAACTTGTCTCTCTTTATAGCCTGTCTAGCCTTTCTTCTGTACACACTAGCTTCTCTGTATACACTAACCAGGCTTCTATATACAATAGCTTCACTCTATGCACTAGCCTCTCTGTATAATCTATCCTCTCTATATACCCTAGATAGTGTTCTGCATACACTAGCCTCTCCGTAGAAGCCAGCCTTTATTCTGTATTCACTAGCCTTTCTTCTGTATGCTGTAGTCTTCTATATATACTAGCTTCTCTGTACACCCTTGCATCTCTGTAATACACTAAACCCTCTGTATACCACATCCTGTCTTCTGTATACGCTAGACTGTAAAAACTAGCTACTAACTAGACACCAGCCTGTCTTCTGTACCCACTAGAATCTCTGTAGTCTCTCTATATGCACTGTCCTATCTGTATACACTCGACTCTCTCTATACACTAACCTCTCTATATACACTAACATCTTTGTATATACTAGCTTCTCTTTAAACTAACCTCTCTGTGTACCCCAGCCTCATTGTTTACTCTAGCATCTCTGTATAGTCAAGCCTATCTGCATACACGAGTCTGTATTCTGTATTCACTAGCCTTTCTTCTGTCTTCTATATATACTAGCTTCTCTGTACACCCTTGCATCTCTGTAAACATTGTCTGAACTAGCCAGTATTATGTATACACTCACCGACTATATACACTAGACTCTCTGATTACACTAAACCCTCAGTATACCACAGCCTGTCTTCTGTATACACAAGACTGTAAAAACTAGCTAGAATACACCAGCCTGTCTTCTGTACCCACTAGACTCTCTGTATACACTACCCAGTCTTCTGTATAGAATGTCAGCTTTGATGTATACCCAAGCCTGTCTTCTGTATACACTAGCTTCTCTATATGCACTGTCCTTTCTGTATACACTCGACTCTCTCTATACACTAACCTCTCTATATACACTAACATCTTTGTATATACTAGCCTCTCTTTAAACTAGCCTCTCTGTGTACCCCAGCCTCACTGTTTACTCTAGCATCTCTGTATACTCAAGCCTATCTACATACACGAGTCTGTATTCTGTATTCACTAGCCTTTCTTCTGTATGCTGTAGTCTTCTATATATACCAGCTTCTCTGTACACCCTTGCATCTCTGTAAACACTGTGTAAACTAGCCAGTCTTATGTATACACTCGCCGACTGTATACACTAGACTCTCTGAATACACTAAACTCTCTGTATACCACAGCCTGTCTTCTGTATACAGTAGACTGTAACAACTAGCTAGAATACACCAGCCTGTCTTCTGTACCCACTAGGCTCTCTGTATACACTACCCAGTCTTCTGTATAGAATGTCAGCTTTGATGTATACCCAAGCCTGTCTTCTGTATACACTAGCTTATCTATATGCACTGTCCTTTCTGAAACACTCGACTCTCTCTATACACTAACCTCTCTATATACACTAACATCTTTGTATATACTAGCCTCTCTTTAAACACTCTCTGTGTACTCCAGCCTCACTGTTTACTCTAGCATCTCTGTATACTCAAGCCTATCTACATACACGAGTCTGTATTCTGTATTCACTAGCCTTTCTTCTGTATGCTGTAGTGCTAGGTTCCTGTATTACAGAAACAGAACACCAGCAATAAGGTGTATATTGTGCAGGAGGCACACAACACCCACTCTAACTTCTGCACTGCAGATGCATGTATTGCAGAAATTGAACACCAGTAATAAAGGGTAGCTTCAGGTGTGTACTGTGCAGGAGGCACATAACACCCACTGTAACAGTGCTAGGTTCCCAAGCAGTAAAGACACTGTCCCTGCCTATCGTCCTCTTCCCCTGACCACCGCAACACACTATACAAGGCCGCCGCGCTGGCGGCCTTATCTAGTGTGGGGTGTGTACTAAACCCCCCTGAGCTATAATTGGCCTGTGGTGAATTGTGGCTCACCTCACAGAGGATGTCACATCTGTTCTTATTATATAGAACCTATTATGCTCCTCGTAAACTTTTTCAGTTTGGCCGAACGGCCGGACGCAAGTTGCCCCCAGTGCGGGAACATGGGGGGAGACATGATGCACATGTTTTGGAGATGCCCGAAGTTGATCCGCTACTGGACAGAGGTGACAGGAACCATTGATCTGGTGTTTGGAACCTCCACCGGGATGGAGGCGAAGTATTGTCTCCTGGGATTAGTTGAAGGAGTTGGAAACCCGGGAAGCAGCCAGATGGCAGTTCTGAGTTGCCTATTTCAGGCAAGGAAACTGATTGCCCAACCCTGCTTAGCCTCCAATGTTGGCAATGACTTGTTTTTTTTCGCTTGTTTCCCAAGATGACCATGTTGGCGTTTGACAAGATGGTTGAGAGTGCCCGAAGAGATCGCCTATGGCCCCATCACCTTGAAAGTGCCTGATCTTGTCTGATCCCGGAGGCTAAGCATTGTCAGGCCTGATTAGTAACTGGATGGGAGACCAACTGGGAATACCAGGTGCCGTAGGATTCTTTTTATGTTGTTGGCGTTGACATGGTTTTTTTTTTCCGCTTGTTTCCCAAGGTGATCATCTTGACATTTGTCAAGAGGGCTGAGAGAGCCCAAAGAAATCTCCTACAGCCACATCCCCCTGAAAGCGCCCGATCTCATCTGATCTCAGAGGCTAAGCAGGGTCCGGCCTGGATAGTACCTAATTACAGGTGCCATAGGAATCTTTTTATATTGTTGGCTTTGACTTGTTTTTCTTTCGCTTGTTTCCCAAGGTGACCATTTTAGCATCAGTCAAGAGTTTTAAGTATGTCCTGAAGCGTTCGCCTGAGGTCACATCACCCTGAAAGCGCCCAATCTCAGAGGCTAAGCAGGGTCTGGGTCAGATGGGAGACCGCCAGGGTCTATGTTGTTGGCGTTGACCTGTTTTTTTTCACTTGTTTCCCAAGATGACCATCTTGGTATTTGTCAAGAGGGTTGAGAGTGTCTAAATAGAACACCTATGGCCACATCACCCTGAAAGCGCACAATCTCATCTGATCTCGGAGGCCTAGCAGTGTACGGCCTGGTTAATACCTGTATGGGAGACCATCTGTGAATACCAGGTGCCGTAGGCTTCTTTTTATGTTGTTGGCATTCACCTGTTTATTTTCGCTTGTTTCCCAAGGTGACCATCTTGGCGTTTAACAAGAGGGTTAAGAGTGCCCAAAGAGATAGTTGCCTACGGGCACAACACCCTGAAAGCGCCCAATCTCGTTTGGTCTCAGAGGCTAAGCAGGGTTGGGTCTGGTTTGTACCTGGATGGGAGACTGCCTGGGAAGACCAGGTGCCATAGAAGGTTTTCCAGATGCCGCAGGCTTCTTTTTATGTTGTTGGCGTTGACTTGTTTTATTTGTTTGTTTCCCAAGGTGACTATCTTGGCGTTTGTCAAGAGGGTTGAGCGTGCATTTGATCTCAGAGGCTAAGCAGGGTTGGGACCTGGTTAGTACCTGGATAGGAGACCGCCTGGGATTTCTCGATGCCATAGGCTTTAGTTTTAAGTTGTTGGCATTGACTTATTTTTTTTTTATTATTCTTTTATTAAGTAGAACAACATAAATATAACAGTCAACCATACAGCATGACCCAGGGTCACAATTACATGGTAACAAAAAATAGGCAGCCAAATAACTCTGGGTTCTCAGAGGGGAGTCCTACAGTTTCATGCAGAAAAGAGAAATCCCACCTCCGACATGTAGTACAGTATAACTAGTGCAGCTCCGTTCAGACAAATGTAATCATGGAGAACAACTGGGACCACAGTGAGCCAGCTTATCATGACCTATGTGAACCAGAGTAAAATATGAGCCGGTCGTGTCCAGAACCCTGGGGTTCTTCTGGGTCCCAAAGGCTAGTAAGGAGAAAAGGCATAGTCAAAAGGGAGGACGGGGGAAGAAGAGAGTGCAAAGACTGAAAGACGGAAAATAAAAATAAAGACAAAAAGGCAGGAGGGGGGGGGGGGGGGAAAGACACCCAGGGCAGACATGGCCTACTCACCTCCCGAATGTAGTCTCGAGTACCAGTAAAATACCTCTAGGGCCTCCATGTAACACTAAATGCCTCTTCAGTGTTGTGAAGGGTGGCGGTCAATTCTTCCTTCCGGAGGGGCGGAGCGCCATGACGTAGGAGCAGCCGCACGCCGGATCTCCTGAGGGCCTCGCTCTGTCTCCCCCCCGTCGTGCTCTCGATGCTGGGCTACGTGCCACTCTATTGGCCCACGGAAAGCTCCAGCAACGCCGCGCCGATTTGAATTGGCTGCGGCGGTTCCCATGGCCCTGGCACACGCGCTAGTCGGCTGGCCGGCGCGGCCTGAGTAAAACGCTCACAGCCTGCTTCTGTTCGGTGCCGTGAATCGGCGGAAGGTCCGGTGGATGCCTACCCCTCAGTAAGGAAGGAAGACCCCCTGGCCAGAAGACAGCTGAACCTGGCGCTTGGAGAGGAGCTGCTGATCCAAGGAGCTGTGCTTGGCGGTCGGTCCATGATGTCGGGACAGCGGTAAGACAAGCGGTCAGACGGGGACGGGGGCAGCCCAAAGCTGGAGGTGGGTACGGACAGTATACCAGACAGGAAGATTTCCCCCTGGTTATAGCTTGGGCTTACTTGTGTGTACCCCTCCCCCTCCTTCCTTTATGGAACAAGAAGGCTGTTTCTGAATGCGGACCCCCGAAGGACAGTATTTCCCCTGCATGCCCCAAACCTGCTGCAGCTAGGCTTTAAGTGTAGTTGGAGAGGAGAGGGGGAAGAGTTAAGAAGAGGAAAAGTAATAATCTGTTTGCTGCTGGAACCTGCTTCATCTGCTAAACCCCCCTTTTTGAACACAAAAGAACAGTCGAATATATATGTACATAACCAAAGGGTGAAGTTTGTGCTGCTCTGAACAGTAGACACTGGATGCATCTTGATGTTTGATATCTGACGTAAGAGTTTCTCTGGCGGGAAAAACTGGAAAAATGCATTTAAAACCTTCCCTTGCTGTGCGATTGTTATGCTTACCTCCATTCAACAGTTAAAGGACTGGATATATTTGATATCGTTCTTTGCTTTCTGATTTTAGGGCGGGATAATTTATTACTAGTGTAAGACGAACTCATTATAACAGCTATAATAATATTAATATCAATAACTTTTCGTTGCCTAGTCTACTACGCTATAGGTTAACCGTGGAGTTATACGGTATGGACTTGGACAGATGATTTACCTGTGGTGTGGAAAGCAATTGAACTATGTCCCATCCCTTCTTTTTTTTTTCGGAAAGTAAGCTAGTGGCTGCTGTCGATACTTTTGATTTAATTGTACCTCATTGTGGGTGGTATTAGACCCCTGGGAGATTTTCAAAGGTCTGGGAGGGAGGTATATTAGATTAGGGTAGAGATAGGGGGGAAGAGGGGGAAGGAAAGAAAAGGGAGGGGGAAAATAGTAAAGAGAATAATCTGGTGATCGATAGATAGTGGAAGGAGTGGAAGGAGGGTCTTGGTCCTGCCAAAATGAGGGGAAAGGCAGGTAAAGCAAATAAGACGATCACCCTGGCTGCAAGCCCGGTCGGAATCCAAAAATACCTGGCTGTAAATTCTAGTATAAGAGAGGATGAAGTGACCGGTAGCCCCAGGACAGAAAAACCATCCCGCTCGGGCCCAAGTAGACAGAAGGGGGAAGAGGGTAGGGGGGTAAAAAATCCTGCCATAAAGTCAAGTGAGCTTAAAAAAAAAAGTGGAGTAAACCCACAGAATGAAGAAGTAGATCAGAATAATCCCCGGGGAGAGGTGGAGATGGTTAACAGAGAGGCAGAAGAAATGGTTTCGGATAGTCACAAAGAAACCCCCCAGCCCCCACAAATTAGGGAGATGCTTTCTGAGATGTTCTCGAGAATGGAGGTCTCTCTAAGGGCGGATATCGCAACAATAAGAAGCGATATAGGTTTGGTCTTAGGGAGAGTGGAGGAGATAGAAAATAGAGTTGAGACTCAAGAGCATAAGATTGACGGAATTTTAGAGCAGATAACAGCCCTCCGGAGGACAAATAGAACAATCAGATATAAGTTGGAGGATCAAGAAAATAGAAGTAGGAGGAAGAACATACGGATAAAAGGTCTCCCTGAGACATATAGCGGTTCCGCCCTTGGAGAGATAGCTCAACAGATTTTTAACCCTCTATTGGATAAGGAAGTTACAGTCCCATTGAAAATTGATAGAATACACAGAATGACACGACCCCGGGGGATTAGATCAGAAGCACCTCGAGATGTTATAGTGAGATTTCATAATGTAGCAGAAAAAATGCAGGTAATGAGAAGAGTGAGAATACAGTCTGGGGTGGTCCATGAGGGCACGGAACTGCAGATTTACTCTGACTTAGCGGGGGAGACACTGGGAAGAAGGAGATGCTTAAAACCACTCACGGAATTATTGAGAGCGGCGGACATCCCATATCAATGGGGATTTCCAGCATGCCTCATAGGGAAGAAAGAGGGACGATCTGCAGTTCTACGCTTCCCAGAAGACCTCCCAGAATTTTGTGTGCAGTTAGGTATACACCCTGCCCCACAGATAGAATGGGGTTGTGAAAACGTATTAGGGGGTGAGGGGATTATCACCCAGGGGAGGAAATGGCAGGATGGACCTAGCAGTTGGAGACGAAAGAAGATTACTGGAAATGAGTTGAGTTAATGGGCCGCGCTGAGAGCTGAGGAGTGCGGGGGGAGGGGAGATGGGGGGAGGGGGGGAGGGAAGGTGGGGGGAGGGGGGGAGGGAAGGTGGGGGGAGTCTCAGGCGGATAAGGGTGCGAGCCCCAGGGACACTATGGGGGTGAGGCGAACACAAATATCGGTCCACCAGTGCCATAGGCTTAACGGGAAGGGGGGTGTCCTACCCAGTCTCATAAGACGTTCCGTTATAGGACAAGGGGGGAGTAGGGAGGGGAGAGGGAGGGAGGGGGGTGGTTTTTGGTTGCTTTTTGGGGCTCTCACTCGGTCCTCCCATAGGGCTAGTAGGGACAGGTACCACTGGATCCACTGGACGCTTAGAAGAAAAAAAAAGAGGGGGAATTACCCCGCGTAGAGAGGTATGGTAGTCCTTAATGTTATCACTTATAATGTAAGGGGTTTAAACTCAAAAAGGAAAAGATATAGGATAAATGACGAATTGCAATACATGGAAGCAAATATAGTATGTCTTCAAGAGACGCATATAACATGCACTTCTGGGGTTAGATTGAATTCGGCTAATTTTCCGGTGTGGTTTTATGGGGATTCCCCATCCCCCTATTCGAGAGGGGTTGCGATAGGGTTTAGTAGAACAACGAGGTTTAACCTAGAAGAGCGACTAGTGGATCCGGAGGGTCGTTACCTGTGCCTAAAAGGCAGGCTGTTTAATTTTAAATGTACAATTGTCAATATTTATGCCCCAAACAAGAATACGGGTAGATTTCTGAAGAAAGTATTGAATAAAATAGAAGACTTTAAAGAAGGGAAATTAATCCTGGCAGGGGATTTCAATTGGAGTATGAACCCTAAATTAGATACTACAGGGGCGGGCCCTAGGATATCTGAACATAAACAGAGATTGTTTTTAAGGGCGTTAACTGCATATCAATTATATGATACCTGGAGAACACTGCATCCAAAAGATAGGGATTATACATGTTTCTCCTCGGTCCATGGTTCTTTCTCCCGAATAGATTATATTTTTTTGGAACATTCATTTCTAAGGGCACTTAAGAAGGCTGAAATAAAGATAAGAACAGTTTCAGATCATGCACCTGTGTTGATCCAGCTGGAGATTGGGAGGGATCATGGACCGAGGATGAATTGGAGACTGAATGAATCGCTATTACAGGATAAAGATACAATAGAAAGGATCGAGCATGAGATTGCACAATTTTTTAGTCTGAACGACATACCGGAAACCTCTAGCCCTGTATTATGGGAAGCGCACAAGGCAGTTATAAGAGGGTTATTAATAGGGATCGGTGCAGGGAAAAAGAGAGAGAGGGAAAGGAGGAAAACTCTATTATACGAGGAAATCCAGAGATTGGAACAGACGTGGAGACCATGGGGGCTTCGGGACACCCAAGATTTAATAACAAAAAAACGAGAGCTAGATGATTGCTTGGAGCAGGATAGGAGAACGGCCTACCATATTTTGGGAAGAGAAAGGTACCAATGGGGGAATAAATCAGGTAAATGGTTGGCTAGGAGGGTGAAGGAAAAGAAAAGTAGAACTTTTATCCCAAAAGTGAGAAATGCTGAGGGGGACATACAAAATATGCCAGATGATATTGTGAACACATTTTTTACATATTATCGGGGCCTTTATAATATCGGGCAACAGGATAAGGTAGAGAATCGAGTAGGGGAGGAAATAAAGGATTACTTAAATTGGATAGATATCCCCAGGGCCAAGCAAATAGAAATGGAAGCACTAGAAACCCCAATATCAAGGGGGGAGGTTGAGAGGGCGATCAAAAATACAGCTAAGGGAGGTTGCCCGGGGCCCGACGGTTTCCCGATCTCATATTACAAGCAATTCCAAAAACAGCTAGTCCCAAAATTATGCGACTATTTTAATGCAGTGGGGAAGGGCGAAAAATTCCGCGAAGAAACACTCTTGACACATGTGGTCCTGATCTTGAAAGAGGGAAAGGACCCAACGGCAGTAGAAAGCTATAGGCCAATTTCCTTACTAAACTCAGACATTAAATTGTTCGCAAAAATTATCGCTGAAAGATTAGGACCCCATGTGTCAGAGTGGATACTGCAGGATCAGGTTGGATTTATCGAAGGGAGAGAAGGTCGGGATAACACTCTAAAGACCATTATGTTATGCCAAGAAGCTGTAAGACAGGGTGCCCCCACGGTACTCATGTCAATAGATGCGGAAAAGGCATTTGACAGAGTGGGGTGGGGGTTCCTGTTTGAAGTGCTGGAAAGGTATGGATTAGGGGAGCGGATGAGGGGCTGGATAGAAGCCCTATACACCCACCCTAAAGCTAAAATAAGAATAAATGGGGCTCTGTCCTGCCCCCTTGAGTTGTTCAACGGGACAAGACAGGGTTGCCCGTTATCCCCATTATTATTTATATTGTCGCTTGAACCCCTGCTGATGGCCATTAGGATGAATCAAAACATTCATGGGATATGGGCTGCTAAGAGGGAGTTCAAGGTCGCAGCGTTTGCGGACGACCTTTTGCTCTATATTTCCAACCCTGGGTCTTCCATACCAGCAATAATGGAAGAATTATCAAAATATGGGAGGGTCTCTAACTTTAAGGTTAATATATCTAAATCTGAAATTCTGAATTTAAATACGCCAATAATAGAGCAGAGCATCCTCCAATCTAAATTCCCCTTTAGATGGTGTGGGAGGGAATTGGCCTATTTGGGAATAAGGTTGACAGCAGAGATGAGTGATCTGTTTGAGGCCAACTATATACCCATACTAAATAAAATTAAACAACATTTGGAAAGATGTCAACATAAAGCTCTATCATGGACAGGTAGAATAAACGTAGTTAAAATGTTTATTTTACCAATTTTCACCTATACATGCCAAATGATCCCAATAGCGTTACCACAGGTCTATTTAAATAAACTAAAAACATTGATTAACAGATTTATATGGAAAAAAAAAGCGGCGAGGGTGGCACTGAATACCCTGATAAGAAGTAAAGACAGGGGAGGGCTGGCAATGCCGGATCTCAAAAAGTATTATGAGGCCATAGCAATCTCACGAATCCCGGATTGGATACACAATAAAAAGGGAAAGGACTGGGTTGAATTAGAAATTAAGTTAAGTAGAAGGGAATTAGGGGAAATAGTATGGATACCTGCAAAACATAGAGAATTAGGCCATAGCACAAACACACTGACAAAAAACTTACTTCAGATATGGGACACAATAAATAAGAGACATAACTGGGAGCACAACTCACCATTAATGCCACTATTGGACACTAAATTTTTTATCCCAGGTCAAGAGGAATATTTATATTATAGTAGATGGGTTAAGAAAGACAACATTAAACTACAGGAGGTGATGGAAGGAAATAGGATGTGCACGTATGAGGAAATTATAGGGAAATGGGGTCACAAACCATTAGATAAATGGAGATATTATCAATTATATTATTTCATTCAGTCTCTACCACAGCCATTACGGGGTAAGGAACAATTTAGACCACTGGAGAAGCTATTAGTGAACCGTCAGTGCCTTGAAAAAAGGATTTCAAAACTTTATAAAATCCTAATAGAAAGAATAGAGCAAAACTACCCCCCCTACCTAGAAAAATGGGAAAGTGAAAGCGGGTCCTTAAGTAACGATTATCATAGAAATAGGATAATTAGACGAACCTATTCGGTTGCCGTAGACTCACAAACACGAGAGATGTCATATAAACTTTTAACAAGATGGTACATAACCCCACAACAAGGAAATAAAATATGTAGTGCGACCCCCCGGTCATGCTGGAGAGGCTGCTTGGGGGAGGGGTCATTTGCTCATATATGGTGGCTGTGCCCTAAGATACAGACATTTTGGGATAAAGTAATAGAAACAATTTTTGAAATAACAGGGGAAAGGATTAGGAGGGATCCATGGGTATGCCCATTTCATGATATAGAAAAAGGAGAGAGGGAGTATGGGTATTCCTTGATCCCCTGTCTATTAAACGCTGCTAAATCATTGATACCGCTAAGATGGAAAAGATCTGATCCTCCCTCGATGAGGGAGTGGGCAGAAAGATTAGAAAGGACACGAATTATTGAAGAGTCAATGTACAAACTGGATAATATGGAGGAGAGGTACCAGAATAAATGGCGTCTCTGGGTACTATATGGTAAAACTGAAAATTATTTGAAGATGGTGGAATGTTAGCTAAAAGGAATCCCATGGAGTAGGATCGAGTGAGAGAGGGGAGGGAAGGGGGGGGGGAGGGAGGGAAAAGGAAGACAACCTTTATAAGAAATGATGCTGTATTTATTATTATGTGAAATGGTTTATATATGTATTATAGTTGTCTGTAAATTTTGGAAAATCTCAAAAATAAAGAATTATAAAAAAAAAAATTCTTCCTTCCGGAGAATATGATTGACTTGGAATACCACAGCACCTTGGATGGGGGCTGAGGCTGCCTCCACAGTGTGGGAATGCAAGCCCGGGCGGCGTTCAGGAGTTGCATCGTGAGGGTTTTTTTTTATTTTCGAACAGGCTGTTCGGTCAAGTGTAGAAGGCACGCTGCTGGGAACCCAAAAGTTCCTCAAGGCCGGGTATGCCCAGAAAAGGTGTCCCATGGTCCCCGTATCTGAATTGCACCTCCAACAAACATCCGGGATCGATCTATTCATTTTATTCAGAAGGTATGGGACTCTATACCAGCGTGAGACTATCTTGTATCCTTATTCTTGATATTGGTTTGCGATGGAAGCTTTATGTACTAAGGTCAGGATCTTCCCTATCTGTTGTGGGGTAAATATGATGCCTAAGTCCCTCTCCCATTTGTGGATAAATGGTGGGGGTCGACTCCTCCTCCTGACTACTCAATAGGTTGTACAGGAGGGAGAGGGTGTGTCGCACAGGTTCCCTTTTGTGACAGATGGATTCATAGGGCGTCAGGACTCTAGGAGTGTAGGGGGCCCTTTGTATGGCCAGAAGAAAGTGACGAAGTTGATAAGCACTAAACAAGTCAAGCGGAGGGTCAGAAAGCTCGGTGACAGTTTGTGTGGTCGGGAGCCCTCCGGAGGGCCACACCTCTCCCAGACGCTGTTTCCCCACCACTGTCAACTGTTGCAGTTTCTTGTTGGTAAATCCCGGTGGGAAGTCTGAATTACCTATAACTGGAGTCATTGGTGACGGCAGGGGAGCAATGTGTGTGCAGCGGAACAACCTCCGCACAACAGCCAACGTAGCTCCCACTACGGGGTGACCTCTGAGGTCTTTTGGTAGGGTGGACAGGAGCCACGGGGAGGGGAATGGATCCATCCTCAATCTCCATCTCCACCCACTGCTTGTGTGGGCCATTACAATGCCAATCAACGACTCTCGCTAGCAGAGTCACTCTGTAGTATTGTCTGAGATCTGGGAGACCCAGACCCCCCTTGTCCTTTGGTCTGACAAGCAATTGTAAACGGGCTCTGGGCGGTTTACGCGCCCAAATAAAGTCCCGGAGCAGCACCTGCAGTTGTCTGAAAAAAATTGGGGGTAACCGGATCGGTAATGTCTGGAACATGTATAAGATCCGCGGGAGGGCCGTCATTTTGAATGCATTACAGCGCCCGAACCAGGTCAGTGTTAAAGCATGCCAGTTTCCCAAATCAGATTTCAGTCTATTCAGGAGAGGGACAAAATTAAGCAGGTACAATTGCGCTAAATCCGCTGCGATGTCAACGCCCAGGTAACGTATAGATTTTTCAGCCCAGTAGAATGGAAAAGCGGAGCGGAGCCTCTTGGCCTCACCATCCGGGACCGATATATTCAATACAGCTGACTTGGCGCAATTGATTTTATAGTTTGATAGGCTGCCGTATCGCTGGAGAGACGCAAGTATATTGGGAAGCAAAATGTGTGGATTGGAGACGGAAAAAATTATAACATCAGCGTACGCCGCAATTTTGTGGTGTGCCGAGGGTTTGGATATGCCAGTAATATTTGGGTAATTCCGAACGTGACACATAAGTGGTTCCAGTGTCAGAATAAAAATTAGGGGAGACAGATGGCACCCCTGCCTCGTCCCATTAGTGATGGGGAAAGAGTCCGAGCACCACTCGTTCACCCGTACCGCTGCCGACGGTGTGGAGTAAAGTGACATCATCATGTTGGGGCCAAGACCTATATGTTCCAGGGTGGCCTGCATAAAGTGCCAGGCCACCCTGTCAAAGGCCTTCTCCGCGTCCGTTGACAACATAAGCAAGGGCCTTCCCTGTACATGCGCCGCATGGATTAAATTGAGGACTCGGGGCGTATTGTCTCTAGCTTCCAACTTATTTTTATTTTTTTTGCTTGTTTCCCAAGGTGACCATCTTGGCGTTTGTCAAGAGGGTTGAAAGTGCCTGAAGAGATTGCCTACGGGCACATCACCCTGAAAGCACCCGATCTCGTTTGATGTTGGAGGCTAAGAAGAGTCGGGCCTTGTTAGTACCTGGATGGGAGACCGCCTGGGAATATCAGGTGTCGTAGACTTCTTTTTATGTTGTTGGCGTTGACCTGTTTTTTTTCGCTTGTTTCCCAAAGTGACCATCTTAGTGTTTGTCAAGAGGGTTGAGAGTGCCTGAAGAGATTGCCTATGGCCACATCACTCTGAAAGCACCCAATCTCGTCTGATCTTGGAGGCTAAGAAGAGTCGGGCCTGGTTAGTACCTGGATGGGAGACCACCTGGGAATACCAGTTATTGTAGGCTTCTTTTTATGTTGTTGGCGTTGATTCGTAGTTTTGTTTTTTTGCTTGTTTCCCAAGGTGACCATCTTGGCATTTGTCAAGAGGGTTGAGAGTGCCCAAAGAGATCGCTTACAGCAGCATCACCCTGAAAGAGCCCTATCTCTTCTCTTCTCTGAGGCTAAGAAGGATTGGGCCTAGTTAGTACCTGGAGGGGAGATGGCGTTGGAATACCAGGTGCCGTATTCTTCTTTTTATGTTGTTGACATTGACCTGTTTTTTTTCGCTTGTATCTCAAGGTGACTATCTTGGCATTTGTCAAGAGGGTTGAGAATGCCCAAAGAGATTGCCTATGGGCACATAACCCTGAAAGCGCCCGATCTCCTCTGATCTCAGAAGCTAAACAGGGTTGGGCCTTGCTAGTACCTGGATTGGAGACCACCTGGGAATACTAGGTGCTGTAGGCTTATTTTTATGTTGTTGGCCTTGACCTGTTTTTTTTTTTTTCACTTGTTTCCCAAGGTGACCATTTTGGCGTTTGTCATGAGGGTTGAGAGTGCCCGATGAGATCACCTACGGCCCCATCACCCTGAAAGCGCCCAATCTCGTCTGATCTCGGATGCTAAACAGTGTCGGGCCTGGTTAGTACCTGGATGGGAGACCGCCTGGGAATACCAGGTGCCATAGGCTTCTTTTTTTTTTTATTTTTTTTATTTAGTAGTATGCGACATACAATGCAAAGGCAACTTCACAGAATGTGTGATACAAATAGTTACAAACAAACGATCATATTGCATGGATATCAGAGCCAATGGTAAGAAGTCCGAGGAGAATAGCACGTGTACAGCTTTGCGGTCATATCAAGATGAGATTAAAGCTCCATCTCATTGGGATCCTCTACCACTTAAAATATTATTGATACTAGCCCTGCTACCCTCGAAGAGTTTAGATATCCATAGATAGGGGAAGAGTATTGTGTAGTAGTCAAATGGGGTCGGAACATACCATTTTCTTTTCCCTTTTTTGAGTTAAGAAGGGAAATAGTAGAACTGAAAGGAGGGAGAAGGGGAAAGAGAAGATTGGGGAAGGAAATTGCAGAAAAGGAAAAGAAGGGGTAAGGGGGTGTCGTGGGTAGAGTGGATAGGGTGGGGTCCCCTCCCAGGGAGCAAGAGACGCCCTCGGCTCACCAGCTCATCAGCTGTCAAACGTTTGGAACAGCGATCTCCAACGATCACCATGAGCTTACTATGTCTCATGGAGGTATTCTTCCGAAAAGCGAAACTGGGTCCAGTAGAACCATCTGTTCCCATGCTCCTCCATTTTATCCCTCATTGTGGCAGTCAGGTCTTCCATTCGTTCAATATCATTTACCCTTGCGAACCACTGGGTCACCATTGGAGCAGATTGCTCTTTCCACTGACTTGGGATGCAGGCCCTAGCTGCATTGAGGAGATGTTTAAGTAAGGACTTATGATAACGCTTAGATTGAGAAGAACTGCTGCGGGATCATTGGCTAAGGAAATGTCTGTGAACTTGTGGATGAGTCTCAGGACAGGCTGCCAGAATGTTTGTAATTTAGGGCATTCCCAGAAAGGGTGGAGAATGGTGCCAGCCTGTTGCCCACAGCGACAGCAGCGGTCAGATTGACCGGGGAATATTTTGTACAACACCACCGGTGTACGATACCAGCGTGTGATCAGCTTATATGAGATCTCCTGATATTTACTGCAGAGTGACGACTTATGGGCGAAAAAGAGTATTCTGTCCTTCTGTGGTTTGGAGAATGTAGTTTGTAAGTCTCTTTTCCATTTAGCTAGGAAGGGTGGATCCGTGGAGGATTGTGCGCCTGTCAGGATTTGGTAGGACCTAGAGAGGGAACCACGAATTGGGCCATCATCCAGGCAAAGTTCCTCAAAGGGGTGGAATTGTCTAGAGAAGAACGACTGGTTAGGTAGTGATCCGAGGAAATGGATTAGCTGTCTAGCTCTCCAGCTATCCAATGCAACAGGTACTTGCTCTAGCAGTATGGTCCCCATGGGAATCAAGCCCGTGGGTCCAAGAAATAGGGCTGCTCTCAGAAGCCCTTTCGGGGTTTGCCTGGTAAAGGCCTGGTCAGACAGGCCCGGAGGGAATCTAGGATGTCCAATAATTGGGGTCATAGGAGAAGGGAAGTTAGTCAGGTGGGAAAGGTGAAAAAAACTATCCATCTCGGCGAGCGAGGGGCCAATTAACGGGTGAGTAGTCACACAGGGCTCCAATGGCCTCCCCGCCCAAGGCAGACAAGCCAGTGGAACCCACGCCATCTCCTGCTCTAGCTTGACCCATAGCTTCAGTTCCCCATGCCGGTGTCTTATCACATATGGTCCCCCATCGGATAGTGTCCGCTATGTACTGCGCATGCTCAGTACACAGCAACACAGATTCCTAAAATTGCCGAGCATGAACGGCGCCTGCGCACTGAGTCCAGGTTCTATCCCCACTATCCAAGTGGACATAGAGTAAGAATATTAAAGAGCCGAGTGCAGCGAGGCCAAGCCCGAAGCGTGGCGAGCGAAGCTCGCCTGCGAGGGGCCCTCTAATATTCACAACCCTATGTCCGCTTGGATGGTGGGGCTACCACCTCCACTCACCGCGCAGGCGCCGTTCAGCTTCAGAGATTTTCCGAAGCTTCGTCTGCTCCGTACTGCGCATGCGCAGTACGGCGCGGACACTATATCATGGCCGGACAGTATATGGCAGAACACCGGCACCAGTCAACCACCGGTGTCATGTGCGTCGCTGTGTAATATAGAGCAGGGTCCGGGAAGCCAATACCTCCCCGCAATTTCGGTCACAATAGCATTGCCCTACCAATACGCATATGTTTTCTGCGCCAGAGGAACTTGATAAAGATTGAGCGAACCGCATGAAAGAAAGTCTGGGGTATTTTGATAGGTAAGGCTTGTAGTAGATACAGAAGTCGTGGCATCGCGTTCATCTTCAACACATTACAGCGTCCGAACCATGACAGAGCTAGTGGGTCCCATCTTTTAAGGTCCGCTGTAAGCCCATAGGCTTCTTTTTATGTTGTTGGCTTTGACCTGTTTTTTTTGCTTGTTTCTCAAGGCGACCATCTTGGCGTTTGTCAAGAGGGTTGGGCGTGTCTTGGAGAGAACGCTTACGGCCACATCAACCTGAAAGCACCCGATCTCGTCTGATTTCAGAGGCTAAGCAGCGTCAGGCCTGGTTAGTACCTGGATGAGAGACTGCCTGGGAAGACCAGGTGCCATAGAAGGATCTGGTCTGGTTAGTGTCTTGATTGGGAGATCGCCTGGGAATACTGGATGCCGTAGGCTTCTTTATATGTTGTTGGCTTTGACCTGTTTTTTTTAGCTTGTTTCCCAAGGTGACCATCTTGGCCTTTGTCAAGAGGCTTCAGAGTGCCCAAAGAGCGTGCCTACGGCCAAATCACCCTGAAAGAGCCCAATCTCATCTGATCTCGGAGGCTAAGCAGCGATGGGCCTAGTTAGTACCTGGATGGGAGACAGCTTGGGAATACCAGGGGTTGAGAGTGCCTAAAGAGATCGCTTACAGCCTCATCACCCTGAAAGCACCCTATCTCTTCTGATCTCAGAGGCTAAGAAGGGTTGGGCCTAGTTAGTACTTGAATGGGAGATGGCCTTGGAATACCAGGTGCCGTATTCTTCTTTTTATGTTGTTGGCGTTGACCTGTTTTTTTTTGCTTGTTTCCCAGGGTGACTATCTTGGCATTTTTCAAGAGGGATGAGAGTGCCCAAAGAGATTGCCTATGGGCACATCACCCTGAAAGCGCCCAATCTCTGCTTATCTCAGAGGCTAGAAAGGGTCGCGCCTTGTTAATACCTGGATGGGAGACTGCCTGGAAATACTAGGTGCGGTAGGCTTCTTTTTATGTTGTTGGCGTTGACTTGTTTTTTTTGTTTATTTCCCAAGGTGACCATCTTGGCGTTTGTCAAGAGGGTTGAGCGTGCCTGAAAAAATCTACTATGGCTGCATCACCCTGAAAGAGCCAAATCTCATTTGATCTCAGAGGCTAAGCAGGGTTGGGACCTGGTTAGTACCTGGATGGGAGACCGACTGGGATTTCTCGATGCCATAGGCTTTTTTTTTAAGTTGTTGGCATTGACTTATTTTTATTTTTTTTTGTTTTATTGTTTTATTAAGTATAAGTAGAACAACATAAATATAACAGTCAACCATACAGCATGACCCAGGGTCACAATTACATGGTAACAAAAAATAGGCAGCCAAATAACTCTGGGTTCTCAAGGGGAGTCCTGGAGTTTCATGCAGAAAAGAGAGAAACCCCACCTCCGACATGTAGTACAGTATAACTAATGCAGCTCCGTTCGGACAAATGTAATCATGGAGAACAACTGGGACCACAGCGAGCCAGCTTATCATGACCTATGTGAACCAGAGTAAAATATGAGCCGGTCGTGTCCAGAACCCTGGGGTTCTTCTGGGTCCCAAAGGCTAGTAAGGAGACAAGGCATAGTGAAAAGGGAGGACGGGGGAAGAAGAGAGTGCAAAGACGGAGAGAGAGGAGGGGGGGGGGGGATGGCAGCGGGGAAAAAAAGAAAAATAAAGACAAAAAGGGAGGGGGGGGGGAATGCCACCCAGGGCAGACTTGGCCTACGTAGGTAAACGTTAGATGTTCAGTCGTTTTCTGGGACAGGGGCGCTGCTCACCTCCCGAATGTAGTCTCAAGTACCAGTAAAATACCTCCAGGGCCTCCATGTAACACTAAATGCCTCTTCAGTGTTGTGAAGGGTGGCGGTCAATTCTTCCATCCGGAGAATATGATTGACTTTGGAATACCACAGCACCTTGGATGGGGGCTGAGGCTGCCTCCACAGTGTGGAAATGCAGGCCCGGGCGGCGTTCAGGAGTTGCATCGTGAGGGTTTTCTTGTATTTTCGAACAGGCTGTTCGGTCAAGTGTAGAAGGCACGCTGCTGGGTTGTCTGCGATATCTACATTTCTGAGAGTTTTTATCGTCCCGGTCACCTCCACCCAAAAGTTCCTCAAGGCCGGGTATGCCCAGAAAATGTGTCCCATGGTCCCCGTATCTGAATTGCACCTCCAACAAACATCCGGAATCGATCTATTAATTTTATTCAGAAGATATGGGACTCTATACCAGCGTGAGACTATCTTGTATCCCGATTCTTGATATTGGTTTGCGATGGAAGCTTTATGTACTAATGTCAGGATCTTCCCTATCTGTTGTGGGGTAAATGTGATGCCAAAGTCCCTCTCCCATTTGTGGATAAATGGTGGGGTCGACTCCTCCTCCTGACTACTTAATAGGTTGTAGAGGAGGGAAAGGGTGTGTCGCACAGGTTCCTTTTTGTGACAGATGGATTCATAGGGCGTCAGGTCTCTAGGAGTGTAGGGGGCCCTTTGTATGGCCAGAAGAAAGTGACAAAGTTGATAAGCATTAAACAAGTCAAGCGGAGGGTCAGAAAGCTCGGCGACAGTTTGCGTGGTCGGGAGCCCTCCCGAGGGCCACACATCTCCCAGACGCTGTTTCCCCACCACTGTCAACTGTCGCAGTTTCTTGTTGGTAAATCCCGGTGGGAAGTCTGGATTACCTATAACCGGAGTCATTGGTGACGGCAGGGGAGCAATGTGTGTGTGCAGCGGAACAACCTCTGCACAACAGCCAACGTAGCTCCCACTACGGGGTGATCTCTGAGGTCTTTTGGTAGGGTGGACAGGAGCCACGGGGAGGTCAATAGGGGAATGGATCCATCCTCAATCTCCATCTCCACCCACTGCTTGTGTGGGCCATTACAATGCCAATCAACGACTCTCGCTAGCAGAGTCGCTCTGTTGTATTGTCTCAGATCTGGGAGACCCAGACCCCCCTTGTCCTTTGGTCTGGCAAGCAATTGCAAACGGGCTCTGGGCGGTTTGCGCAACCAAATAAAGTCCCGGAGCAGCACCTGCAGTTGTCTGAAAAAAATTGGGGGTAACCGGATCGGTAATGTCTGGAACAAGTATAAGATCCGCGGGAGGGCCGTCATTTTGAATGCATTACAGCGCCCGAACCAGGTCAGTGTTAAAGCATGCCAGTTTCCCAAATCAGATTTCAGTCTATTCAGGAGAGGGACAAAATTAAGCTGGTACAATTGCGGCAAATCCGCTGCGATGTCAACGCCCAGGTAACGTATAGATTTTTCAGCTCAGTAGAATGGAAAAGCGGAGTGTAGCCTCTTGGCCTCACCATCCGGGACCCATATATTCAATACAGCCGACGGTGCAATTGATTTTATAGTTTGATAGGCTGCCGTATCGCCGGAGAGCCGTGAGTATATTGGGAAGCGAAATGTGTGGATTGGAGAGGAAAAAAATTAGATCGTCAGCGTACGCCGCAATTTTGTGGTGTGCCGAGGGTTTGGATATGCCAGTAATATTCGGGTCATTCCGAACGTGACACATAAGTGGTTCCAGTGTCAGAATAAAAATTAGGGGAGACAGAGGGCACCCCTGCCTCGTCCCAATAGTGATGGGGAAAGTGTCCGAGCACTCTGTAAGCACCCAATCTCGTCTGATCTTGGAGGCTAAGAAGAGTCAGGCCTGGTTAGTACCTGGATGGGAGACCACCTGGGAATACCAGTTATTGTAGGCTTCTTTTTATGTTGTTGGCGTTGATTCTTTTTTTTTTTTTTTCGCTTGTTTCCCAAGGTGACCATCTTGGCATTTGTCAAGAGGGTTGAGAGTGCCCAAAGAGTTAGCTTACAGCAGCATCACCCTGAAAGAGCCCTATCTCTTCTCATCTCTGAGGATAAAAAAGGGTTGGGCCTAGTTAGTCCCTGGATGGGAGATGGCTATGGAATACCAGGTGCCGTAGTCTTCTTTTTATGTTGTTGACATTGACCTGTTTTTTTTTCGCTTGTTTCCCAAGGTGACTATCTTGGCATTTGTCAAGAGGGTTGAGAGTGCCCAAAGAGATTGCCTATGGGTACATAAGCCTGAAAGCGCCCGATCTCCTCTGATCTCAGAGGCTAAACAGGGTCGGGCCTTGCTAGTACCTGGATTGGAGACCACCTGGGAATACTAGGTGCTGAAGGCTTCTTTTTATGTTGTTGGCGTTGACTTGTTTTTTTTTTTTTGTTTGTTTACCAAGGTGACCATCTTGGTGTTTGTCAAGAGGGTTGAGAGTGCCTGAAGAGCTCGCCTATGGCCACATAACCCTGAAAGCACCAGATCTTGTCTGATCTCAGAGACTAAAAAGGGTCGGGCCTTGTTAATACCTGGATGGGAGACCACCTGGGAATACTAGGTGCTGTAGACTTCTTCTCATGTTGTTGGCGTTGACTTGGTATTTTTGTTTGTTTCCCAAGGTGACCGTATTGGCGTTAGTCAAGGTTGAGAGTGCCTGAAGAAATCTCCTACGGCCACACCACCCTGAAAGAGCCCAATCTCATCTGATCTCAGAGGCTAAGCAGGGTTGGGACCAGTTTAGTACCTGGATGGGAGACCGCCTGGGATTTCCAGATGCCGTAGGCTTCTTTTTATGTTGTTGCCGTTGACCTATTTTTTTCCGCTTGTTTCCAAGGTGACCATCTTGGTGTTTGTCAAGAGAGTTGAGAGTGCCTGAAGATATTTGCTACGGCCACATCACCCTGAATCTGTTCCATCTCATCTGATCTTGGAGGCTAAGCAGGGTCGGGCCTGGTTAATGCCTGGATGGGAGACCGCCTGGGAATACCAGGTGTCGTACGCTTCTTTTTTTTGGTCAAATATAATTTTTTCTCCAAATAGGGGAAGACGGTCCCCCGAGTACATAATGCAACAAAGAAATACAGAGCAAAAAGCAGCTGAACAATACTTGATACAGGTATATTCGCAACTGTGAGTCTGCCTTCTGTACCAAGATCCAGGGTCACACAAACCCCAGGTCCCTCCGGCATAATCCATCCAGAGGGGGGTGTGGGGCCGTCATTCCCAATTTTCCACTCTTTCCAAAAGAGAGAGGGGGTGGAGGGGGTGAGAGTTAGGGGAGGAAGGCAGAAAAGAGAAGGGTTGAAAGATCAGAAAAGGAGAAGAGGGGACGAGACACGATGGCAGCCACTGTCCAAGGGGCCAGTCAAGGAAAGCTCAGAGCACTAAGGCGATAGCAGGCGACATCCTTCCAGCGAGAATATAAAGGTATTCCAGATGTCCCAGGTTTGTTTAAAAAATTCTTGTTTACCTTGTGATGTGAGGATCAAGTCCTCCATTTTTTTTAATGTCCTCTATTTTCCTAAGCCAGTGAGTAATGAAAGGGGGGGAACATTTTTTCCAATAGAGAGGGATGCAGGATTTCGCCGCATTTATCACATGCTGTAAAATAGATTTTTTTGTACTTCTTAATGGGAATCTGTGAATGGTGCAAGAGAAAGAATGCAGCCTCTTCCTGGATGGAGAAGTCTGTGAATTTTTGTGTTATGCATCGGATCTCTGTCCAGAAGTCCACCAAGCTGGGGCAGGACCAAAAAATGTGCAGCAACGTGCCCTCTTCTTCTCCACACCTCCAGCATATGTTCGAGGAAGAGGGGAAACAATTCTGCAGCTTTGATGGTGTCAAATACCACCTGGTGAGAAGTTTAAAATTCGTCTCCTGTATCTTCGTGCACAGCGACATTTTGAGAGCCAAACTGATAATGCGTTGTCTCTGTGCTGGGGAAAATGAGCAATTAAGGTCCTTTTCCCAGTTGGACAGACAGGTTAAGTGTGGGTAATCTGTTTGAGAGAGAATGTGGGCCAAAGGGCCTTCGCTCCTGCATAGAGTCTCAAACTCCGTCTGAGGGCGGGCGAACGTTTGAGGATTGGGGATGGAATGGAGAAAATGATGTTGTTGCGCCGTTCTCCAAAAAGGCAGTTGTAAAAGCCTTGTCGGATCTGTTATTGTTGAGAAAGAAGGCCATTTTCCATCAATGACGAATTTAGACGCATTGTCTAGGTTGGAATTTCTAAGTGGGTCCCCAGTTCAAAGGTTGGATGGCCACGTATAGGGAATAGGGGGGAAGTCAAAGACGTGAGTGTGTTTTGGGTAGCGATCAGGTGACTGACTTTCAACTGAGCCCCTATAGTGGGATGTGACACAAATTATGTGGGTAAATACTTATAGCACCACATGGCGCTTCTTTTTTTTTTTTTAACAGCACAAGTTTATTGAACAACTTAGTTATAACAAGATATTACAGTAGGTACAAACATTAGCCTCTTCATAGGTGACGGACAGTAATACATCTTACATTAAGGAAAATTCCTGACAATGATAGTATAGACTCCAATATAGCTCACTCCACACACGTATGCAGATTTTCCACCCACCTATCCCATATTTTGTGGTATTTGGCTGGACACCCACGATTTCTATACACCAGTTTAATCAAGGGTAGCTTACTATTAATGCCCATTACCCATTCCCGCATAGTAGGCATGGTTGGACGCATCTAGTATTTAGCCTCAAGCTTTCGTGCGGTAAACAGCGTAGAGTGCAAAAATGTAGCCAAGTATTGATCAACAGAGGTATCAGGAAATATACTAAGTAGGCAACTCTTAGGGTCAAGTTGAAGGGGTGAACCCATGTGGTCATGTAGAAACCTGACATTCTGCCCCCAATACTCCTGGACCAATGGGCATTGCCAGAGAAGATGGTAGAAAGTACCAGTCGTACAAGAGCAACGGGGACACTTCGGGTTATAGTCAGGATGATACTTAGCTATCCGGATAGGGGTGAGATAGGACCTGTGTATCACATAGTACTGCGTTAGTCGGTCAGGTAGGCTAAGCGAAGCCTGTTGAACTTTCTCAAGGGCATCCTCCCATTCCTCCCCATCAAAGGGACCTATGTCCTCTTCCCATCTCAACCTGGCCCGTTCAGTGGTTTGCGCCACCAAGCGGGCCCGGAGTAGGCCGTATAGAGTCGAGATCAATTTAGCCGGTTCGTCTCCCATAATTACATCTGTCAAAGCCAGCGACTGTACATTCGGGAAGTCCTGAGCAAATTGCGCACGAAGCGCGTGTCGCAATTGCAAGTAGCGAAAGTGCATATGAGGGGGTATGTTAAATTCCACTTGTAGGGAGGGAAAATCCCTTACGCCCATAGGAGTCACCACCTGATACAGAAAAAGTATCCCTCTAGAAGCCCACAAGTCTACATCTGGTAAGCCAGACAACTCACGCAGCAGGGGGTTGCGCCATAGCGGTGTATGTGAGTGGTAATAGTCAGCTCCCAGTAATCTAAGGGCTAGTTTCCAAATACTCCGGTGGTGTGGCAGGATCCGGGACCGGGCATCCCTAACCCCACCACCCCGAAAAATCATCTGAAGGGGAGTATCAACAAGAGATTCAGCCCTCCCGCCCACCAAGGCCTGATATCTGTGACTATCCGCTCTATGGAGGTGATAAAAATGGGAAATCTGGGCTGCTATGTAGTATGTGTGGAAATCAGGGAGAGCCAGTCCCCATAGAGGTCGGGTTTTTAAGTGTGTTCCATGCCAATTTATGTCTAGATGGGCCCCAGATAAAAGTGTTTAAGACACCGTCTAATGTTTTAAAGAACGCCACGGGGACCATGACAGGGGAATGCCAAAGTACATAAAGGAGTTTCGGCAGGAGGATCATTTTAGTAATATTGATCCGTCCCATAACCCCAATGGGGAGACGGGACCATGCCTTAGTCTTCTCCCGCACATACAGAAGCAGTGGTTCAAGATTAAGATGAATATACTCCCCAGGTTCCCTCGTAACCTGCACTCCCAAATACTGAATGGAGGATACCCTGGAGAGTGGGAGAGAAGCTGCATCCCGGTCCGGGGAGAACAAGTCAATGGGTAGAACCTGCGACTTGGTCCAATTAATACGCAGACCGGAATGACCACCAAACTCCTCTATGACCCCCAGGGCAGCCTCCAACGACCGACCCGAGTCCTCTAAATACAGTAAAGTATCATCCGCATAAATACTTACTGATTCCACCAGAGAACCGCGTCGGAGGCCTACTACAGCCGGGTGTGCCCGAAGTGCAGCAGCCAACGGTTCTGCCGCCAAAGCATATAACATAGGAGACAACCCTGACGTGTGCCACGGCCCAGCTGAAAGGGGTCCGACACCCATCCGTTAACCGCTACTCTAGCCATTGGGCGATAGTATAGGAGAGTAATCCATTTAACAAAATTGGGGCCAAACCCAAATTTACCCAAGCATTCCCAAAGATAATTCCACTCAATGGAATCAAACGCCTTAGCGGCATCCAGTGACACCACCACCCTCGAGCCTACTCTGTCATGTTCAGCCTGGATATTCATTTATAACCGGCGGATATTAACCACTTTAAGACCGGACCATTTTGCTGGTAAATGACCAGAGGTCTTTTTACACTTTGGCACTGCGCTGCTTTAACTGGTAATTGCGCGGTCATGCAATGTTGTACCCAAACAAAATTTGCGTCCTTTTCTTCCCACAAATAGAGCTTTCTTTTGATGGTATTTGATTGCCTCTGCGATTTTTATTTTTTGCGATATAAACGTAAAAAGACCGCAAATTTTGAAAAAAAATGATATTTTCTACTTTTTGTTATTAGAAAAATCCAATAAACTCAATTTTAGTCATACATTTAGGCCAAAATGTATTCAGCCACATGTCTTTGGTAAAAAAAAAGTCAATAATTGTATATTTATTGGTTTGCGCAAAAGTTGTCACATCTACAAACTAAGGTACGTTTTCTGGAATTTACGCAGCTTTTAGTTTACGACTGCCTATCTCATTTCTTGAGGTGCTAAAATGGCAGGGCAGTACAAAACCCCCCCAAATGACCCCATTTTGGAAAGTAGACACCCTAAGGAAATTGATAAGAGGCATGTTGAGCCCATTGAATATTTTATTTTTTTGCCTCAAGCGATTGAATAATGACAAAAAAAAAATTTTTTTTTTTTTTTACACAAAGTTGTCACTAAATGATATATTGCTCACACATGCTATGGGCGTATGTGAAATGACACCCCAAAATAAATTCTGCTGCTTCTCCTGAGTACGGGGATACCACATATGTGGGACTTTTTGGGAGCCTAGCCGCGTACGGGGCCCCGAAAACCAAGCACCGCCTTCAGGCTTTCTAAGGGCGTAAATTTTTGAGTTCACTTCTCACTACCTATTACAGTTTTGAAGGCCATAAAATGCCAAGATGGCACAAAACCCCCACAAATGACCCCATTTTAGAAAGTAGACACCCCAAGCTATTTGCTGAGAGGCATGTTGAGTTCATGGAATATTTTATATTTTGCCACAAGTTGCGGGAAAATTACAAACTTTTTTTTTTTTTTTTTTTTTTTCACAAAGTTGTCACTAAATGATATATTGCTCACACATGCCATGGGCATATGTGAAATGACACCCCAAAATAAATTCTGCTGCTTCTCCTGAGTACGGGGATACCACATATGTGGGACTTTTTGGGAGCCTAGCCGCGTACGGGGCCCCGAAAACCAAGCACCGCCTTCAGGCTTTCTAAGGGCGTAAATATTTGACTTCACTCCTCACTACCTATTACAGTTTTGAAGGCCATAAAATGCCAAGATGGCACAAAACCCCCACAAATGACCCCATTTTAGAAAGTAGACACCCCAAGCTATTTGCTGAGAGGCATGTTGAGTCCATGGAATATTTTATATTTTGCCACAAGTTGCGGGAAAATTACAAACTTTTTTTTTTTTTTTTTTTTTTTCACAAAGTTGTCACTAAATGATATATTGCTCACGCATGCCATGGGCATATGTGAAATGACACCCCAAAATAAATTCTGCTGCTTCTCCTGAGTACGGGGATACCACATATGTGGGACTTTTTGGGAGCCTAGCCGCGTACGGGGCCCCGAAAACCAAGCACCGCCTTCAGGCTTTCTAAGGGCGTTACAGTTTTGAAGGCCATAAAATGCCAAGATGGCACAAACCCCCCCCAAATGACCCCATTTTGGAAAGTAGACACCCCTAAATTTAGGGGTACACTAGTGAGACTAGGTAATAAATGGCGGGTGCCCTGAAACTATAAAAAAATAACTAACCAACCAGCGTCACCTGTAACAGTTATATGGTGATCACTGGTGAAAGGGTTAACTAGGGGGCAATCAGGGGGCTTTATGCGGTAGTATATGGGGGTCCCTGGCGCTATAAAAAGCTGCGGCGAACCTAAATACCTACTTGCCTAACTAGCGTCACCTGTGACACTAATACAGCGATCAGAAAAACGATCGCTTATTAGGCTGGGTTCACACTGGAGCGATGCGGGAACGCCACGAATGCGCGGCGGGTTCCCGCATCGCATGCCTCCCGGCGGCAGTTCACACTGCCCTATGCGAACTGCTGGGAGTGTCAGTGAAATGTTACTGACACCCCCAGATCAGTTCGCATATCGCAGTGCGATCTGAAAACTCGGATCGCATGGTGTGAACACCCATGCGATCCGATTCTGCTGCGGGCCAAAAAAAGGGTCCCGTGCGAATTTGCGGCGGGTGCGGCGGGTGTGGCGGGTGCGGCGAATGGCTGAACTCGAATCGCACAGAGATCGGATGTGATTTGCACTGCAGTGCGGTGCGAATCACATCCGTTCTCAAACCGCTGCAATCTGAACCCAGCCTTAGTGACACTGGCGACGGGGGGTGATCACGGGGTTAAACCTTTATTGGGGGGGTTAGGGGGGTACCTTAGAACTAAAGGGGGCTAACCCTAACTGCCCTAACAGTTATTAGTCACAAATGACACCCGCCGGGTGATCAGGGGGTTAAACCTTTATTAGGTAATAAATGGCGGGTGCCCTGAAACTATAAAAAAATAACTAACCAACCAGCGTCACCTGTAACAGTTATATGGTGATCACTGGTGAAAGGGTTAACTAGGGGGCAATCAGGGGGCTTTATGCGGTAGTATATGGGGGTCCCTGGCGCTATAAAAAGCTGCGGCGAACCTAAATACCTACCTGCCTAACTAGCGTCACCTGTGACACTAATACGGCGATCAGAAAAATGATCGCTTATTAGGCTGGGTTCACACTGGAGCGATGCGGAAACGCCGCGAATCCGCGGCGGGTTCCCGCATCGCATGCCTCCCGGCGGCAGTTCACACTGCCCTATGCGAACTGCTGGGAGTGTCAGTGAAATGTTACTGACACCCCCAGATCAGTTCGCATATCGCAGTGCGATCTGCAAACTCGGATCGCATGGTGTGAACACCCATGCGATCCGATTCTGCTGCGGGCCAAAAAAAGGGTCCCGTGCGAATTTGCGGCGGGTGCGGCGGGTGTGGCGGGTGCGGCGGGTGCGGCGAATGGCTGAACTCGAATCGCACAGAGATCGGATGTGATTTGCACTGCAGTGCGGTGCGAATCACATTCGTTCTCATAAACCGCTGCAATGTGAACCCAGCCTTAGTGACACTGGCGACGGGGGGTGATCACGGGGTTAAACCTTTATTGGGGGGGTTAGGGGGGTACATTAGAACTAAAGGGGGCTAACTCTAACTGCCCTAACAGTTATTACAGTCACAAATGACACCAATGCAAAAAAAAAAAAAAAAAAAAAAAAAAAATGACATTGGTGTCACTGTGACTGGGGGGCAGGGGTAATTGGGGGGGTGATCGGGGGGTAAAGGGGGGGTGTGAGTGTGCCTGGCATGTTCTACTGTGTGTGTAGAGTGTTGGTGCAACTCACCGATCCGCTCTCCTCCGTGTCGGAACGGAAAATACCGACACGGAGGAGAGAATACATCACTTCCTCTCCTGTGTTTACATTACAGGAGAGGAAGTGATGTCACGGGGGATTTCCATTCGTCGAGAGAGATCGCGAGGGGGTGGCCATGAATGAATGGCCGTCCCCTCATCCCTGATCTCTCCCGAACGAATGCCGACCGCCGCAGGCACCGGGGGGGGGCCCGATCGGGCCCCCCACCCGCGGGCAGGCATGGACTTATATATACGCCAATATGCCTGCCCGTGCCATTCTGCCGACGTATATCGTCGTGCGGCGGTCGGCAAGTGGTTAATGGCCGTGTTTTTCCCAGGCATAAATCCCGTTTGATCCGGGTGAACAAGTGATAGGATGACTCCACTGAGACGGGTGGCAAGTACTTTAGCCAAAATTTTAATATCTGCTTGGAGCAGCGAGATGGGTCGATAGGAATCCGGGGGAGTGGGGATCCTTTCCTGGCTTGGGTATCACTATAATAACTGCCTGCCTTAGAGTATCAGGTAGGGACCCGGAGTCAAATATGTGTGTATATAATCTCAACAATTCTGGCACTAGTGTCTCAGAGTAGTGGGCATAGAAATCCAGGGGAATACCATCCAGTCCAGGGGCCTTAGCCATTGCAAGGGATGCCACCGCTAGCCTAATCTCATCTGCCGATATCGGGGCCTCAAGAGACTCAACCTGAGCCTCAGACAGGTGGGGAAGAGAGATATCTCGGAGGTACGCCCCCGTCTCAGTCCTCGGCCTATGTACCTGCGACTCATAAAGGGCAGCATAGTAAGCACGAAACATGGTGGCCACTGTTGGTGGATCAGTCACCTCCTCACCCCCATTGTCAGTCAACGAAACCACCACCGGTGGCTTGGAGTCCCGATGCGCCAAGTAGGCCAGCAACTTTCCCGCCCTCTCTCCTTGTTCAAACACCCGTTGCTTAACAAAAAACAACTTTTGCTTAGCCTGTTCAATGTGGAGGTGATCTACTAGCCTTGTGTGGTGTCGTAATACCTGGGCCTTAGCAGGTGTGGGGTCAGTAGTGAAGTCAGTGGTCACCGAGTCCAGCTCCCGTAGGGCATTAGATAGCAAAGTCTTGGAGGTACGCTTCAACCGGTTAATCCGGTGTGTTAAAGGGGAACGTACGTGCAGTTTAAAAGCCTCCCAGGTACAGTCAACCGGAGCCGTCCCCTGATTAGTAGTAAAGAAAAACCCCCATTCATCCCCTAAGTCTTCACTGTCACTCAAGGCGGTTAACCAGAAGGGGTGAAGCCGCCATGGTTTCGGTCCAGTAGGTCGGGTCAAGGAAAAAGTTGCCCAGCAAGGAGCGTGGTCTGACAATGATCTAGCATAATAGCCCGTGTCTACTAGCCTGGGTAACAACTGGGCGGACACAGCAATATAATCTATACGTGACATGGTGGAGTGAGTTGCAGAGAAACAGGAGTAAACACGTTTAGCCTGATATTTAAATCGCCACAGATCTGTAAGAGAGAATTCCTGAAACGTGCGACCTAAGCCAGTATCTCCCGGTAAATGATCCCCTCGAGTAGAGCTCATTCTATCCACCCCCGGATTCAAAACCATATTAAAATCACCCAGCCAAGCAGGTATGTATTCCTACATGCCACCATTAGTGGAGCCCCTATTTTGATAATAACCTGCTATGTCCCCCCCCCCTTATAACTCAGCTGTACTCAAGGAGGGCCTTGCATTCATGGCACACTACCCCTCGGTGCCGGCAGTGTGGATGGGGGACTTTAATATGACCCTGATTCCCGCTCTGGACCGAATGGGTACACCGGACTCCCCTGGTGACCCACCTGCCCATACCAGACTACATCGTATATTGACGGACTTTGCTCTTGTAGATACGTGGCGCCACAAGTATCCACATGCTAAAGCATACTCGTGCTTTTCAGCTAGCCATAACGCAATGTCCCGAATTGACTTTGTTCTCATCTCACAGACTCTGACACCCAGACTGGAAGATGTGGGCTTTGCTCCGAGAATTCTCTCGGATCACTCCCCCTACTGGATTACGATGCGGCTCCTGAAGGCCTCTCCCTCTCCTACTTGGCGGCTGAACCCATTTTGGCTAGCCGCTCTGCAGGAGCAAGAAGACATCCCTACGGAATTGCAACACTATTTTACAGTCAACGGGGATTCCGCTGCCTACGATATAGTGTGGGACACATTTAAGCTCTACGCCCGCTCCCTGCTCACCACGCGTATTAACAGACTTAAGCGGTCGTCAAAACTTGTTATCCAACAGGCTACAGATCATCTACAAAGACTGGAGGAGGAGTTTCGTGGAGACCCCTCGCCTGCCGCGGCTACTAACCTTAAGCTCCAGCTGCGACAGGTCTCCCAACTGCACACGGAGCAGGCCAAGCAGCGCATCTTTTTCTGTAGGCAGAGGATATTTGAACATGGTGAAAGATCGGGCAAACGACTTGCTTACCTCGCCCACTTAGATTCCCATCCCCCAGTCGTGGTCTCACTGATTGACGCCCAGGGGAATGGTATTACGGACCCACAACGGGTGGCGGAGGAATTTGCGAGATTTTATCGAGCGCTTTATGCCACTCGGGTCACTCATACTCCCCAGGACACCAGAGACTACCTAGCGAGAGTTACATTTCCCAAACTGACAGACGCCCAACGTGACCTTTTAGAGGCCCCTATTACTGAGGAGGATATTTCTGAGGCTATCTCCTCTCTGGCCACTTCTAAAGCACCAGGGCTGGACGGTCAACCGCTTGAATTTTATGCCACCTACTCTGAAATTTTGACCCCTAAACTTCACGACTTATATAAATCCATATTTGACACGGGAATCCTACCCCCCTCCATGAGAGAAGCACAAATAGTAGTGATTCCCAAGCCAGGGAAGGACCCAAACTACCCGGAATCGTATAGACCCATCTCCCTACTACAGGTCGACATTAAAATACTGGCCAAGATTCTTGCCTCCCGCCTTAATCAGGTCCTCCTCTCACTGATCCACCCTGACCAGACTGGCTTTATGCCAGGGAAAAACACTGCCATGAATATCCGCCGCTTACTCATGAACATCCAGGGATCCCATGATGAAGTCGGCTCGCGGGTGGTGGTGGCCTTGGATGCTGCCAAGGCCTTCGACTCCGTGGAATGGAACTACTTGTGGGAATGCCTCTCGGGATTCGGACTTGGCCCCAACTTTATTCGATGGGTCCAACTCCTGTATCAATCCCCGAGGGCCAAGGTGCTTGTGAACGGCTGGCTCTCTGATCAGTTCCCGCTGGAGAGAGGGACTCGACAAGGTTGTCCCCTTTCTCCCATGCTGTATGCGTTGGCTGTGGAACCACTAGCTATTATGGTTCGCGCAGACACCAGAATTTGTGGCCTTAGGATAGGAGATCTGGAGGAAAAGATCGGGATGTATGCTGACAATACACTCCTATACTTAGCCGACTCGGGTCCCTCTCTCCTTGCAGCCCTTCACACCATAGACTGTATTGGTAGTCATTCAGGTCTGAGCATCAACTGGTCTAAATCCCAGATCCTTCCGCTTGATCATTTCCCCCCTGTGCCCACGTCCCTTCCTCTGAATCTCCCTAGGGTTTCCGTGATCAAGTATTTAGGAGTGCAGGTCACTAGATCGCTGACAGACTATATACGCCTGAACATTGAACCCCTTTTCACCCTGATCAAGAACAAGACTCAAACTTGGGCCAGACTACCTCTGGGTGTTATGGGACGCATCAATCTGGTCAAAATGATACTCCTGCCCAAGATATTGTATTTGGTGTGGCATGCACCCCTGTATATACCACAAAATTTTTTCAAGACGATTGAATCAATTCTTAATTCATTTATATGGGGCCACAGCAGACACAAATTGTCTTGGAGACTTCTGAAGAACCCAGTGACAATGGGAGGGGCTGCTCTTCCAGATTTCCAGGATTATTATCTTGCCTCCCAGTTGTCCCACTTCTATCACTTTGACAAGAGCGAGCTACCAAGATACCAGACATTACTTTGTAAACGCCCTGACGACCCAGCCCACACCCCACTTCAGTCAGTCCTTAGAGCCCCACTGTCCAGACGTCCCCCTCATCACAAGGTAGACATGCTGACGCACCACCGGAGGATATGGCGGGCGGCCCTTAACAAACTTGGGACCCCACAGGTTCATTCTTACACGCCTCTCTGGTTCAACACCCATTTGCCCGAATTGCTGTCCGTTCCGGACCCCGCAGCCTGGACACGCTATGGGATCCTGTATGTGCACCAAATTATGACTAACACTGGGATTAAATCCTTTTAGTCACTAAAGGAAGAATTCACACACCCTAACCATCTTTTCTTCAGATATTTACAGCTCCGACATGCGCTACAGACTCAGTTTGCCAGCTCCAGCCCCACTCTGACAGTCCCTCCCATAGTGGATATAGTCACAGGTGCTGAGCCAACCAAGTTGATCTCTGCCCTCTACTCCGCCATCCGTCTCCCAGTCACCGGGGCATTGGCTTATGCTGCCAAGGCCAGATGGGAGCTGGATGTGGGTGTGATTGAGGATGAGGAGTGGGACGAAGTCTTGGGGGACGTGAAGAGAGTCTCCCCCAGGCTCTCGGACCGCCTCACACAGCTATACATTCTACATAGGACATACCTGACCCCCCAGAAGATAGCACGGTTTAAACCCACGTATAATCCAGGATGCCGTTTATGCGACCACACTCCAGGCTCCTTCTATCACCTTATATGGTCCTGTCCGGTTATCCAAACATACTGGATACAAGTGATTCGCTTTCTCCATGACCAGATGGGCTCTCCTGCTAGCCTTGACCCGAAGATGTGTCTGCTTGGTCTCTTACCAGAATTAGAAGCTGACAAGTCCCTTCGCACCTTCCTACATGAAACACTGTTCCTGGCGCGAAAAGTGATTGCTCGTGGCTGGATGCAGGCCCTCCCCCCCCACGGTCCAGTGCTGGAAAAAAGAGGTTAACGATACCCTCCCTTATAAGAAATTGGTTTATACACATAGAGGATGTCCATTTAAATATGAACGGATCTGGGGTAGGTGGTTGGGAGATGGGGAGACGTGTACTTGATATGCTGTTATATTGATCCCTTGCCCCTCTCCCCCCTCTGCTTATCCCCTTTGGTGTTTCCTCCACCTCAAGGACCTACTTTTATTCTGTCCCCCTCCCCCTTTTATTTCTCCTTTTGCCCGCTCCCCCTCCCCCGGTTGACACAAATTAGCTCTAATAATGTATCTACCCATGATGGGTATCGGACCCATATACAGTGCAGCTAACCCAATGCTCTCATGTATGCAACGCTGCCTTGGCCAGATTGGCCCACGTTATTTGATGTATCGTATGTATGCCTGCTATGTATGTTATCTTCTGTTTCCTTCTTTTTTTTTTTTTTTATAAAGTTTGTTTTTCGATTAAAAAAAAAAAATCACCCAGCCAAATTGCTGGGACATTAGGGTGTTGAGCCATAAAAGATAATCCCTCTGTAATTAGTCTATGATCGTAAGGCGGGGGTACATAATAGGCGAGAATAATGTACTGTTCTCCGTGCAATAAGTAGTGTATAAATATATATCTGCCCTGCAGGTCTGTCTGCAAAGAAACCAAGGAAAACTGTGCCGTTTTAGATATCAATGCAGACACCCCGCGAGAAAAGGACGTATGGGTGGCGTGGTAGGCCCATCCAATCCACGGGCGATGCAAAGCTATTTGCAATCTCCCAGTTACATGCGTCTCTACCAGGACTGTGATATCCGCTCTATAAGTTTTGAGACACCCAAACACTGCCGCCCTCTTAATTTTATCCCGAATCCCCCTGACATTCCACGTCAGCAACTTCAGGGTACCCATGGCGTGGTCTCAGCCAATATCACAAGGAGGAAAATAGTATCCAAACCACCCGTCAAAGCAGTATCCATTCCCATATTCATCAGAGTATACATGAAAAAGAGACATTTGTCTGTTCCATAACCAAATAAAGCTTGTGCCATAAACTAAGCATAAAACATAACATACTATAACATAATAACTACAACCCATCCCCACCCTCCCTGCTCTCAGCCACCCCAACTTGACTGGAGCTCCCTTCCCAAAACAAACCATAGAACACTAAGCAATGTCAATAACAATAAGCCACGGGGGTGGACTTTGCCAGATATGGACCCAGTGACAAGACCAAGTCTTCTCCCGTCATAACCCGGCTTGTAGGCCAGAGCCGGACCATGCGTCACATTGGTGCGATGCCCAGTTCAGCAGCGGGACATAACAGTCCAGTAAAGGGCATGTATCAGGAGAAAGTCAAAGTTCTGCAGTCCCATGCAGCAAGTCCAGATGACCCGCGTCCCCCCCACCCCCCCAGGGAAAGGGCCCAATAGAGCCCGCCAAGCGGGTCCCCCAAACTAAGAGGGAGGGGGAAGGGGTATTGTGTAACGAACCAGGGGGATGCCCCCAGAGCGTGGCCATAGGCAGCAGTACATGTTCAGTCAACAAGAGCAACGGCCATCCATCTTAGAGAGGGGGAACAGAAGCATCAATTCAGGGACTGAGGATAATGAACCACGCATAGGCAGTCCAACAGCGATCTGCTTGCACACGGGCAAATAGAAAGGGGGGAGCAGATAGAGTACTCACAAATCTTCCAACGATTTTAGTCTTGAGGTGGCCGATTTCGAGACGCGTCTCTCTGGTCCAACCAGGAAACCGCCATCTCAGGATCTTCAAAAAAGTAGGCCCTATCTTCCCCCACTACGCGGAGTCTGGCCGGGTACAACATGGCGTACTTGAGGTGATGTGCCCTGAAGCGCCTCTTGACTTCCACTAATCGGGAACGACGTTTTTGAACTTTTGCGGAGAAGTCGGGAAACACTGAGATATGTCCGTTCTGAAACGGGATGTTGCCTTTTTCACGAGTAAGGCGAAGGATGGCATCCCTATCCCGGTAATTTAGCAGCTTAGCAATGCACGTGCGAGGAGGTGCCCCCTCTGGCGGCGGGCAGGCAGGCATTCTGTGGGCCCTTTCAATAATAAATTAGGTAGAAAACGCCTCCCTACCGTAGGCCTTAATCAGGAGAGACTCCAAAAATGTCGCCGGCTCAGCCCCCTCGGAGCCCTCCGGCAGGCCGATAAAGCGGAGGTTAGATCTGCGGGCCCCATTCTCAAGGTCGTCCTGTTTCTGGGCCAGCTGCTGGAGATGCCTTTGCACATCCTCCTGGGCATGCTGCAGAGGGAACAGGACATCTTCGGCCTGACTGATCTGGGTTTCAGTTTCCTTCACTCTGTCACGCAGTTTAGCCATGTCCTGTCGGATAAGTGAGACATCCACCTTAACCTCCTACTTGGCGCATCGGGACTCCAAGCCACCGGTGGTGGTTTCGTTGACTGACAATGGGGGTGAGGAGGTGACTGATCCACCAACAGTGGCCACCATGTTTCGTGCTTACTATGCTGCCCTTTATGAGTCGCAGGTACATAGGCCGAGGACTGAGACGGGGGCGTACCTCCGAGATATCTCTCTTCCCCACCTGTCTGAGGCTCAGGTTGAGTCTCTTGAGGCCCCGATATCGGCAGATGAGATTAGGCTAGCGGTGGCATCCCTTGCAATGGCTAAGGCCCCTGGACTGGATGGTATTCCCCTGGATTTCTATGCCCACTACTCTGAGACACTAGTGCCAGAATTGTTGAGATTATATACACACATATTTGACTCCGGGTCCCTACCTGATACTCTAAGGCAGGCAGTTATTATAGTGATACCCAAGCCAGGAAAGGATCCCCACTCCCCCGGATTCCTATCGACCCATCTCGCTGCTCCAAGCAGATATTAAAATTTTGGCTAAAGTACTTGCCACCCGTCTCAGTGGAGTCATCCTATCACTTGTTCACCCGGATCAAACGGGATTTATGCCTGGGAAAAACACGGCCATTAATATCCGCCGGTTATAAATGAATATCCAGGCTGAACATGACAGAGTAGGCTCGAGGGTGGTGGTGTCACTGGATGCCGCTAAGGCGTTTGATTCCATTGAGTGGAATTATCTTTGGGAATGCTTGGGTAAATTTGGGTTTGGCCCCAATTTTGTTAAATGGATTACTCTCCTATACTATCGCCCAATGGCTAGAGTAGCGGTTAACGGATGGGTGTCGGACCCCTTTCAGCTGGGCCGTGGCACACGTCAGGGTTGTCTCCTATGTTATATGCTTTGGCGGCAGAACCGTTGGCTGCTGCACTTCGGGCACACCCGGCTGTAGTAGGCCTCCGACGCGGTTCTCTGGTGGAATCAGTAAGTATTTATGCGGATGATACTTTACTGTATTTAGAGGACTCGGGTCGGTCGTTGGAGGCTGCCCTGGGGGTCATAGAGGAGTTTGGTGGTCATTCCGGTCTGCGTATTAATTGGACCAAGTCGCAGGTTCTACCCATTGACTTGTTCTCCCCGGACCGGGATGCAGCTTCTCTCCCACTCTCCAGGGTATCCTCCATTCAGTATTTGGGAGTGCAGGTTACGAGGGAACCTGGGGAGTATATTCATCTTAATCTTGAACCACTGCTTCTGTATGTGCGGGAGAAGACTAAGGCATGGTCCCGTCTCCCCATTGGGGTTATGGGACGGATCAATATTACTAAAATGATCCTCCTGCCGAAACTCCTTTATGTACTTTGGCATTCCCCTGTCATGGTCCCCGTGGCGTTCTTTAAAACATTAGACGGTGTCTTAAACACTTTTATCTGGGGCCCATCTAGACATAAATTGGCATGGAACACACTTAAAAACCCGACCTCTATGGGGACTGGCTCTCCCTGATTTCCACACATACTACATAGCAGCCCAGATTTCCCATTTTTATCACCTCCATAGAGCGGATAGTCACAGATATCAGGCCTTGGTGGGCGGGAGGGCTGAATCTCTTGTTGATACTCCCCTTCAGATGATTTTTCGGGGTGGTGGGGTTAGGGATGCCCGGTCCCGGATCCTGCCACACCACCGGAGTATTTGGAAACTAGCCCTTAGATTACTGGGAGCTGACTATTACCACTCACATACACCGCTATGGCGCAACCCCCTGCTGCGTGAGTTGTCTGGCTTACCAGATGTAGACTTGTGGGCTTCTAGAGGGATACTTTTTCTGTATCAGGTGGTGACTCCTATGGGCGTAAGGGATTTTCCCTCCCTACAAGTGGAATTTAACATACCCCCTCATATGCACTTTCGCTACTTGCAATTGCGACACGCGCTTCGTGCGCAATTTGCTCAGGACTTCCCGAATGTACAGTCGCTGGCTTTGACAGATGTAATTATGGGAGACGAACCGGCTAAATTGATCTCGACTCTATACGGCCTACTCCGGGCCCGCTTGGTGGCGCAAACCACTGAACGGGCCAGGTTGAGATGGGAAGAGGACATAGGTCCCTTTGATGGGGAGGAATGGGAGGATGCCCTTGAGAAAGTTCAACAGGCTTCGCTTAGCCTACCTGACCGACTAACGCAGTACTATGTGATACACAGGTCCTATCTCACCCCTATCCGGATAGCTAAGTATCATCCTGACTATAACCCGAAGTGTCCCCGTTGCTCTTGTACGACTGGTACTTTCTACCATCTTCTCTGGCAATGCCCATTGGTCCAGGAGTATTGGGGGCAGAATGTCAGGTTTCTACATGACCACATGGGTTCACCCCTTCAACTTGACCCTAAGAGTTGCCTACTTAGTATATTTCCTGATACCTCTGTTGATCAATACTTGGCTACATTTTTGCACTCTACGCTGTTTACCGCACGAAAGCTTGAGGCTAAATACTAGATGCGTCCAACCATGCCTACTATGCGGGAATGGGTAATGGGCATTAATAGTAAGCTACCCTTGATTAAACTGGTGTATAGAAATCGTGGGTGTCCAGCCAAATACCACAAAATATGGGATAGGTGGGTGGAAAATCTGCATACGTGTGTGGAGTGAGCTATATTGGAGTCTATACTATCATTGTCAGGAATTTTCCTTAATGTAAGATGTATTACTGTCCGTCACCTATGAAGAGGCTAATGTTTGTACCTACTGTAATATCTTGTTATAACTAAGTTGTTCAATAAACTTGTGCTGTTAAAAAAAAAAAAAGAAGCGCCATGTGGTGCTATAAGTATTTACCCACATAATTTGTGTCACATCCCACTATAGGGGCTCAGTTGAAAGTCAGTCACCTGATCGCTACCCAAAACACACTCACGTCTTTGACTTCCCCCCTATTCCCTATACGTGGCCATCCAACCTTTGAACTGGGGACCCACTTAGAAATTCCAACCTAGACAATGCGTCTAAATTCGTCATTGATGGAAAATGGCCTTCTTTCTCAACAATAACAGATCCGACAAGGCTTTTACAACTGCCTTTTTGGAGAACGGCGCAACAACATCATTTTCTCCATTCCATCCCCAATCCTCAAACGTTCGCCCGCCCTCAGACGGAGTTTGAGACTCTATGCAGGAGCGAAGGCCCTTTGGCCCACATTCTCTCTCAAACAGATTACCCACACTTAACCTGTCTGTCCAACTGGGAAAAGGACCTTAATTGCTCATTTTCCCCAGCACAGAGACAACGCATTATCAGTTTGGCTCTCAAAATGTCGCTGTGCACGAAGATACAGGAGACGAATTTTAAACTTCTCACCAGGTGGTATTTGACACCATCAAAGCTGCAGAATTGTTTCCCCTCTTCCTCGAACATATGCTGGAGGTGTGGAGAAGAAGAGGGCACGTTGCTGCACATTTTTTGGTCCTGCCCCAGCTTGGTGGACTTCTGGACAGAGATCCGATGCATAACACAAAAATTCACAGACTTCTCCATCCAGGAAGAGGCTGCATTCTTTCTCTTGCACCATTCACAGATTCCCATTAAGAAGTACAAAAAAATCTATTTTACAGCATGTGATAAATGCGGCGAAATCCTGCATCCCTCTCTATTGGAAAAAATGTTCCCCCCCTTTCATTACTCACTGGCTTAGGAAAATAGAGGACATTAAAAAAAATGGAGGACTTGATCCTCACATCACAAGGTAAACAAGAATTTTTTAAACAAACCTGGGACATCTGGAATACCTTTATATTCTCGCTGGAAGGATGTCGCCTGCTATCGCCTTAGTGCTCTGAGCTTTCCTTGACTGGCCCCTTGGACAGTGGCTGCCATCGTGTCTCGTCCCCTCTTCTCCTTTTCTGATCTTTCAACCCTTCTCTTTTCTGCCTTCCTCCCCTAACTCTCACCCCCTCCACCCCCTCTCTCTTTTGGAAAGAGTGGAAAATTGGGAATGACGGCCCCACACCCCCCTCTGGATGGATTATGCCGGAGGGACCTGGGGTTTGTGTGACCCTGGATCTTGGTACAGAAGGCAGACTCACAGTTGCGAATATACCTGTATCAAGTATTGTTCAGCTGCTTTTTGCTCTGTATTTCTTTGTTGCATTATGTACTCGGGGGACCGTCTTCCCCTATTTGGAGAAAAAATTATATTTGACCAAAAAAAAGAAGCGTACGACACCTGGTATTCCCAGGCGGTCTCCCATCCAGGCATTAACCAGGCCCGACCCTGCTTAGCCTCCAAGATCAGATGAGATGGAACAGATTCAGGGTGATGTGGCCGTAGCCAATATCTTCAGGCACTCTCAACTCTCTTGACAAACACCAAGATGGTCACCTTGGAAACAAGCGGAAAAAAATAGGTCAACGGCAACAACATAAAAAGAAGCCTACGGCATCTGGAAATCCCAGGCGGTCTCCCATCCAGGTACTAAACTGGTCCCAACCCTGCTTAGCCTCTGAGATCAGATGAGATTGGGCTCTTTCAGGGTGGTGTGGCCGTAGGAGATTTCTTCAGGCACTCTCAACCTTGACTAACGCCAATACGGTCACCTTGGGAAACAAACAAAAATACCAAGTCAACGCCAACAACATGAGAAGAAGTCTACAGCACCTAGTATTCCCAGGTGGTCTCCCATCCAGGTATTAACAAGGCCCGACCCTTTTTAGTCTCTGAGATCAGACAAGATCTGGTGCTTTCAGGGTTATGTGGCCATAGGCGAGCTCTTCAGGCACTCTCAACCCTCTTGACAAACACCAAGATGGTCACCTTGGTAAACAAAGAAAAAAAAAAAAACAAGTCAACGCCAACAACATAAAAAGAAGCCTTCAGCACCTAGTATTCCCAGGTGGTCTCCAATCCAGGTACTAGCAAGGCCCGACCCTGTTTAGCCTCTGAGATCAGAGGAGATCGGGCGCTTTCAGGCTTATGTACCCATAGGCAATCTCTTTGGGCACTCTCAACCCTCTTGACAAATGCCAAGATAGTCACCTTGGGAAACAAGCGAAAAAAAAACAGGTCAATGTCAACAACATAAAAAGAAGACTACGGCACCTGGTATTCCATAGCCATCTCCCATCCAGGGACTAACTAGGCCCAACCCTTTTTTATCCTCAGAGATGAGAAGAGATAGGGCTCTTTCAGGGTGATGCTGCTGTAAGCTAACTCTTTGGGCACTCTCAACCCTCTTGACAAATGCCAAGATGGTCACCTTGGGAAACAAGCGAAAAAAAAAAAAAAAGAATCAACGCCAACAACATAAAAAGAAGCCTACAATAACTGGTATTCCCAGGTGGTCTCCCATCCAGGTACTAACCAGGCCTGACTCTTCTTAGCCTCCAAGATCAGACGAGATTGGGTGCTTACAGAGTGCTCGGACACTTTCCCCATCACTATTGGGACGAGGCAGGGGTGCCCTCTGTCTCCCCTAATTTTTATTCTGACACTGGAACCACTTATGTGTCACGTTCGGAATGACCCGAATATTACTGGCATATCCAAACCCTCGGCACACCACAAAATTGCGGCGTACGCTGACGATCTAATTTTTTTCCTCTCCAATCCACACATTTCGCTTCCCAATATACTCACGGCTCTCCGGCGATACGGCAGCCTATCAAACTATAAAATCAATTGCACCGTCGGCTGTATTGAATATATGGGTCCCGGATGGTGAGGCCAAGAGGCTACACTCCGCTTTTCCATTCTACTGAGCTGAAAAATCTATACGTTACCTGGGCGTTGACATCGCAGCGGATTTGCCGCAATTGTACCAGCTTAATTTTGTCCCTCTCCTGAATAGACTGAAATCTGATTTGGGAAACTGGCATGCTTTAACACTGACCTGGTTCGGGCGCTGTAATGCATTCAAAATGACGGCCCTCCCGCGGATCTTATACTTGTTCCAGACATTACCGATCCGGTTACCCCCAATTTTTTTCAGACAACTGCAGGTGCTGCTCCGGGACTTTATTTGGTTGCGCAAACCGCCCAGAGCCCGTTTGCAATTGCTTGCCAGACCAAAGGACAAGGGGGGTCTGGGTCTCCCAGATCTGAGACAATACAACAGAGCGACTCTGCTAGCGAGAGTCGTTGATTGGCATTGTAATGGCCCACACAAGCAGTGGGTGGAGATGGAGATTGAGGATGGATCCATTCCCCTATTGACCTCCCCGTGGCTCCTGTCCACCCTACCAAAAGACCTCAGAGATCACCCTGTAGTGGGAGCTACGTTGGCTGTTGTGCAGAGGTTGTTCCGCTGCACACACACATTGCTCCCCTGCCGTCACCAATGACTCCGGTTATAGGTAATCCAGACTTCCCACCGGGATTTACCAACAAGAAACTGCGACAGTTGACAGTGGTGGGGAAACAGCGTCTGGGAGATGTGTGGCCCTCGGGAGGGCTCCCGACCACGCAAACTGTCGCCGAGCTTTCTGACCCTCCGCTTGACTTGTTTAATGCTTATCAACTTTGTCACTTTCTTCTGGCCATACAAAGGGCCCCCTACACTCCTAGAGACCTGACGCCCTATGAATCCATCTGTCACAAAAAGGAACCTGTGCGACACACCCTTTCCCTCCTCTACAACCTATTAAGTAGTCAGGAGGAGGAGTCGACCCCACCATTTATCCACAAATGGGAGAGGGACTTTGGCATCACATTTACCCCACAACAGATAGGGAAGATCCTGACATTAGTACATAAAGCTTCCATCGCAAACCAATATCAAGAATCGGGATACAAGATAGTCTCACGCTGGTATAGAGTCCCATATCTTCTGAATAAAATTAATAGATCGATTCCGGATGTTTGTTGGAGGTGCAATTCAGATACGGGGACCATGGGACACATTTTCTGGGCATACCCGGCCTTGAGGAACTTTTGGGTGGAGGTGACCGGGACGATAAAAACTCTCAGAAATGTAGATATCGCAGACAACCCAGCAGCGTGCCTTCTACACTTGACCGAACAGCCTGTTCGAAAATACAAGAAAACCCTCACGATGCAACTCCTGAACGCCGCCCGGGCCTGCATTTCCACACTGTGGAGGCAGCCTCAGCCCCCATCCAAGGTGCTGTGGTATTCCAAAGTCAATCATATTCTCCGGATGGAAGAATTGACCGCCACCCTTCACAACACTGAAGAGGCATTTAGTGTTACATGGAGGCCCTGGAGGTATTTTACTGGTACTTGAGACTACATTCGGGAGGTGAGCAGCGCCCCTGTCCCAGAAAACGACTGAACATCTAACGTTTACCTACGTAGGCCAAGTCTGCCCTGGGTGGCATTCCCCCCCCCCTCCCTTTTTGTCTTTATTTTTCTTTTTTTCCCCGCTGCCATCCCCCCCCCCCCTCCTCTCTCTCCGTCTTTGCACTCTCTTCTTCCCCCGTCCTCCCTTTTCACTATGCCTTGTCTCCTTACTAGCCTTTGGGACCCAGAAGAACCCCAGGGTTCTGGACACGACCGGCTCATATTTTACTCTGGTTCACATAGGTCATGATAAGCTGGCTCGCTGTGGTCCCAGTTGTTCTCCATGATTACATTTGTCCGAACGGAGCTGCATTAGTTATACTGTACTACATGTCGGAGGTGGGGTTTCTCTCTTTTCTGCATGAAACTCCAGGACTCCCCTTGAGAACCCAGAGTTATTTGGCTGCCTATTTTTTGTTACCATGTAATTGTGACCCTGGGTCATGCTGTATGGTTGACTGTTATATTTATGTTGTTCTACTTATACTTAATAAAACAATAAAACAAAAAAAAATAAAAATAAGTCAATGCCAACAACTTAAAAAAAAAGCCTATGGCATCGAGAAATCCCAGTCGGTCTCCCATCCAGGTACTAACCAGGTCCCAACCCTGCTTAGCCTCTGAGATCAAATGAGATTTGGCTCTTTCAGGGTGATGCAGCCATAGTAGATTTTTTCAGGCACGCTCAACCCTCTTGACAAACGCCAAGATGGTCACCTTGGGAAATAAACAAAAAAAACAAGTCAACGCCAACAACATAAAAAGAAGCCTACCGCACCTAGTATTTCCAGGCAGTCTCCCATCCAGGTATTAACAAGGCGCGACCCTTTCTAGCCTCTGAGATAAGCAGAGATTGGGCGCTTTCAGGGTGATGTGCCCATAGGCAATCTCTTTGGGCACTCTCATCCCTCTTGAAAAATGCCAAGATAGTCACCCTGGGAAACAAGCAAAAAAAAACAGGTCAACGCCAACAACATAAAAAGAAGAATACGGCACCTGGTATTCCAAGGCCATCTCCCATTCAAGTACTAACTAGGCCCAACCCTTCTTAGCCTCTGAGATCAGAAGAGATAGGGTGCTTTCAGGGTGATGAGGCTGTAAGCGATCTCTTTAGGCACTCTCAACCCCTGGTATTCCCAAGCTGTCTCCCATCCAGGTACTAACTAGGCCCATCGCTGCTTAGCCTCCGAGATCAGATGAGATTGGGCTCTTTCAGGGTGATTTGGCCGTAGGCACGCTCTTTGGGCACTCTGAAGCCTCTTGACAAAGGCCAAGATGGTCACCTTGGGAAACAAGCTAAAAAAAACAGGTCAAAGCCAACAACATATAAAGAAGCCTACGGCATCCAGTATTCCCAGGCGATCTCCCAATCAAGACACTAACCAGACCAGATCCTTCTATGGCACCTGGTCTTCCCAGGCAGTCTCTCATCCAGGTACTAACCAGGCCTGACGCTGCTTAGCCTCTGAAATCAGACGAGATCGGGTGCTTTCAGGTTGATGTGGCCGTAAGCGTTCTCTCCAAGACACGCCCAACCCTCTTGACAAACGCCAAGATGGTCGCCTTGAGAAACAAGCAAAAAAAACAGGTCAAAGCCAACAACATAAAAAGAAGCCTATGGGCTTACAGCGGACCTTAAAAGATGGGACCCACTAGCTCTGTCATGGTTCGGACGCTGTAATGTGTTGAAGATGAACGCGATGCCACGACTTCTGTATCTACTACAAGCCTTACCTATCAAAATACCCCAGACTTTCTTTCATGCGGTTCGCTCAATCTTTATCAAGTTCCTCTGGCGCAGAAAACATATGCGTATTGGTAGGGCAATGCTATTGTGACCGAAATTGCGGGGAGGTATTGGCTTCCCGGACCCTGCTCTATATTACACAGCGACGCACATGACACCGGTGGTTGACTGGTGCCGGTGTTCTGCCATATACTGTCCGGCCATGATATAGTGTCCGCGCCGTACTGCGCATGCGCAGTATGGAGCAGACGAAGCTTCGGAAAATCTCTGAAGCTGAACGGCGCCTGCGCGGTGAGTGGAGGTGGTAGCCCCACCATCCAAGCGGACATAGGGTTGTGAATATTAGAGGGCCCCTCGCAGGCGAGCTTCGCTCGCCACGCTTCGGGCTTGGCCTCGCTGCACTCGGCTCTTTAATATTCTTACTCTATGTCCACTTGGATAGTGGGGATAGAACCTGGACTCAGTGCGCAGGCGCCGTTCATGCTCGGCAATTTTAGGAATCTGTGTTGCTGTGTACTGAGCATGCGCAGTACATAGCGGACACTATCCGATGGGGGACCATATGTGATAAGACACCGGCATGGGGAACTGAAGCTATGGGTCAAGCTAGAGCAGGAGATGGCGTGGGTTCCACTGGCTTGTCTGCCTTGGGCGGGGAGGCCATTGGAGCCCTGTGTGACTACTCACCCGTTAATTGGCCCCTCGCTCGCCGAGATGGATAGTTTTTTTCACCTTTCCCACCTGACTAACTTCCCTTCTCCTATGACCCCAATTATTGGACATCCTAGATTCCCTCCGGGCCTGTCTGACCAGGCCTTTACCAGGCAAACCCCGAAAGGGCTTCTGAGAGCAGCCCTATTTCTTGGACCCACGGGCTTGATTCCCATGGGGACCATACTGCTAGAGCAAGTACCTGTTGCATTGGATAGCTGGAGAGCTAGACAGCTAATCCATTTCCTCGGATCACTACCTAACCAGTCGTTCTTCTCTAGACAATTCCACCCCTTTGAGGAACTTTGCCTGGATGATGGCCCAATTCGTGGTTCCCTCTCTAGGTCCTACCAAATCCTGACAGGCGCACAATCCTCCACGGATCCACCCTTCCTAGCTAAATGGAAAAGAGACTTACAAACTACATTCTCCAAACCACAGAAGGACAGAATACTCTTTTTCGCCCATAAGTCGTCACTCTGCAGTAAATATCAGGAGATCTCATATAAGCTGATCACACGCTGGTATCGTACACCGGTGGTGTTGTACAAAATATTCCCCGGTCAATCTGACCGCTGCTGTCGCTGTGGGCAACAGGCTGGCACCATTCTCCACCCTTTCTGGGAATGCCCTAAATTACAAACATTCTGGCAGCCTGTCCTGAGACTCATCCACAAGTTCACAGACATTTCCTTAGCCAATGATCCCGCAGCAGTTCTTCTCAATCTAAGCGTTATCATAAGTCCTTACTTAAACATCTCCTCAATGCAGCTAGGGCCTGCATCCCAAGTCAGTGGAAAGAGCAATCTGCTCCAATGGTGACCCAGTGGTTCGCAAGGGTAAATGATATTGAACGAATGGAAGACCTGACTGCCACAATGAGGGATAAAATGGAGGAGCATGGGAACAGATGGTTCTACTGGACCCAGTTTCGCTTTTCGGAAGAATACCTCCATGAGACATAGTAAGCTCATGGTGATCGTTGGAGATCGCTGTTCCAAACGTTTGACAGCTGATGAGCTGGTGAGCCGAGGGCGTCTCTTGCTCCCTGGGAGGGGACCCCACCCTATCCACTCTACCCACGACACCCCCTTACCCCTTCTTTTCCTTTTCTGCAATTTCCTTCCCCAATCTTCTCTTTCCCCTTCTCCCTCCTTTCAGTTCTACTATTTCCCTTCTTAACTCAAAAAAGGGAAAAGAAAATGGTATGTTCCGACCCCATTTGACTACTACACAATACTCTTCCCCTATCTATGGATATCTAAACTCTTCGAGGGTAGCAGGGCTAGTATCAATAATATTTTAAGTGGTAGAGGATCCCAATGAGATGGAGCTTTAATCTCATCTTGATATGACCGCAAAGCTGTACACGTGCTATTCTCCTCGGACTTCTTACCATTGGCTCTGATATCCATGCAATATGATCGTTTGTTTGTAACTATTTGTATCACACATTCTGTGAAGTTGCCTTTGCATTGTATGTCGCATACTACTAAATAAAAAAAATAAAAAAAAAAAGAAGCCTATGGCACCTGGTATTCCCAGGCGGTCTCCCATCCAGGTACTAACCAGGCCCGACACTGTTTAGCATCCGAGATCAGACGAGATTGGGCGCTTTCAGGGTGATGGGGCCGTAGGTGATCTCATCGGGCACTCTCAACCCTCATGACAAACGCCAAAATGGTCACCTTGGGAAACAAGTGAAAAAAAAAAAAACAGGTCAAGGCCAACAACATAAAAATAAGCCTACAGCACCTAGTATTCCCAGGTGGTCTCCAATCCAGGTACTAGCAAGGCCCAACCCTGTTTAGCTTCTGAGATCAGAGGAGATCGGGCGCTTTCAGGGTTATGTGCCCATAGGCAATCTCTTTGGGCATTCTCAACCCTCTTGACAAATGCCAAGATAGTCACCTTGAGATACAAGCGAAAAAAAACAGGTCAATGTCAACAACATAAAAAGAAGAATACGGCACCTGGTATTCCAACGCCATCTCCCCTCCAGGTACTAACTAGGCCCAATCCTTCTTAGCCTCAGAGAAGAGAAGAGATAGGGCTCTTTCAGGGTGATGCTGCTGTAAGCGATCTCTTTGGGCACTCTCAACCCTCTTGACAAATGCCAAGATGGTCACCTTGGGAAACAAGCAAAAAAACAAAACTACGAATCAACGCCAACAACATAAAAAGAAGCCTACAATAACTGGTATTCCCAGGTGGTCTCCCATCCAGGTACTAACCAGGCCCGACTCTTCTTAGCCTCCAAGATCAGACGAGATTGGGTGCTTTCAGAGTGATGTGGCCATAGGCAATCTCTTCAGGCACTCTCAACCCTCTTGACAAACACTAAGATGGTCACTTTGGGAAACAAGCGAAAAAAAACAGGTCAACGCCAACAACATAAAAAGAAGTCTACGACACCTGATATTCCCAGGCGGTCTCCCATCCAGGTACTAACAAGGCCCGACTCTTCTTAGCCTCCAACATCAAACGAGATCGGGTGCTTTCAGGGTGATGTGCCCGTAGGCAATCTCTTCAGGCACTTTCAACCCTCTTGACAAACGCCAAGATGGTCACCTTGGGAAACAAGCAAAAAAAATAAAAATAAGTTGGAAGCTAGAGACAATACGCCCCGAGTCCTCAATTTAATCCATGCGGCGCATGTACAGGGAAGGCCCTTGCTTATGTTGTCAACGGACGCGGAGAAGGCCTTTGACAGGGTGGCCTGGCACTTTATGCAGGCCACCCTGGAACATATAGGTCTTGGCCCCAACATGATGATGTCACTTTACTCCACACCGTCGGCAGCGGTACGGGTGAACGAGTGGTGCTCGGACTCTTTCCCCATCACTAATGGGACGAGGCAGGGGTGCCATCTGTCTCCCCTAATTTTTATTCTGACACTGGAACCACTTATGTGTCACGTTCGGAATTACCCAAATATTACTGGCATATCCAAACCCTCGGCACACCACAAAATTGCGGCGTACGCTGATGTTATAATTTTTTCCGTCTCCAATCCACACATTTTGCTTCCCAATATACTTGCGTCTCTCCAGCGATACGGCAGCCTATCAAACTATAAAATCAATTGCGCCAAGTCAGCTGTATTGAATATATCGGTCCCGGATGGTGAGGCCAAGAGGCTCCGCTCCGCTTTTCCATTCTACTGGGCTGAAAAATCTATACGTTACCTGGGCGTTGACATCGCAGCGGATTTAGCGCAATTGTACCCGCTTAATTTTGTCCCTCTCCTGAATAGACTGAAATCTGATTTGGGAAACTGGCATGCTTTAACACTGACCTGGTTCGGGCGCTGTAATGCATTCAAAATGACGGCCCTCCCGCGGATCTTATACATGTTCCAGACATTACCGATCCGGTTACCCCCAATTTTTTTCAGACAACTGCAGGTGCTGCTCCGGGACTTTATTTGGGCGCGTAAACCGCCCAGAGCCCGTTTACAATTGCTTGTCAGACCAAAGGACAAGGGGGGTCTGGGTCTCCCAGATCTCAGACAATACTACAGAGTGACTCTGCTAGCGAGAGTCGTTGATTGGCATTGTAATGGCCCACACAAGCAGTGGGTGGAGATGGAGATTGAGGATGGATCCATTCCCCTCCCCGTGGCTCCTGTCCACCCTACCAAAAGACCTCAGAGGTCACCCCGTAGTGGGAGCTACGTTGGCTGTTGTGCGGAGGTTGTTCCGCTGCACACACATTGCTCCCCTGCCGTCACCAATGACTCCAGTTATAGGTAATTCAGACTTCCCACCGGGATTTACCAACAAGAAACTGCAACAGTTGACAGTGGTGGGGAAACAGCGTCTGGGAGAGGTGTGGCCCTCCGGAGGGCTCCCGACCACACAAACTGTCACCGAGCTTTCTGACCCTCCGCTTGACTTGTTTAGTGCTTATCAACTTCGTCACTTTCTTCTGGCCATACAAAGGGCCCCCTACACTCCTAGAGTCCTGACGCCCTATGAATCCATCTGTCACAAAAGGGAACCTGTGCGACACACCCTCTCCCTCCTGTACAACCTATTGAGTAGTCAGGAGGAGGAGTCGACCCCCACCATTTATCCACAAATGGGAGAGGGACTTAGGCATCATATTTACCCCACAACAGATAGGGAAGATCCTGACCTTAGTACATAAAGCTTCCATCGCAAACCAATATCAAGAATAAGGATACAAGATAGTCTCACGCTGGTATAGAGTCCCATACCTTCTGAATAAAATGAATAGATCGATCCCGGATGTTTGTTGGAGGTGCAATTCAGATACGGGGACCATGGGACACCTTTTCTGGGCATACCCGGCCTTGAGGAACTTTTGGGTTCCCAGCAGCGTGCCTTCTACACTTGACCGAACAGCCTGTTCGAAAATAAAAAAAAACCCTCACGATGCAACTCCTGAACGCCGCCCGGGCTTGCATTCCCACACTGTGGAGGCAGCCTCAGCCCCCATCCAAGGTGCTGTGGTATTCCAAGTCAATCATATTCTCCGGAAGGAAGAATTTTTTTTTTTATAATTCTTTATTTTTGAGATTTTCCAAAATTTACAGACAACTATAATACATATATAAACCATTTCACATAATAATAAATACAGCATCATTTCTTATAAAGGTTGTCTTCCTTTTCCCTCCCTCCCCCCCCCTTCCCTCCCCTCTCTCACTCGATCCTACTCCATGGGATTCCTTTTAGCTAACATTCCACCATCTTCAAATAATTTTCAGTTTTACCATATAGTACCCAGAGACGCCATTTATTCTGGTACCTCTCCTCCATATTATCCAGTTTGTACATTGACTCTTCAATAATTCGTGTCCTTTCTAATCTTTCTGCCCACTCCCTCATCGAGGGAGGATCAGATCTTTTCCATCTTAGCGGTATCAATGATTTAGCAGCGTTTAATAGACAGGGGATCAAGGAATACCCATACTCCCTCTCTCCTTTTTCTATATCATGAAATGGGCATACCCATGGATCCCTCCTAATCCTTTCCCCTGTTATTTCAAAAATTGTTTCTATTACTTTATCCCAAAATGTCTGTATCTTAGGGCACAGCCACCATATATGAGCAAATGACCCCTCCCCCAAGCAGCCTCTCCAGCATGACCGGGGGGTCGCACTACATATTTTATTTCCTTGTTGTGGGGTTATGTACCATCTTGTTAAAAGTTTATATGACATCTCTCGTGTTTGTGAGTCTACGGCAACCGAATAGGTTCGTCTAATTATCCTATTTCTATGATAATCGTTACTTAAGGACCCGCTTTCACTTTCCCATTTTTCTAGGTAGGGGGGGTAGTTTTGCTCTATTCTTTCTATTAGGATTTTATAAAGTTTTGAAATCCTTTTTTCAAGGCACTGACGGTTCACTAATAGCTTCTCCAGTGGTCTAAATTGTTCCTTACCCCGTAATGGCTGTGGTAGAGACTGAATGAAATAATATAATTGATAATATCTCCATTTATCTAATGGTTTGTGACCCCATTTCCCTATAATTTCCTCATACGTGCACATCCTATTTCCTTCCATCACCTCCTGTAGTTTAATGTTGTCTTTCTTAACCCATCTACTATAATATAAATATTCCTCTTGACCTGGGATAAAAAATTTAGTGTCCAATAGTGGCATTAATGGTGAGTTGTGCTCCCAGTTATGTCTCTTATTTATTGTGTCCCATATCTGAAGTAAGTTTTTTGTCAGTGTGTTTGTGCTATGGCCTAATTCTCTATGTTTTGCAGGTATCCATACTATTTCCCCTAATTCCCTTCTACTTAACTTAATTTCTAATTCAACCCAGTCCTTTCCCTTTTTATTGTGTATCCAATCCGGGATTCGTGAGATTGCTATGGCCTCATAATACTTTTTGAGATCCGGCATTGCCAGCCCTCCCCTGTCTTTACTTCTTATCAGGGTATTCAGTGCCACCCTCGCCGCTTTTTTTTTCCATATAAATCTGTTAATCAATGTTTTTAGTTTATTTAAATAGACCTGTGGTAACGCTATTGGGATCATTTGGCATGTATAGGTGAAAATTGGTAAAATAAACATTTTAACTACGTTTATTCTACCTGTCCATGATAGAGCTTTATGTTGACATCTTTCCAAATGTTGTTTAATTTTATTTAGTATGGGTATATAGTTGGCCTCAAACAGATCACTCATCTCTGCTGTCAACCTTATTCCCAAATAGGCCAATTCCCTCCCACACCATCTAAAGGGGAATTTAGATTGGAGGATGCTCTGCTCTATTATTGGCGTATTTAAATTCAGAATTTCAGATTTAGATATATTAACCTTAAAGTTAGAGACCCTCCCATATTTTGATAATTCTTCCATTATTGCTGGTATGGAAGACCCAGGGTTGGAAATATAGAGCAAAAGGTCGTCCGCAAACGCTGCGACCTTGAACTCCCTCTTAGCAGCCCATATCCCATGAATGTTTTGATTCATCCTAATGGCCATCAGCAGGGGTTCAAGCGACAATATAAATAATAATGGGGATAACGGGCAACCCTGTCTTGTCCCGTTGAACAACTCAAGGGGGCAGGACAGAGCCCCATTTATTCTTATTTTAGCTTTAGGGTGGGTGTATAGGGCTTCTATCCAGCCCCTCATCCGCTCCCCTAATCCATACCTTTCCAGCACTTCAAACAGGAACCCCCACCCCACTCTGTCAAATGCCTTTTCCGCATCTATTGACATGAGTACCGTGGGGGCACCCTGTCTTACAGCTTCTTGGCATAACATAATGGTCTTTAGAGTGTTATCCCGACCTTCTCTCCCTTCGATAAATCCAACCTGATCCTGCAGTATCCACTCTGACACATGGGGTCCTAATCTTTCAGCGATAATTTTTGCGAACAATTTAATGTCTGAGTTTAGTAAGGAAATTGGCCTATAGCTTTCTACTGCAGTTGGGTCCTTTCCCTCTTTCAAGATCAGGACCACATGTGTCAAGAGTGTTTCTTCGCGGAATTTTTCGCCCTTCCCCACTGCATTAAAATAGTCGCATAATTTTGGGACTAGCTGTTTTTGGAATTGCTTGTAATATGAGATCGGGAAACCGTCGGGCCCCGGGCAACCTCCCTTAGCTGTATTTTTGATCGCCCTCTCAACCTCCCCCCTTGATATTGGGGTTTCTAGTGCTTCCATTTCTATTTGCTTGGCCCTGGGGATATCTATCCAATTTAAGTAATCCTTTATTTCCTCCCCTACTCGATTCTCTACCTTATCCTGTTGCCCGATATTATAAAGGCCCCGATAATATGTAAAAAATGTGTTCACAATATCATCTGGCATATTTTGTATGTCCCCCTCAGCATTTCTCACTTTTGGGATAAAAGTTCTACTTTTCTTTTCCTTCACCCTCCTAGCCAACCATTTACCTGATTTATTCCCCCATTGGTACCTTTCTCTTCCCAAAATATGGTAGGCCGTTCTCCTATCCTGCTCCAAGCAATCATCTAGCTCTCGTTTTTTTGTTATTAAATCTTGGGTGTCCCGAAGCCCCCATGGTCTCCACGTCTGTTCCAATCTCTGGATTTCCTCGTATAATAGAGTTTTCCTCCTTTCCCTCTCTCTCTTTTTCCCTGCACCGATCCCTATTAATAACCCTCTTATAACTGCCTTGTGCGCTTCCCATAATACAGGGCTAGAGGTTTCCGGTATGTCGTTCAGACTAAAAAATTGTGCAATCTCATGCTCGATCCTTTCTATTGTATCTTTATCCTGTAATAGCGATTCATTCAGTCTCCAATTCATCCTCGGTCCATGATCCCTCCCAATCTCCAGCTGGATCAACACAGGTGCATGATCTGAAACTGTTCTTATCTTTATTTCAGCCTTCTTAAGTGCCCTTAGAAATGAATGTTCCAAAAAAATATAATCTATTCGGGAGAAAGAACCATGGACCGAGGAGAAACATGTATAATCCCTATCTTTTGGATGCAGTGTTCTCCAGGTATCATATAATTGATATGCAGTTAACGCCCTTAAAAACATTCTCTGTTTATGTTCAGATATCCTAGGGCCCGCCCCTGTAGTATCTAATTTAGGGTTCATACTCCAATTGAAATCCCCTGCCAGGATTAATTTCCCTTCTTTAAAGTCTTCTATTTTATTCAATACTTTCTTCAGAAATCTACCCGTATTCTTGTTTGGGGCATAAATATTGACAATTGTACATTTAAAATTAAACAGCCTGCCTTTTAGGCACAGGTAACGACCCTCCGGATCCACTAGTCGCTCTTCTAGGTTAAACCTCGTTGTTCTACTAAACCCTATCGCAACCCCTCTCGAATAGGGGGATGGGGAATCCCCATAAAACCACACCGGAAAATTAGCCGAATTCAATCTAACCCCAGAAGTGCATGTTATATGCGTCTCTTGAAGACATACTATATTTGCTTCCATGTATTGCAATTCGTCATTTATCCTATATCTTTTCCTTTTTGAGTTTAAACCCCTTACATTATAAGTGATAACATTAAGGACTACCATACCTCTCTACGCGGGGTAATTCCCCCTCTTTTTTTTTCTTCTAAGCGTCCAGTGGATCCAGTGGTACCTGTCCCTACTAGCCCTATGGGAGGACCGAGTGAGAGCCCCAAAAAGCAACCAAAAACCACCCCCCTCCCTCCCTCTCCCCTCCCTACTCCCCCCTTGTCCTATAACGGAACGTCTTATGAGACTGGGTAGGACACCCCCCTTCCCGTTAAGCCTATGGCACTGGTGGACCGATATTTGTGTTCGCCTCACCCCCATAGTGTCCCTGGGGCTCGCACCCTTATCCGCCTGAGACTCCCCCCACCTTCCCTCCCCCCCTCCCCCCACCTTCCCTCCCCCCCTCCCCCCATCTCCCCTCCCCCCGCACTCCTCAGCTCTCAGCGCGGCCCATTAACTCAACTCATTTCCAGTAATCTTCTTTCGTCTCCAACTGCTAGGTCCATCCTGCCATTTCCTCCCCTGGGTGATAATCCCCTCACCCCCTAATACGTTTTCACAACCCCATTCTATCTGTGGGGCAGGGTGTATACCTAACTGCACACAAAATTCTGGGAGGTCTTCTGGGAAGCGTAGAACTGCAGATCGTCCCTCTTTCTTCCCTATGAGGCATGCTGGAAATCCCCATTGATATGGGATGTCCGCCGCTCTCAATAATTCCGTGAGTGGTTTTAAGCATCTCCTTCTTCCCAGTGTCTCCCCCGCTAAGTCAGAGTAAATCTGCAGTTCCGTGCCCTCATGGACCACCCCAGACTGTATTCTCACTCTTCTCATTACCTGCATTTTTTCTGCTACATTATGAAATCTCACTATAACATCTCGAGGTGCTTCTGATCTAATCCCCCGGGGTCGTGTCATTCTGTGTATTCTATCAATTTTCAATGGGACTGTAACTTCCTTATCCAATAGAGGGTTAAAAATCTGTTGAGCTATCTCTCCAAGGGCGGAACCGCTATATGTCTCAGGGAGACCTTTTATCCGTATGTTCTTCCTCCTACTTCTATTTTCTTGATCCTCCAACTTATATCTGATTGTTCTATTTGTCCTCCGGAGGGCTGTTATCTGCTCTAAAATTCCGTCAATCTTATGCTCTTGAGTCTCAACTCTATTTTCTATCTCCTCCACTCTCCCTAAGACCAAACCTATATCGCTTCTTATTGTTGCGATATCCGCCCTTAGAGAGACCTCCATTCTCGAGAACATCTCAGAAAGCATCTCCCTAATTTGTGGGGGCTGGGGGGTTTCTTTGTGACTATCCGAAACCATTTCTTCTGCCTCTCTGTTAACCATCTCCACCTCTCCCCGGGGATTATTCTGATCTACTTCTTCATTCTGTGGGTTTACTCCACTTTTTTTTTTAAGCTCACTTGACTTTATGGCAGGATTTTTTACCCCCCTACCCTCTTCCCCCTTCTGTCTACTTGGGCCCGAGCGGGATGGTTTTTCTGTCCTGGGGCTACCGGTCACTTCATCCTCTCTTATACTAGAATTTACAGCCAGGTATTTTTGGATTCCGACCGGGCTTGCAGCCAGGGTGATCGTCTTATTTGCTTTACCTGCCTTTCCCCTCATTTTGGCAGGACCAAGACCCTCCTTCCACTCCTTCCACTATCTATCGATCACCAGATTATTCTCTTTACTATTTTCCCCCTCCCTTTTCTTTCCTTCCCCCTCTTCCCCCCTATCTCTACCCTAATCTAATATACCTCCCTCCCAGACCTTTGAAAATCTCCCAGGGGTCTAATACCACCCACAATGAGGTACAATTAAATCAAAAGTATCGACAGCAGCCACTAGCTTACTTTCCGAAAAAAAAAAGAAGGGATGGGACATAGTTCAATTGCTTTCCACACCACAGGTAAATCATCTGTCCAAGTCCATACCGTATAACTCCACGGTTAACCTATAGCGTAGTAGACTAGGCAACGAAAAGTTATTGATATTAATATTATTATAGCTGTTATAATGAGTTCGTCTTACACTAGTAATAAATTATCCCGCCCTAAAATCAGAAAGCAAAGAACGATATCAAATATATCCAGTCCTTTAACTGTTGAATGGAGGTAAGCATAACAATCGCACAGCAAGGGAAGGTTTTAAATGCATTTTTCCAGTTTTTCCCGCCAGAGAAACTCTTACGTCAGATATCAAACATCAAGATGCATCCAGTGTCTACTGTTCAGAGCAGCACAAACTTCACCCTTTGGTTATGTACATATATATTCGACTGTTCTTTTGTGTTCAAAAAGGGGGGTTTAGCAGATGAAGCAGGTTCCAGCAGCAAACAGATTATTACTTTTCCTCTTCTTAACTCTTCCCCCTCTCCTCTCCAACTACACTTAAAGCCTAGCTGCAGCAGGTTTGGGGCATGCAGGGGAAATACTGTCCTTCGGGGGTCCGCATTCAGAAACAGCCTTCTTGTTCCATAAAGGAAGGAGGGGGAGGGGTACACACAAGTAAGCCCAAGCTATAACCAGGGGGAAATCTTCCTGTCTGGTATACTGTCCGTACCCACCTCCAGCTTTGGGCTGCCCCCGTCCCCGTCTGACCGCTTGTCTTACCGCTGTCCCGACATCATGGACCGACCGCCAAGCACAGCTCCTTGGATCAGCAGCTCCTCTCCAAGCGCCAGGTTCAGCTGTCTTCTGGCCAGGGGGTCTTCCTTCCTTACTGAGGGGTAGGCATCCACCGGACCTTCCGCCGATTCACGGCACCGAACAGAAGCAGGCTGTGAGCGTTTTACTCAGGCCGCGCCGGCCAGCCGACTAGCGCGTGTGCCAGGGCCATGGGAACCGCCGCAGCCAATTCAAATCGGCGCGGCGTTGCTGGAGCTTTCCGTGGGCCAATAGAGTGGCACGTAGCCCAGCATCGAGAGCACGACGGGGGGGAGACAGAGCGAGGCCCTCAGGAGATCCGGCGTGCGGCTGCTCCTACGTCATGGCGCTCCGCCCCTCCGGAAGGAAGAATTGACCGCCACCCTTCACAACACTGAAGAGGCATTTAGTGTTACATGGAGGCCCTAGAGGTATTTTACTGGTACTCGAGACTACATTCGGGAGGTGAGTAGGCCATGTCTGCCCTGGGTGTCTTTCCCCCCCCCCCCCCCTCCTGCCTTTTTGTCTTTATTTTTATTTTCCGTCTTTCAGTCTTTGCACTCTCTTCTTCCCCCGTCCTCCCTTTTGACTATGCCTTTTCTCCTTACTAGCCTTTGGGACCCAGAAGAACCCCAGGGTTCTGGACACGACCGGCTCATATTTTACTCTGGTTCACATAGGTCATGATAAGCTGGCTCACTGTGGTCCCAGTTGTTCTCCATGATTACATTTGTCTGAACGGAGCTGCACTAGTTATACTGTACTACATGTCGGAGGTGGGATTTCTCTTTTCTGCATGAAACTGTAGGACTCCCCTCTGAGAACCCAGAGTTATTTGGCTGCCTATTTTTTGTTACCATGTAATTGTGACCCTGGGTCATGCTGTATGGTTGACTGTTATATTTATGTTGTTCTACTTAATAAAAGAATAATAAAAAAAAAATAAGTCAATGCCAACAACTTAAAACTAAAGCCTATGGCATCGAGAAATCCCAGGCGGTCTCCTATCCAGGTACTAACCAGGTCCCAACCCTGCTTAGCCTCTGAGATCAAATGCACGCTCAACCCTCTTGACAAACGCCAAGATAGTCACCTTGGGAAACAAACAAATAAAACAAGTCAACGCCAACAACATAAAAAGAAGCCTGCGGCATCTGGAAAACCTTCTATGGCACCTGGTCTTCCCAGGCAGTCTCCCATCCAGGTACAAACCAGACCCAACCCTGCTTAGCCTCTGAGACCAAACGAGATTGGGCGCTTTCAGGGTGTTGTGCCCGTAGGCAACTATCTCTTTGGGCACTCTTAACCCTCTTGTTAAACGCCAAGATGGTCACCTTGGGAAACAAGCGAAAATAAACAGGTGAATGCCAACAACATAAAAAGAAGCCTACGGCACCTGGTATTCACAGATGGTCTCCCATACAGGTATTAACCAGGCCGTACACTGCTAGGCCTCCGAGATCAGATGAGATTGTGCGCTTTCAGGGTGATGTGGCCATAGGTGTTCTATTTAGACACTCTCAACCCTCTTGACAAATACCAAGATGGTCATCTTGGGAAACAAGTGAAAAAAAACAGGTCAACGCCAACAACATAGACCCTGGCGGTCTCCCATCTGACCCAGACCCTGCTTAGCCTCTGAGATTGGGCGCTTTCAGGGTGATGTGACCTCAGGCGAACGCTTCAGGACATACTTAAAACTCTTGACTGATGCTAAAATGGTCACCTTGGGAAACAAGCGAAAGAAAAACAAGTCAAAGCCAACAATATAAAAAGATTCCTATGGCACCTGTAATTAGGTACTATCCAGGCCGGACCCTGCTTAGCCTCTGAGATCAGATGAGATCGGGCGCTTTCAGGGGGATGTGGCTGTAGGAGATTTCTTTGGGCTCTCTCAGCCCTCTTGACAAATGTCAAGATGATCACCTTGGGAAACAAGCGGAAAAAAAAAACCATGTCAACGCCAACAACATAAAAAGAATCCTACGGCACCTGGTATTCCCAGTTGGTCTCCCATCCAGTTACTAATCAGGCCTGACAATGCTTAGCCTCCGGGATCAGACAAGATCAGGCACTTTCAAGGTGATGGGGCCATAGGCGATCTCTTCGGGCACTCTCAACCATCTTGTCAAACGCCAACATGGTCATCTTGGGAAACAAGCGAAAAAAAACAAGTCATTGCCAACATTGGAGGCTAAGCAGGGTTGGGCAATCAGTTTCCTTGCCTGAAATAGGCAACTCAGAACTGCCATCTGGCTGCTTCCCGGGTTTCCAACTCCTTCAACTAATCCCAGGAGACAATACTTCGCCTCCATCCCGGTGGAGGTTCCAAACACCAGATCAATGGTTCCTGTCACCTCTGTCCAGTAGCGGATCAACTTCGGGCATCTCCAAAACATGTGCATCATGTCTCCCCCCATGTTCCCGCACTGGGGGCAACTTGCGTCCGGCCGTTCGGCCAAACTGAAAAAGTTTACGAGGAGCATAATAGGTTCTATATAATAAGAACAGATGTGACATCCTCTGTGAGGTGAGCCACAATTCACCACAGGCCAATTATAGCTCAGGGGGGTTTAGTACACACCCCACACTAGATAAGGCCGCCAGCGCGGCGGCCTTGTATAGTGTGTTGCGGTGGTCAGGGGAAGAGGACGATAGGCAGGGACAGTGTCTTTACTGCTTGGGAACCTAGCACTGTTACAGTGGGTGTTATGTGCCTCCTGCACAGTACACACCTGAAGCTACCCTTTATTACTGGTGTTCAATTTCTGCAATACATGCATCTGCAGTGCAGAAGTTAGAGTGGGTGTTGTGTGCCTCCTGCACAATATACACCTTATTGCTGGTGTTCTGTTTCTGTAATACAGGAACCTAGCACTACAGCATACAGAAGAAAGGCTAGTGAATACAGAATACAGACTCGTGTATGTAGATAGGCTTGAGTATACAGAGATGCTAGAGTAAACAGTGAGGCTGGAGTACACAGAGAGTGTTTAAAGAGAGGCTAGTATATACAAAGATGTTAGTGTATATAGAGAGGTTAGTGTATAGAGAGAGTCGAGTGTTTCAGAAAGGACAGTGCATATAGATAAGCTAGTGTATACAGAAGACAGGCTTGGGTATACATCAAAGCTGACATTCTATACAGAAGACTGGGTAGTGTATACAGAGAGCCTAGTGGGTACAGAAGACAGGCTGGTGTATTCTAGCTAGTTGTTACAGTCTACTGTATACAGAAGACAGGCTGTGGTATACAGAGAGTTTAGTGTATTCAGAGAGTCTAGTGTATACAGTCGGCGAGTGTATACATAAGACTGGCTAGTTTACACAGTGTTTACAGAGATGCAAGGGTGTACAGAGAAGCTGGTATATATAGAAGACTACAGCATACAGAAGAAAGGCTAGTGAATACAGAATACAGACTCGTGTATGTAGATAGGCTTGAGTATACAGAGATGCTAGAGTAAACAGTGAGGCTGGGGTACACAGAGAGGCTAGTTTAAAGAGAGGCTAGTATATACAAAGATGTTAGTGTATATAGAGAGGTTAGTGTATAGAGAGAGTCGAGTGTATACAGAAAGGACAGTGCATATAGAGAAGCTAGTGTATACAGAAGACAGGCTTGGGTATACATCAAAGCTGACATTCTATACAGAAGACTGGGTAGTGTATACAGAGAGTCTAGTGGGTACAGAAGACAGGCTGGTGTATTCTAGCTAGTTTTTACAGTCTTGTGTATACAGAAGACAGGCTGTGGTATACTGAGGGTTTAGTGTAATCAGAGAGTCTAGTGTATATAGTCGGTGAGTGTATACATAATACTGGCTAGTTCAGACAATGTTTACAGAGATGCAAGGGTGTACAGAGAAGCTAGTATATATAGAAGACAGAAGAAAGGCTAGTGAATACAGAATACAGACTCGTGTATGCAGATAGGCTTGACTATACAGAGATGCTAGAGTAAACAATGAGGCTGGGGTACACAGAGAGGTTAGTTTAAAGAGAAGCTAGTATATACAAAGATGTTAGTGTATATAGAGAGGTTAGTGTATAGAGAGAGTCGAGTGTATACAGATAGGACAGTGCATATAGAGAGACTACAGAGATTCTAGTGGGTACAGAAGACAGGCTGGTGTCTAGTTAGTAGCTAGTTTTTACAGTCTAGCGTATACAGAAGACAGGATGTGGTATACAGAGGGTTTAGTGTATTACAGAGATGCAAGGGTGTACAGAGAAGCTAGTATATATAGAAGACTACAGCATACAGAAGAAAGGCTAGTGAATACAGAATAAAGGCTGGCTTCTACGGAGAGGCTAGTGTATGCAGAACACTATCTAGGGTATATAGAGAGGATAGATTATACAGAGAGGCTAGTGCATAGAGTGAAGCTATTGTATATAGAAGCCTGGTTAGTGTATACAGAGAAGCTAGTGTGTACAGAAGAAAGGCTAGACAGGCTATAAAGAGAGACAAGTTTTTACAGAAGACAGTTTGGGGTATACAGAGATGCTAGTTTATACAGAGAGACTAATGTATACAGAAGACAGGCTAGGGCATACAGAAGACAGAAGACGGGCTAGTGTATTCAGAACATATTCTAGTGTATATCGAAGACAGGCTATTGTATGCAGAAGATCGGCTAGTGTAAACATGCTGGTGTATATAGAGAGGCTAGTGAATTTAGATGTGATAACAGAAGACAATCTGGGCTATACAGAGACATTTCATCATTTCATCTAGCTCACATCTCTAATGGAGCTTGTCACATTGCCATGTTCTGCCTTTTCATTCTTATGCTAAATATAGATTATACTCACTACACGATTTTAATCATCCACATGAAGCATGCAATAAAACTATCATACATATAAATAAACCATGTACTCTTTTGCTCTATTTTGCATATTTGTAATTCTCCACATCAACTGTCACATTGAGTATGTGACAGTCCTGACACACCATCCTGACTTATTTTTCTTTATTTCTTAATAGAAATAGAGAGTACTATCTCAAAATCCGGTTAAATCTATTCACTTCGATGAGTTCTACCGCTAATTGTACGGTAATGCAAAATGGTCACAAAATCATCCATTTGCTACCAGACATGCTGTACATACTAAAAGTAATGTAACTATCGCTCGCTAACGATGTAAACAGTTTTATTGCTTTTTACTTCTTTTTCTCCACCTTTTCTGTGACAGTTAGTCACAGTTAAAACACAGTGACAAAACATTTCTTTTTATCGCAGCAAAATGTGCGAAAAGCAGTGTAAGTCATATACTTCAGAAAATTAATGTACGGCTTTTAAATCCATATCAATTCCACATAGCCGTGAACCGTCTTACAATTTTAACATTTACTGATAGCAATTACTGATATTACATTATGACTATACCAGTGGAAAAGGACCGCGTAATGGAACTGTGAAATTAATCATAATCTCAGCGTTAACTTAGCTGATAAATTTACGATTTACTCAACGATTTACTCATTGATTTAAACTTAGATTTTTTTCATTCTAAGTCTATTTATTCTTAAATAATTTATACTATATTCTACTGTACTCTTAAATTATGTATTTTAGCCGTTCTCATATTTCGTTTTATGTTGCAACCATCGAATCTCATTGCTATTCCGACATTCTGCCTTAATAAGGATATTACTTTGCAACTATCCCTTGATCCCTTTTGTGTATTCACTTTATCTCGACCTATATATACTGCCTCAATATTTTCCTAATTTGTTTTGCTATACTTATTGTTATTATATTATAGAGATTACTATCTCTAAATCATTGTAAACCTAACCATAGTTATAATGTCTCCAGCTAATTTTACGTTAAAGCAAAATTCTTTACTTGATTGAGAAGTGGTTGCAGTAGCAAAGCATAGCAATACAGTTTGATTACATTAATAACACATACATACATCCTAATGCATACATCCTAATGTAAGCTGTCTATCACTATTAATGTTCATGGTTACTGATACATTATGCCGATAAATAGTGGAAACGGAAAACAGTCAGTGTAAGCCGTCTTCGTGCGTAACAAAATTAATGGAACGATTTACACGTTGGAATTTTCAAGCTACGTCAATTTACTCTTAAATACCCTTTAGCTGCTTAGCTCACACTTTGCTGTATATAGCCGCGCTTACATGTAAGTAACCAATGGGGATTGACATTTCAAGAGTAATGCAATGCTACCGATGGGAACATCCATCCTTAAAGACACGTAAGGATCCTGAAAAACGATAGAAACCTAGTCACGTCGTTGCTGATATTTCATGATTACAGCAATCATCTCATCTAATTGATAATCCAACATTCTGCTTTGGTATTACTTTGCAACGCTCTATTGAACAGGAATTGTAAAGGTAAGCTAGATATTTTGTGTATTTCCACTTAAACTCGACTTTTATACACTGTCTCAATATTATCCGTTCTAATTTTGCTAAATTAGATTGTAGAGTTTGCTATGTCTAAATACAGGTTACCTACTCACCTTTATTACGTATACTGCTAATTTTAGGGTAATACAAAACCATCTTATTGCTTCTTTACACGCTGCACAACTTAAGAGGAATGCAATGCTACCGTGAACAGTTTAATTGCTCGTCTCACATTTAGCTGGTATCTCTCTGCTATAGGAAACTGAATTTGTACTACAACGATCACTCATCTAATATCAGTCCACTCAGTGCTACCGGGATAACTTTTACATTTTGAGTAATGAAATTATTTCTCAGTCATTTTGGAGCTACTGCAACTAACTCTTCCAATCTGCAATACTTAATCTCTGCTATTGCAGAATATTTAGCTGCTTAGCTCGCTCACACTTTGCTGTACGTAGCCGTGGGGATGGGCATTTCATCTCTAATTCATATTCACATTTCTAATGCAGTTTGTCTTTTTGCCATGTCATCCTCTGTTAGTTATTATGTGCTACATTTGGTGTATATTCACTACATGATTAAAGACAGGTAATGAACCTGATTGATAAAAACCTACACACGTCGTTGCTGTTATTTCGTGTATTTCCACTTAAACCCGACCTGTATATACTGTCTCAATATTAATTATAGAGTTATTTTGCTATATTTATTATTTGAATAAACAGATTACTATCTCTAAATCCTGGTAAACCAGCTCACACTTAACCATCTTATTTCTACCTTACACGCAGCACTTATTAACATATTAACATTTAGCCGGTATCTCTCTGCAATAGTAAACGAAATGTGTAGATCACTCATCGAATATCGTCTTTTCAGTGCTACCGGAATGTAACGATTTCTCAGTTTTATGAAGCTAGTGCAACTAACGCTTTGGATCTCTTTCCTGATAAATTACGCTCTGCAATATTAAGCCATGTAAATTGTCCTATTGGTCTGCTAACAATGCTATGTATAATAATAAAAATCTTTCAAAAGCAATATCGTCTCACTGCAATACTTACACTCTGCATAATAAATAGGAATAATGCGAATAATGCTAATAATAAAGTCGTCTAAAACTCGGCTATAAGTAGAGAATAAAACTATCTTACATCAAAATAAACCATGTACTGCCAAACCAATAACGGCCAATTACTTAACGTCTATCAGTCAATGACTTAACAAAATAAACTTAGCACTCTTTTGCTCTATTTTGTATATTTGTAGTTCTCCACATTAACTGTCACATTGATATCACCACTGACAACACACAACTTTTTAACAGCACCAAAATATGAAAAAAGCACTTTACATGTTTCAGAAGTAGTTGCATTAGCAAAAAATAAAGTCCAGTCTTCTTTACACGCTAGCTTTTCTGTATACATTAATCTCTCTGTGTACACCAGCCACTCTATATAGACGAGCCTCTCTGTCTTCTGTATACACGTGCCCGTCATCTATATAAACTAGCCTGCCTTCTTTTTACAATATTCTCGGTGTCCCTGCCTCTCTGCATACACTAGCCTCACTGAATTCCCCAGACTGTCCCCACAAGCCTATCTGTAAAAAAAATAGCCGGTCTTCTGCATACTCTAGCCTCTCTGTGTAACACAGTCTCTCTCTGGATTCCCTAGCCTCCATCTCTGCATACCCAGAACCTTCCTCTGTATAATCTAGCCTATCTGTATACACTAGCCTGTCTTTTGTACAAATTAGCCTCTCTGTAGCCGGTCTTCTGTATACACGAGCCTCACTGTCTACTCTTGGTTGTCTTTTGTATACACTAGCATCTTTTTATACATTAGCTCTCTGTATACCCAAGCCTCTCTGTATACACTAGTCCACCAGTATACACTAGCAAGTCTGCATACACTAGCCTCTCTTTGTAACCCAACTTCTCTCTCTGTATACCTTGACCTCCATCTCTGCATACCCAGTACGTTCTTCTCTATAATCTAGCCTATGTGTATACACTAGCCGGTCTTCTGTAGACATTAGCCTCCCTGTATAAACTAGCTGGTCTACTGTATACACTAGTCCGTCTGTATACACTAGCAAGCTTGCATACACTAGCCTCTCTGTGTAACCACGCCTCCATCTCTGCATACCCAGGACGTTCTTCTCTATAATCTAGCCTATTTGTATACACTAGTCTGTCTTTTGTACACATTAGCCTCTCTGTATAAACTAGCCGGTCCTCTGTATACACTAGCAAGTATGCGTACCCTAGCCTCTCTCTCTGTATACCTTAGCCTCCATCTCTGCATACCCAGGACGTTCTTCTGTATAATCTAGCCTATCTGTATAATGTAGCCTATCTGTATACACTAGCCTGTCTTTTGTACACATTTGCCTCTCTGTATAAACTAACCGGTCTTCTGTATATACTAGTCCGCCTGTATACACTAGCAAGTCTGTGTAACCAAGCCTCTCTCTCTGCATACCCTAGCCTCCATCTCTTGCATAAACCAGGACCTTCTTCTGTATAATCTAGCCTATCTGTATACACTAGCCTGTCTTTTGTACACATTAGCCTCTCTGTGTAAACTAGCCGGTCTACTGTATACACTAGTCCATCTGTATACACTAGCAAGTCTGCATACTCCTGCCTCTCTGTGTAACCCAGCCTCTCTCTCTCTCTGTATACCCTAGCCTCCATCTCTGCATACCCAGGACGTTATTCTGTATAATCTAGCCTATCTGTATAATCTAGCCTATCTGTATACACTAGCCTGTCTTTTGTACACATTTGCCTCTCTGTATAAGCTAACCGGTCTTCTGTATATACTAGTCCGCCTGCATACACTAGCAAGTATGCATACTCTAGCCTCTCTCTCTGTATACCCTAGCCTCCATCTCTGCATACCCAGGACGTTCTTCTGTATAATCTAGCCTATCTGTATACACTAGCCTGTCTTTTGTACACATTTGCCTCTCTGTATAAACTAACCGGTCTTCTGTATACACTAGTCCGCCTGTATACACTAGCAAGTATGCATACTCTAGCCTCTCTCTCTGTATACCCTAGCCTCCATCTCGGCATACCCAGGACGTTCTTCTGTATAATCTAGCCTATCTGTATACACTAGTGTATACAGACAGACTAGTGTATACAGAGGACCGACTAATGTGTACAAAAGCCATTCTAATGTATACAGATAGGCTAGATTATACAGAAGAATGTCCTGGGTATGCAGAGCGCTCAGCTTCAAGGTATGGCCAATGTGAGTAATATGAGGGACACTCCTCACCCCGCCCCCACCTACCAGATCTGACTTTCATCCCCTTGCCCTCTCTGCCCCGGTCATCTGGTGGCAGTTTTATGCACTCCCTGGCCCCCACCCATTCATAATCCTTACCGACCTTTCCTTCCGCTGCTCACAGGAACACACTGGATGACTTGTCTAATTAACCAACTTGTACAAGACACCGCTATCCTTCTGTCTGACACCGGTCCCCCTTGGAGGCTTTACCCCTCACTGTTTGGGTGGTCCCTGCCTCTCCCTGGATGCTCCACATATACCACAATGACATTGTCAGAGGGGCACCACTTGACAGGACACGGGGCTGTCATGCCGGTGGCATCTCCCATTGGAGGAAGGGATGATGGCCCCAACCCCTTGGCAGCAGGTTCTTTCATGTACAGACCAGGGCGGCTCATCTTCCCTTCTGGAGTCTTGACCTTAGATGGGGGAGTTGCACTTTGGGGGGTCTGAGTGATACCTAGTGCGCTGTACTGGAAGGGCTTGACATTCCCGCATATGTGTCCCCTCCCCCTGGTTGCGCCCCTCGTCCCCCCCTCTGGCTCCCACCTACTCTTTGACGACATTGCCTTCTGCAGCTTTCGGGGACCCTCGATGACTTATTTATTGAGCCTATTGGTGCGAGACTCGGCTTCCCTCCAGGGTGACTCTGGACCCCCCTGGAGGATTTACCCCTTACTGGATGCTCTACACAGCCCCCGATGGCGATGCAGGAGAGACACTAATTGGCGGGCCCCAGGACTGCTGCTCGGGTGAAGTCTCCCGTTGGATGGAGGGATGGTGGCGCCAGCCCCTTGCCTGCCGGATTTTCCATGCACCGACCAGGGCTGCTCCTCTTTCGTCTTGATATGGTGACCATGGAGGGGAGGAGTTGAAATTTATGGGGTCCGGGTGTTTGCTGGTGGGAGTGTGCTAAAGGTCTTGACATTTCCGCATGTTTGTCCCCTCTCCCCTGTTTCCCCCCTCCCTTCCCCCCCTTCCCACCCTTCCCTCCTTTCCCTCCCCCTTTCCCCCCTTCCACTCCCCCTTTCCCCCCTTCTGCTCCCCCTTCCCCCCCCTTCCCTGCCCCTTTTTCCCCCGGGGCGTGGGCGGGGGAGAGGGGGTAAGGAGAGGACAATCTGCCAAAGGGAGAAATGCATTTGTTCGGGGACTGCATGTTCTTTAGGGGTATGGGACGGGGGGTGGTGGATCCCAATCTGTGATGCCTTTTCTGTTGTGACGGGCTCCCTCGTGCTTGCCTATGTTTAGGGCGAGCCGAGGAGACCCCTCAGTGCTGACAGTTATATGCTCTACCTCTGTTTTGGTTATACTATTGTTTTTTGGTTCTATGATGTTACTGATTGTCTTTTATTTGCATACTGGTATCAGACGTGACATTTACCACTGCCGGGACTGAGGGGACTAGGATTCGGGGGCTCCCTCTCCGACCTGTCTACCCACCAACCCAAGTAGGACAGCACTTTATACCCAGTGTACATCTGGTAAGCGCTATAGCATAATTGTGCTGTTTTAGTATACCCTTCCTGTACTGTTGAGTGCGGACAACCCTTAATTTCCCTCTCCCCCTGGGGTTGAGGTGCCCGGCCTCTTTTTCCCTTTACCTTTACATTTCCTTCCATTTGCCCTTCCTTTCTCCCCCTTAGATCCCGCCATGCATTACCTACCCAAAACCTACCTTGGTTCAACTTTCTTTGCTTTTCTCTGACGTCCCCCTCCCCCTCCCGAGGAGCGATGGCAGACTCAGTCAAGGTCACCTCTCTAAACGTTAAGGGACTGAACTCCCCTGAAAAACGGTGGATCCTCCTGTGAGTACTGAAGACTTCCTGTACTGATGTGGCCTTTATACAAGAACACATTTTAAAAATACTAGCCTCCCCTCTCTATGGTCAAGATCCTTCCCTAAGGTCTACCACTCTACTAACCCCTCCTCTAAGACCAAGGGAGTCTCCATTCTGATCTCTAGCAGGCTCCCCTGGGTTCTCCAGGATTCTCTGGTGGACCCTGGGGGCCGATATCTTTTTCTTAGGGGCCACATTGGAGAGCGCCTTTTTACATTTGCCACTGTGTATGCTCCCAATGATCAACAAGACACGTTCCTCAGAACTACCCTGCACAGATTATGTGACTTTCGGGAGGGCCAGTTGATATTAGGTGGGGACTTTAATGTCCCCTTTCGCCATCGGTTGACACTTCTGCCTCTTGCTCCTGGCTCCTCATTTCCTCTAGAAAGCGGATTACTAAATGTTTACTGAATGACCAATTAGGTGATGTCTGGCATCTGCAACACTCTGGGGAAAGAGACTACTCTTTTTGCTCTTCTCCTCACAAATCATACTTGAGGATAGACTTCTTCTTGATTCCACATGACCAACTGCACTTGGTGAGCTCTTCCTCCATCGGCCATATTACTTGGTCCGACCATGCTCCTGGGGCGCGTATTGGACTGCAATCGAAACAAACTTTCTAAGCTCACTCCAGAATTCCGCTAAGAAGCGCCATGTGGTGCTATAAGTATTTACCCACAGAATTTATGTCACATCCCACTATAGGGGCTTAGTTGAAAGTCAGTCACCTGATCGCTACCCAAAACACACTTTTTGACTTCCCCCCTATTCCCTATACGTGGCCATCCAACCTTTGAACTGGGGACCCACTTAGAAATTCCAACCTAGACAATGCGTCTAAATTCGTCATTGATGGAAAATGGCCTTCTTTCTCAACCCTAACAGATCCGACAGGGCTTTTCCAACTGCCTTTTTGGAGAGCGGCACAACAACATCATTCTCTCCATTCCATCCCCAATCCTCAAACGTTCGCCCGCCCTCAGACGGAGTTTGAGACTCTATGCAGGAGCGAAGGCCCTTTGGCCCACATTCTCTCTCAAACAGATTACCCACACTTAACCTGTCTGTCCAACTGGGAAAAGGACCTTAATTGCTCATTTTCCCCAGCACAGAGACAACGCATTATCACTTTGGCTCTCAAAATGTCGCTGTGCACGAAGATACTGGAGACAAATTTTCAACTTCTCACCAGGTGGTATTTGACACCATCAAAGCTGCAGAAATGTTTCCCCTCTTCCTCGAACATATGCTGGAGGTGTGGAGAAGAAGAGGGCACGTTGCTGCACATTTTTTGGTCCTGCCCCAGCTTGGTGGACTTCTGGATAGAGATCCGATGCATAACACAAAAATTCACAGACTTCTCCATCCAGGAAGAGGCTGCATTCTTTCTCTTGCACCATTCACAGATTCCCATTAAGAAGTACAAAAAAATCAATTTTACGGCATGTGATAAATGCGGCGAAATCCTGCATCCCTCTCTATTGGAAAAAATGTTCCCCCCTTTCATTACTCACTGGCTTAGGAAAATAGAGGACATTAAAAAAAATGGAGGACTTGATCCTCACATCACAAGGTAAACAAGAATTTTTTAAACAAACCTGAGACATCTGGAATACCTTTATATTCTCGCTGGAAGGATGTCGCCTGCTATCGCCTTAGTGCTCTGAGCTTTCCTTGACTGGCCCCTTGGACAGTGGCTGCCATCGTGTCTCGTCCCCTCTTCTCCTTTCCTGATCTTTCAATCCTTCTCTTTTCTGCCTTCCTCCCCTATCTCTCACGCCCTCCACCCCCTCTCTCTTTTGGAAAAAGTGGAAAATTGGGAATGACAGCCCCACACCCCCCTCTGGATGGATTATGCTGGAGGGACCTGGGGTTTGTGTGACCCTGGATCTTGGTACAGTACTTTATCCGTGCCTCGAATCATTGTGATTGATGGAAGGCAGACTCACAGTTGCGAATATACCTGTATCAAGTATTGTTCAGCTGATTTTTGCTCTGTATTTCTCTGTTGCATTATGTACTCGGGGGACCGTCTTCCCCTATTTGGAGAAAAAATTATATTTGAAAAAAAAAAGAAGCCTACGACACCTGGTATTCCCAGGCGGTCTCCCATCCAGGCATTAACCAGGCCCGACCCTGCTTAGCCTCCAAGATCAGACGAGATGGAACAAATTCAGGGTGATGTGGCCGTAGCCAATATCTTCAGGCACTCTCAACTCTCTTGACAAACACCAAGATGGTCACCTTGGAAACAAGTGGAAAAAAATAGGTCAACGGCAACAACATAAAAAGAAAACTACGGCATCTGGAAATCCCAGGCGGTCTCCCATTCAGGTACTAAACTGGTCCCAACCCTGCTTAGCCTCTGAGATCAGATGATATTGGGCTCTTTCAGGGTGGTGTGGCTGTAGGAGATTTCTTCAGGCACTCTCAACCTTGACTAACGCCAATATGGTCACCTTGGGAAACAAACAAAAAAATCAAGTCAACGCCAACAACATGAGAAGATGTCTACAGCACCTAGTATTCCCAGGTGGTCTCCCATCCAGGTATTAACAAGGCCCGACCCTGTTTAGTCTCTGAGATCAGAAGAGATCGGGTGCTTTCAGGGTTATGTGGCAATAGGCGAGCTCTTCAGGCACTCTCAACCCTCTTGACAAACACCAAGATGGTCACCTTGGTAAACAAACAAAAAAAAAAAAAACAAGTCAACGCCAACAACATAAAAAGAAGCCTTCAGCACCTAGTATTCCCAGGTGGTCTCCAATCCAGGTACTAGCAAGGCCCGACCCTGTTTAGCCTCTGAGATCAGAGGAGATCGGGCGCTTTCAGGCTTATGTACCCATAGGCAATCTCTTTGGGCACTCTCAACCCTCTTGACAAATGCCAAGATAGTCACCTTGGGAAACAAGCGAAAAAAAAACAGGTCAATGTCAACAACATAAAAAGAAGACTACGGCACCTGGTATTCCAAAGCCATCTCCCATCCAGGGACTAACTAGGCCCAACCCTTTTTATCCTCAGAGATGAGAAGAGATAGGGCTCTTTCAGGGTGATGCTGCTGTAAGCGAACTCTTTGGGCACTCTCAACCCTCTTGACAAATGCCAAGATGGTCACCTTGGGAAACAAGCGGAAAAAAAAACGAATCAACGCCAACAAAATTAAAAAGAAGCCTACAATAACTGGTATTCCCAGGTGGTCTCCCATCCAGGTACTAACCAGGCCTGACTCTTCTTAGCCTCCAAGATCAGATGAGATTGGGTGCTTTCAGAGTGCTCGGACTCTTTCCCCATCACTAATGGGACGAGGCAGGGGTGCCCTCTGTCTCCCCTAATTTTTATTCTGACACTGGAACCACTTATGTGTCACGTTCGGAATGACCCGAATATTACTGGCATATCCAAACCCTCGGCACACCAAAAAATTGCGGCGTACGCTGACGATCTAATTTTTTTCGTCTCCAATCCACACATTTCGCTTCCCAATATACTCGCGGCTCTCCGGCGATACAGCAGCCTTTCAAACTATAAAATCAATTGCGCCAAGTCGGCTGTATTGAATACATTGGTCCCGGATGGTGAGGCCAAGAGGCTATGCTCCGCTTTTCCATTCTACTGAGCTGAAAAATCTATACGTTACCTGGGCGTTGACATCGCAGCGGATTTGGCGCAGTTGTACCCGCTTAATTTTGTCCCTCTCCTGAATATACTGAAATCTGATTTGGGAAACTGGCATACTTTAACACTGACCTGGTTCGGACGCTGTAATGCATTCAAAATGACGGCCCTCCCGCGGATCTTATACTTGTTCCAGACATTACCGATCCGGTTACCCCCAATTTTTTTCAGACAACTGCAGGTGCTGCTCCGGGACTTTATTTGGGCGCGCAAACCGCCCAGAGCCCGTTTGCAATTGCTTGCCAGACCAAAGGACAAGGGGGGTCTGGGTCTCCCAGATCTGAGATAATACAACAGAGCGACTCTGCTAGCGAGAGTCGTTGATTGGCATTGTAATGGCCCACACAAGCAGTGGGTGGAGATGGAGATTGAGGATGGATCCATTCCCCTATTGACCTCCCCGTGACTCCTGTCCTCCCTACCAAAAGACCTCAGAGATCACCCCGTAGTGGAAGCTACGTTGGCTGTTGTGCGAAGGTTGTTCCGCTGCACACACATTGCTCCCCTGCCGTCACCAATGACTCCGGTTATAGGTAATCCAGACTTCCCACCGGGATTTACCAACAAGAAACTGCGACAGTTGACAGTGGTGGGGAAACAGCGTCTGGGAGAGGTGTGGCCCTCGGGAGGGCTCCCGACCACGCAAACTGTCGCCGAGCTTTCTGACCCTCCGCTTGACTTGTTTAGTGCTTATCAACTTCGTCACTTTCTTCTGGCCATACAAAGGGCCCCCTACACTCCTAGAGACCTGACGCCCTATGAATCCATCTGTCACAAAAAGGAACCTGTGCGACACACCCTCTTCCTCCTGTACAACCTTTTAAGTAGTCAGGAGGAAGAGTCGACCCCACCATTTATCCACAAATGAGAGAGGGACTTTGGCATCACATTTACCCCACAACAGATAGGGAAGATCCTGACATTAGTACATAAAGCTTCCATCGCAAACCAATATCAAGAATCAGGATACAAGATAGTCTCACGCTGGTATAGAGTCCCATACCTTCTGAATAAAATGAATAGATCGATTCCGGAAGTTGGTTGGAGGTGCAATTCAGATACGGGGACGATGGGACACATTTTCTGGGCATGCCCGGCCTTGAGGAACTTTTGGGTGGAGGTGACCGGGACGATAAAAACTCTCAGAAATGTAAATATCGCAGACAACCCAGCAGCGTGCCTTCTACACTTGACCGAACAGCCTGTTCGAAAATACAAAAAAAACCCTCACGATGCAACTCCTGAACGCCGCCCGGGCCTGCATTCCCACACTGTGGAGGCAGCCTCAGCCCCCATCCAAGGTGCTGTGGTATTCCAAAGTCAATCATATTCTCCGGATGGAAGAATTGACCGCCACCCTTCACAACACTGAAGAGGCATTTAGTGTTACATGGAGGCCCTGGAGGTATTTTACTGGTACTTGAGACTACATTCGGGAGGTGAGCAGCGCCCCTGTCCCAGAAAATGACTGAACATCTAACGTTTACCTACGTAGGCCAAGTCTGCCCTGGGTGGCATTCCCCCCCCTCCCTTTTTGTCTTTATTTTTCTTTTTTTCCCCGCCGCCATCCCCCCCCTCCTCTCTCTCCGTCTTTGCACTCTCTTCTTCCCCCGTCCTCCCTTTTCACTATGCCTTGTCTCCTTACTAGCCTTTGGGACCCAGAAGAACCCCAGGGTTCTGGACACGACCGGCTCATATTGTACTCTGGTTCACATAGGTCATGATAAGCTGGCTCGCTGTGGTCCCAGTTGTTCTCCATGATTACATTTGTCCGAACGGAGCTGCATTAGTTATACTGTACTACATGTCGGAGTTGGGGTTTCTCTCTTTTCTGGATGAAACTCTAGGACTCCCCTCTGAGAACCCAGAGTTATTTGGCTGCCTATTTTTTGTTACCATGTAATTGTGACCCTGAGTCATGCTGTATGGTTGACTGTTATATTTATGTTGTTCTACTTATACTTAATCAAAGAATAAAACAAAAAAAAAAAAATAAGTCAATGCCAACAACTTAAATAAAAAGCCTATGGCATCGAGAAATCCCAGGCGGTCTCCCATCCCGGTACTAACCAGGTCCCAACCCTGCTTATCCTCTGAGATCAAATGAGATTTGGCTCTTTCAGGGTGATGCAGCCATAGTAGATTTTTTCAGGCACGCTCAACCCTCTTGACAAACGCCAAGATGGTCACCTTGGGAAACAAACAAAAAAAACAAGTCAACGCCAACAACATAAAAAGAAGCCTACCGCACCTAGTATTTCCAGGCGGTCTCCCATCCAGGTATTAACAAGGCGCGACCCTTTCTAGCCTCTGAGATCAGCGGAGATTAGGCGCTTTCAGGGTGATGTGCCCATAGGCAATCTCTTTGGGCACTCTCATCCCTCTTGAAAAATGCCAAGATAGTCACCCTGGGAAACAAGCGAAAAAAAACAGGTCAACGCCAACAACATAAAAAGAAGAATACGGCACCTGGTATTCCAAGGCCGTCTCCCATTCAAGTACTAACTAGGCCCAACCCTTCTTAGCCTTTGAGATCAGAAGAGATAGGGTGCTTTCAGGGTGATGCGGCTGTAAGCGATCACTTTAGGCACTCTCAACCCTCTTGACAAATGCCAAGATGATCACTTTGGGAAACAAGTGAAAAAAACAGGTCAACACCAACAACATAAAAAGAAGCCTGCGGCATCTGGAAAACCCAGGCGTTCTCCCATCCAGGTACAAACCAGGCCCAACCCTGCTTAGCCTCTCAGACCAAACGAGATTGGGCGCTTTCAGGGTGTTGTGCCCGTAGGCAATTTCTTTGTGCACTCTCAACCCTCTTGACACATGCCAAGATGGTCACCTTGGGAAACAAGGGGAAAAAAACAGCTCAACGCCGGCAACACAATGAGAAGCCTACGGCACCTGGTATTCCCAAGCTGTCTCCCATCCAGGTACTAACCAGGCCCATCGCTGCTTAGCCTCCGAGATCAGATGAGATTAGGCTCTTTCAGGGTGATTTGGCTGTAGGCACTCTCTTTGGGCACTCTGAAGCCTCTTGACAAAGGCCAAGATGGTCACCTTGGGAAACAAGCTAAAAAAAACAGGTCAAAGCCAACAACATAAAAAGAAGCCTACGGCATCCAGTATTCCCAGGCGATCTCCCAATCAAGACACTAACCAGACCAGATCCTTCTATGGCACCTGGTCTTCCCAGGCAGTCTCCCATCCAGGTACTAACTAGGCCTGACGCTGCTTAGCCTCTGAAATCAGACGAGATCGGGTGCTTTCAGGTTGATGTGGCCATAAGCGTTCTCTTCAAGACACGCCCAACCCTCTTGACAAACGCCAAGATGGTCGCCTTGAGAAACAAGCGAAAAAAACAGGTCAAAGCAAACAACATAAATAGAAGCCTTGTATAGTGTGTTGCGGTGGTCAGGGAAAGAGGACGATAGGCAGGGACAGTGTCTTTACTGCTTGGGAACCTAGCACTGTTACAGTGGGTGTTATGTGCCTCCTGCACAGTACACACCTGAAGCTACCCTTTATTACTGGTGTTCAATTTCTGCAATACATGCATCTGCAGTGCAGAAGTTAGAGTGGGTGTTGTGTGCCTCCTGCATAGTATACACCTTATTGCTGGTGTTCTGTTTCTGTAATACAGGAACCTAGCACTGTTACAGTGCTAGGGTGTACAGAGAAGCTGGTATATATAGAAGACTACAGCATACAGAAGAAAGGCTAGTGGATACAGAATACAGACTCGTGTATGTAGATAGGCTTGAGTATACAGAGATGCTAGAGTAAACAGTGAGGCTGGGGTACACAGAGAGGCTAGTTTAAAGAGAGGCTAGTATATACAAAGATGTTAGTGTATATAGAGAGGTTAGTGTATAGAGAGAGTCGAGTGTATACAGAAAGGACAGTGCATATAGAGAAGCTAGTGTATACAGAAGACAGGCTTGGGTATACATCAAAGCTGAGATTCTATACAGAAGACTGGGTATTGTATACAGAGAGTCTAGTGGGTACAGAAGACAGGCTGGTGTATTCTAGCTAGTTTTTACAGTCTAGTGTATACAGAAGACAGGCTGTGGTATACAGAGAGTTTAGTGTATTCAGAGAGTCTAGTGTATACAGTCGGCGAGTGTATGCATAAGACTGGCTAGTTTACACAGTGTTTACAGAGATGCAAGGGTGTACAGAGAAGCTGGTATATATAGAAGACTACAGCATACAGAAGAAAGGCTAGTGAATACAGAATACAGACTCGTGTATGTAGATAGGCTTGAGTATACAGAGATGCTAGAGTAAACATTGAGGCTGGGGTACACAGAGAGGCTAATTTAAAGAGAGGCTAGTATATGCAAAGATGTTAGTGTATATAGAGAGGTTAATGTATACAGAGGGTCGAGAGTATACAGAAAGGAAAGTGCATATAGAGAGACTAGTGTATACAGAAGACAGGCTTGGGTATACATCCAAGTTGACAGTGTATACAGAAGACTGGGTAGTGTATACAGAGATTCTAGTGGGTACAGAAGACAGGCTGGTGTATTCTAGCTAGTTTTTACAGTCTAGCGTATACAGAAGACAGGCTGTGGTATACAGAGGCTATACCAGCGTGAGACTATCTTGTGTCCTTATTCTTGATATTGGTTTGCAATGGAAGCTTTATGTACTAAGGTCAGGATCTTCCCTATCTGTTGTGGGGTAAATATGATGCCTAAGTCCCTCTCCCATTTGTGGATAAATGGTGGGGGTCGACTCCTCCTCCTGACTACTCAATAGGTTGTACAGGAGGGAGAGGGTGTGTCGCACAGGTTCCCTTTTGTGACAGATGAATTCATAGGGCGTCAGGTCTCTAGGAGTGTAGGGGGCCCTTTGTATGGCCAGAAGAAAGTGACGAAGTTGATAAGAACTAAACAAGTCAAGCGGAGGGTCAGAAAGCTAGGCGACAGTTTGCGTGGTCGGGGAGCCCTCCCGAGGGCCACACCTCTCCCAGACGCTGTTTCCCCACCACTGTCAACTGTTGCAGTTTCTTGTTGGTAAATCCCGGTGGGAAGTCTGAATTACCTATAACCGGAGTCATTGGTGACGGCAGGGGAGCAATGAGTGTGCAGCGGAACAACCTCCGTACAACAGCCAACGTAGCTCCCACTACGGGGTGACCTCTGAGGTATTGTGGTAGGGAGGACAGGAGCCACGGGGAGGTCAATAGGGGAATGGATCCATCCTCAATCTCCATCTCCACCCACTGCTTGTGTGGGTCATTACAATGCCAATCAACGACTCTCGCTAGCAGAGTCGCTCTGTAGTATTGTCTCAGATCTGGGAGACCCAGACCCCCCTTGTCCTTTGGTCTGGCAAGCAATTTCAAACGGGCTCTGGGCGGTTTGCGCGCCCAAATAAAGTCCCGGAGCAGCACCTGCTGTTGTCTGAAAAAAATTGGGGGTAACCGGATCGGTAATGTCTGGAACAAGTATAAGATCCGCGGGAGGGCTGTCATTTTGAATGCATTACAGCGCCCGAACCAGGTCAGTGTTAAAGCATGCCAGTTTCCCAAATCAGATTTCAGTCTATTCAGGAGAGGGACAAAATTAAGCGGGTACAATTGCGCCAAATCCGCTGCGATGTCAACGCCCAGGTAACGTATAGATTTTTCAGCTCAGTAGAATGGAAAAGCGGAGCGTAGCCTCTTGGCCTCACCATCCGGGACCGATATATTCAATACAGCCGACGGTGCAATTGATTTTATAGTTTGATAGGCTGCCGTATCGCCGGAGAGCCGCGAGTATATTGGGAAGCGAAATGTGTGGATTGGAGACGAAAAAAATTAGATTGTCAGCGTACGCCGCAATTTTGTGGTGTGCCGAGGGTTTGTATATGCCAGTAATATTGGGGTCATTCCGAACGTGACGCATAAGTGGTTCCAGTGTCAGAATAAAAATTAGGGGAGACAGAGGGCACCCCTGCCTCGTCCCATTAGTGATGGGGAAAGAGTCCGAGCACCACTCGTTCACCCGTACCGCTGCCGACGGCGTGGAGTAAAGCGACATTACCCAGCTCATCATGTTGGGGCCAAGACCTATATGTTCAAGGGTGGCCTGCATAAAGTGCCAGGCCACCCTGTTAAAGGCCTTCTCCGCGTCCGTTGACAACATAAGCAAGGGCCTTCCCTGTACATGCGCCGCATGGATTAAATTGAGGACTCGGGCCGTATTGTCTCTAGCTTCCGACTTATTTTAATTTTTTTGCTTGTTTCCCAAGGTGACCATCTTGGCGTTTGTCAAGAGGGTTAAAAGTGCCTGAAGAGATTGCCTACGGCCACATCATCCTGAAAGCACCCGATCTCGTTTGATGTTGGAGGCTAAGAAGAGTCGGGCCTTGTTAGTACCTGGATGGGAGACTGCCTGGGAATACCAGGTGTCATAGACTTCTTTTTATGTTGTTGGCGTTGACCTGTTTTTTTTTCGCTTGTTTCCCAAAGTGACCATCTTGGTGTTTGTCAAGAGGGTTGAGAGTGCCTGAAGAGATTGCCTATGGCCACATCACTCTGAAAGCACCCAATCTCGTCTAATCTTGGAGGCTAAGAAGAGTTGGGCCTGGTTAGTACCTGGATGGGAGACCACCTGGGAATACCAGTTATTGTAGGCTTCTTTTTATGTTGTTGGCGTTTATTAGTTTTTTTTTTTTTGCTTGTTTCCCAAGGTGACCATCTTGGCATTTGTCAAGAGGGTTGAGAGTGCCCAAAGAGATCGCTTACAGCAGCATCACCCTGAAGGAGCCCTATCTCTTCTCTTCTCTGAGGCTAAGAAGGGTTGGGCCTAGTGGGTACCTGGATGGGAGATGGCGTTGGAATACCAGGTGCTGTATTCTTCTTTTTATGTTGTTGACATTGACCTGTTTTTTTTCGCTTGTATCTCAAGGTGACTATCTTGGCATTTGTCAAGAGGGTTGAGAATGCCCAAAGAGATTGCCTATGGGCACATAACCCTGAAAGCGCCCGATCTCCTCTGATCTCAGAAGCTAAACAGGGTTGGGCCTTGCTAGTACCTGGATCGGAGACCACCTGGGAATACTAGGTGTTGTAGGCTTCCTTTTATGTTGTTGGCGTTGACCTGTTTTTTTTCTCGCTTGTTTCCCAAAGTGACCATCTTGGTGTTTGTCAAGAGGGTTGAGAGTGCCCGAAGAGATTGCCTATGGCCACATCACTCTGAAAGCACCCAATCTCGTCTGATCTTGGAGGCTAAGAAGAGTCGGGCCTGGTTAGTACCTAGATGGGAGACCACCAGGGAATACCAGTTGTTGTAGGCTTCTTTATATGTTGTTGGCGTTGATTCGGTTTTTTTTTTTTGCTTGTTTCCCAAGGTGACCATCTTGGCATTTGTCAAGAGGGTTGAGAGTGCCCAAAGAGATCGCTTACAGCAGCATCACCCTGAAAGAGCCCCATCTCTTCTCTTCTCTGAGGCTAAGAAGGGTTGGGCCTAGTTAGTACCTGGATGGGAGATGGCGTTGGAATACCAGGTGCCGTATTCTTCTTTTTATGTTGTTGACATTGACCTGTTTTTTTTCGCTTGTATCTCAAGGTGACTATCTTGGCATTTGTCAAGAGGGTTGAGAATGCCCAAAGAGATTGCCTATGGGCAGATAACCCTGAAAGCACCCGATCTCCTCTGATCTCAGAAGCTAAACAGGGTTGGGCCTTGCTAGTACCTGGATTGGAGACCACCTGGGAATACTAGGTGCTGTAGGCTTCTTTTTATGTTGTTGGCCTTGACCTGTTTTTTTTTTCACTTGTTTCCCAAGGTGACCATCTTGGCGTTTGTCAAGAGGGTTGAGAGTGCCCGAAGAGATCACCTACGGCCCCATCACCCTGAAAGCACCCAATCTCGTCTGATCTTGGATGCTAAACAGTGTCGGGCCTGGTTAGTACCTGGATGGGAGACCGCCTGGGAATACCAGGTGCCATAGCCTTCTTTTGTTTTTTGTTTTTATTTAGTAGTATGCGACATACAATGCAAAGGCAACTTCACAGAATGTGTGATACAAATAGTTACAAACAAACAATCATATTGCATGGATATCAGAGCCAATGGTAAGAAGTCCGAGGAGAATAGCATGTGTACAGCTTTGCGGTCATATGAAGATGAGATTAAAGCTCCATCTCGTTGGGATCCTCTACCACTTAAAATATTATTGATACTAGCCCTGCTACCCTCGAAGAGTTTAGATATCCATAGATAGGGGAAGAGTATTGTGTAGTAGTCAAATGGGGTCGGAACATACCATTTTCTTTTCCCTTTTTGGAGTTAAGAAGGGAAATAGTAGAACTGAAAGGAGGGAGAAGGGGAAAGAGAAGATTGGGGAAGGAAATGGCAGAAAAGGAAAATAAGGGGTAAGGGGGTGTCGTGGGTAGAGTGGATAGGATGGGGTCCCCTCACAGGGAGCAAGAGACGCCCTCGGCTCACCAGCTCATCAGCTGTCCAACGTTTGGAACAGCGATCTCCAATGATCACCATGAGCTTACTATGTCTCGCGGAGGTATTCTTCCGAAAAGCGAAACTGGGTCCAGTAGAACCATCTGTTCCCATGCTAACGCTTTCTCGACATAGAAGTTAGATTGAGAAGAACTGCTGCGGGATCATTGGCTAAGGAAATGTCTGTGAACTTGTGGATGAGTCTCAGGACAGGCTGCCAGAATGTTTGTAATTTAGGGCATTCCCAAAAAATGTGGAGAATGGTGCCAGCCTGTTGCCCACAGCGACAGCAGCGGTCAGATTGACCGGGGAATATTTTGGCCAACACCACCGGTGTACGATACCAGCGTGTGATCAGCTTATATGAGATATCCTGATATTTACTGCAGAGTGACGACTTATGGGCGAAAAAGAGTATTCTGTCCTTCTGTGGTTTGGAGAATGTAGTTTGTAAGTCCCTTTTCCATTTAGCTAGGAAGGGTGGATCCGTGGAGGATTGTGCGTCTGTCAGGATTTGGTAGGACCTAGAGAGGGAACCACGAATTGGGCCATCATCCAGGCAAAGTTCCTCGAAGGGGTGGAATTGTCTTGAGAAGAATGAATGGTTAGGTAGTGATCCGAGGAAATGGATTAGCTGTCTAGCTCTCCAGCTATCCAATGCAACAGGTACTTGCTCTAGCAGTGTGGTCCCCATGGGAATCAAGCCCGTGGGTCCACGAAATAGGGCTGCTCTCAGAAGCCCTTTCGGGGCTTGCCTGGTAAAGGCCTGGTCAGACAGGCCCGGAGGGAATCTAGGATGTCCAATAATTGGGGTCATAGGAGAAGGGAAGTTAGTCAGGTGGGAAAGGTGAAAAAAACTATCCATCTCGGCGAGCGAGGGGCCAATTAACGGGTGAGTAGTTACCCAGGGCTCCAATGGCCTCCCCGCCCAAGGCAGACCAGCCAGTGGAACCCACGCCATCTCCTGCTCTAGCTTGACCCATAGCTTCAGTTCCCCATGCCGGTGTCTTATCACATATGGTACCCCATCGGATAGTGTCCACTGTGTACTGCGCATGCGCAGTACACAGCAACACAGATTCTGAAAATTGAGTCCAGGTTCTATCCCCACTATCCAAGTGGACATAGAGTAAGAATATAAAAGAGCCGAGCACAGCGAGGCCAAGCCAGAAGCGTGGCGAGCTAAGCTCGCCTGCGAGGGACCCTCTAATATTCACAACCCTATGTCCGCTTGGATGGTGGGGCTACCACCTCCACTCACCGCGCAGGCGCCGTTCAGCTTCGGAGATTTTGCAAAGCTTCGTCTGCACCGTACTGCGCATGCGCAGTACGGCACAGACACTATATCATGGCCGGACAGTATATGGCAGAACACCGGCACCAGTCAACCACCGGTGTCATGTGCGTCGCTGTGTAATGTAGAGCAGGGTCCGGGAAGCCAATACCTCCCCGCAATTTCGGTCGCAATAGCATTGCCCTACCAATACGCATATGTTTTCCGCGCCACTTGATAAGGAACTTGATAAAGATTGAGCGAACCGCATGAAAGAAAGTCTGGGGTATTTTGATAGGTAAGGCTTTTAGTAGATACAGAAGTCGTGGCATCGCGTTCATCTTCAACACATTACAGCTTACGAACCATGACAGAGCTGGTGGGTCCCATCTTTTAGGGTCCGCTGTAAGCCCATAGGCTTCTTTTTATGTTGTTGGCTTTGACCTGTTTTTTTGCTTGTTTCTCAAGGCGACCATCTTGGCGTTTGTCAAGAGGGTTGGGCGTGTCTTGAAGAGAACGCTTACGGCCACATCAACCTGAAAGCACCCAATCTCGTCTGATTTCAGAGGCTAAGCAGCGTCAGGCCTGGTTAGTACCTGGATGGGAGACTGCCTGGGAAGACCAGGTGCCATAGAAGGATCTGGTCTGGTTAGTGTCTTGATTGGGAGATCGCCTGGGAATACTGGATGTCGTAGGCTTCTTTTTATGTTGTTGGCTTTGACCTGTTTTTTTTAGCTTGTTTCCCAAGGTGACCATCTTGGCCTTTGTCAAGAGGCTTCAGAGTGCCCAAAGAGAGTGCCTACGGCCAAATCACCCTGAAAGAGTCAAACTCATCTGATCTCAGAGGCTAAGCAGCGATGGGCCTGGTTAGTACCTGGATGGGAGACAGCTTGGGAATACCAGGTGCCGTAGGCTTCTCATTGTGTTGTCGGCGTTGAGCTGTTTTTTCCCCTTGTTTCCCAAGGTGACCATCTTGGCATGTGTCAAGAGGGTTGAGAGTGCACAAAGAAATTGCCTAGGAGCACAACACCCTGAAAGCGCCCAATCTCGTTTGGTCTCAGAGGCTAAGCAGGGTTGTGCCTGGTTTGTACCTGGATAGGAGACCGCCTGGGTTTTCCAGATGCCGCAGGCTTATTTTTATGTTGTTGGTGTTGACAAAGTGATCATCTTGGCATTTGTCAAGAGGGTTGAGTGTGCCTAAAGAGATCGCTTACAGGCGCATCACCCTGAAAGCACCCTATCTCTTCTGATCTCAGAGGCTAAGAAGGGTTGGGCCTAGTTAGTACTTGAATGGGAGACGGCCTTGGAATACCAGGTGCCGTATTCTTCTTTTTATGTTGTTGGCGTTGACCTGTTTTTTTTCGTTTGTTTCCCAGGGTGACTATCTTGGCATTTTTCAAGAGGGATGAGAGTGCCTATGGGCACATCACCCTGAAAGCGCCCAATCTCCGCTGATCTCAGAGGCTAGAAAGGGTCGCGCCTTGTTAATACCTGGATGGGAGACCGCCTGGAAATACTAGGTGCGGTAGGCTTCTTCTTATGTTGTTGGCGTTGACTTGTTTTTTTTGTTTGTTTCCCAAGGTGACCATCTTGGCGTTTGTCAAGAGGGTTGAGCATGCCTGAAAAAATCTACTATGGCTGCATCACCCTGAAAGAGCCAAATCTCATTTGATCTCAGAGGCTAAGCAGGGTTGGGACCTGGTTAGCACCTGGATGGGAGACCGCCTGGGATTTCTCGATGCCATAGGCTTTTTGTTTAAGTTGTTGGCATTGACGTATTTTTTTTTTTTTGTTTTATTCTTTTATTAAGTATAAGTAGAACAACATAAATATAACAGTCAACCATACAGCATGACCCAGGGTCACAATTACATGGTAACAAAAAATAGGCAGCCAAATAACTCTGGGTTCTCAGAGGGGAGTCCTAGAGTTTCATCCAGAAAAGAGAGAAACCCCACCTCCGACATGTAGTACAGTATAACTAATGCAGCTCCGTTCCGACAAATGTAATCATGGAGAGCAACTGGGACCACAGCGAGCCAGCTTATCATGACCCATGTGAACCAGGGTAAAATATAAGCCGGTCGTGTCCAGAACCCTGGGGTTCTTCTGGGTCCCAAAGGCTACTAAGGAGACAAGGCATAGTCAAAAGGGAGGACGGGGGAAGAAGAGAGTGCAAAGACGGAGAGAGAGGAGGGGGGGGTGGCGGCTTGGAAAAAAAGGAAAAATAAAGAAAAAAAGGGAGGGGGGGAATGCCACCCAGGGCAGACATGGCCTACGTAGGTAAACGTTAGATGTTCAGTCTTTTTCTGGGACAGGGGCGCTGCTCACCTCCCGAAAGTAGTCTCAAGTACCAGTAAAATACCTCCAGGGCCTCCATGTAACACTAAATGCCTCTTCAGTGTTGTGAAGGGTGGCGGTCAATTCTTCCATCACATATTACAAGCAATTCCAAAAACAGCTAGTCCCAAAATTATGCGACTATTTTAATGCAGTGGGGAAGGGCGAAAAATTCCGCGAAGAAACACTCTTGACACATGTGGTCCTGATCTTGAAAGAGGGAAAGGACCCAACGGCAGTAGAAAGCTATAGGCCAATTTCCTTACTAAACTCAGACATTAAATTGTTCGCAAAAATTATCGCTGAAAGATTAGGACCCCATGTGTCAGAGTGGATACTGCAGGATCAGGTTGGATTTATCGAAGGGAGAGAAGGTCGGGATAACACTCTAAAGACCATTATGTTATGCCAAGAAGCTGTAAGACAGGGTGCCCCCACGGTACTCATGTCAATAGATGCGGAAAAGGCATTTGACAGAGTGGGGTGGGGGTTCCTGTTTGAAGTGCTGGAAAGGTATGGATTAGGGGAGCGGATGAGGGGCTGGATAGAAGCCCTATACACCCACCCTAAAGCTAAAATAAGAATAAATGGGGCTCTGTCCTGCCCCCTTGAGTTGTTCAACGGGACAAGACAGGGTTGCCCGTTATCCCCATTATTATTTATATTGTCGCTTGAACCCCTGCTGATGGCCATTAGGATGAATCAAAACATTCATGGGATATGGGCTGCTAAGAGGGAGTTCAAGGTCGCAGCGTTTGCGGACGACCTTTTGCTCTATATTTCCAACCCTGGGTCTTCCATACCAGCAATAATGGAAGAATTATCAAAATATGGGAGGGTCTCTAACTTTAAGGTTAATATATCTAAATCTGAAATTCTGAATTTAAATACGCCAATAATAGAGCAGAGCATCCTCCAATCTAAATTCCCCTTTAGATGGTGTGGGAGGGAATTGGCCTATTTGGGAATAAGGTTGACAGCAGAGATGAGTGATCTGTTTGAGGCCAACTATATACCCATACTAAATAAAATTAAACAACATTTGGAAAGATGTCAACATAAAGCTCTATCATGGACAGGTAGAATAAACGTAGTTAAAATGTTTATTTTACCAATTTTCACCTATACATGCCAAATGATCCCAATAGCGTTACCACAGGTCTATTTAAATAAACTAAAAACATTGATTAACAGATTTATATGGAAAAAAAAAGCGGCGAGGGTGGCACTGAATACCCTGATAAGAAGTAAAGACAGGGGAGGGCTGGCAATGCCGGATCTCAAAAAGTATTATGAGGCCATAGCAATCTCACGAATCCCGGATTGGATACACAATAAAAAGGGAAAGGACTGGGTTGAATTAGAAATTAAGTTAAGTAGAAGGGAATTAGGGGAAATAGTATGGATACCTGCAAAACATAGAGAATTAGGCCATAGCACAAACACACTGACAAAAAACTTACTTCAGATATGGGACACAATAAATAAGAGACATAACTGGGAGCACAACTCACCATTAATGCCACTATTGGACACTAAATTTTTTATCCCAGGTCAAGAGGAATATTTATATTATAGTAGATGGGTTAAGAAAGACAACATTAAACTACAGGAGGTGATGGAAGGAAATAGGATGTGCACGTATGAGGAAATTATAGGGAAATGGGGTCACAAACCATTAGATAAATGGAGATATTATCAATTATATTATTTCATTCAGTCTCTACCACAGCCATTACGGGGTAAGGAACAATTTAGACCACTGGAGAAGCTATTAGTGAACCGTCAGTGCCTTGAAAAAAGGATTTCAAAACTTTATAAAATCCTAATAGAAAGAATAGAGCAAAACTACCCCCCCTACCTAGAAAAATGGGAAAGTGAAAGCGGGTCCTTAAGTAACGATTATCATAGAAATAGGATAATTAGACGAACCTATTCGGTTGCCGTAGACTCACAAACACGAGAGATGTCATATAAACTTTTAACAAGATGGTACATAACCCCACAACAAGGAAATAAAATATGTAGTGCGACCCCCCGGTCATGCTGGAGAGGCTGCTTGGGGGAGGGGTCATTTGCTCATATATGGTGGCTGTGCCCTAAGATACAGACATTTTGGGATAAAGTAATAGAAACAATTTTTGAAATAACAGGGGAAAGGATTAGGAGGGATCCATGGGTATGCCCATTTCATGATATAGAAAAAGGAGAGAGGGAGTATGGGTATTCCTTGATCCCCTGTCTATTAAACGCTGCTAAATCATTGATACCGCTAAGATGGAAAAGATCTGATCCTCCCTCGATGAGGGAGTGGGCAGAAAGATTAGAAAGGACACGAATTATTGAAGAGTCAATGTACAAACTGGATAATATGGAGGAGAGGTACCAGAATAAATGGCGTCTCTGGGTACTATATGGTAAAACTGAAAATTATTTGAAGATGGTGGAATGTTAGCTAAAAGGAATCCCATGGAGTAGGATCGAGTGAGAGAGGGGAGGGAAGGGGGGGGGAGGGAGGGAAAAGGAAGACAACCTTTATAAGAAATGATGCTGTATTTATTATTATGTGAAATGGTTTATATATGTATTATAGTTGTCTGTAAATTTTGGAAAATCTCAAAAATAAAGAATTATAAAAAAAAAAATTCTTCCTTCCGGAGAATATGATTGACTTGGAATACCACAGCACCTTGGATGGGGGCTGAGGCTGCCTCCACAGTGTGGGAATGCAAGCCCGGGCGGCGTTCAGGAGTTGCATCGTGAGGGTTTTTTTTTATTTTCGAACAGGCTGTTCGGTCAAGTGTAGAAGGCACGCTGCTGGGAACCCAAAAGTTCCTCAAGGCCGGGTATGCCCAGAAAAGGTGTCCCATGGTCCCCGTATCTGAATTGCACCTCCAACAAACATCCGGGATCGATCTATTCATTTTATTCAGAAGGTATGGGACTCTATACCAGCGTGAGACTATCTTGTATCCTTATTCTTGATATTGGTTTGCGATGGAAGCTTTATGTACTAAGGTCAGGATCTTCCCTATCTGTTGTGGGGTAAATATGATGCCTAAGTCCCTCTCCCATTTGTGGATAAATGGTGGGGGTCGACTCCTCCTCCTGACTACTCAATAGGTTGTACAGGAGGGAGAGGGTGTGTCGCACAGGTTCCCTTTTGTGACAGATGGATTCATAGGGCGTCAGGACTCTAGGAGTGTAGGGGGCCCTTTGTATGGCCAGAAGAAAGTGACGAAGTTGATATGTTGTTGGCTTTGACCTGTTTTTTTTAGCTTGTTTCCCAAGGTGACCATCTCGGCCTTTGTCAAGAGGCTTCAGAGTGCCCAAAAGGAGTGCCTACGGCCAAATCACCCTGAAAGAGCGCAATCTCATCTGATCTCGGAGGCTAAGCAGCAATGGGCCTGGTTAGTACCTGGATGGGAGACAGCTTGGGAATACCAGGTGCCGTAGGCTTTTCATTATGTTGTCGGCGTTGACCTGTTTTTTCTCCCTTGTTTCCCAAGGTGACCATCTTGGCATTTGTCAAGAGGGTTGAGAGTGCACAAAGAATTTGCCATTTGGGCACAACACCCTGAAAGCGCCCAATCTCGTTTGGTCTCAGAGGCTAAGCAGGGTTGGGCCTGGTTTGTACCTGGATGGGAGACCGCCTGGGTTTTCCAAATGCCGCAGGCTTCTTTTTATGTTGTTGGCGTTGACTTGTTTTTTTTTGTTTGTTTCCCAAGGTGACCATCTTGGCGTTTGTCAAGAGGGTTGAGTGTGCCTTTGATCTCAGAGGCTAAGCAGGGTTGGGACCTGGTTAGTACCTGGATGGGAGACCGCCTGGGATTTCTCGATGCCATAGGCTTTCATTTTAAGTTGTTGGCATTGACTTATTGTTTTTTAATTTTATTATTCTTTTGTTAAGTAGAACATAAATATAACAGTCAACCATACAGCATGACCCAGGGTCACAATTACATGGTAACAAAAAATAGGCAGCCAAATAACTCTGGGTTCTCAGAGGGGAGTCCTACAGTTTCATGCAGAAAAGAGAGAAACCCCACCTCCAACATGTAGTACAGAAGTACTGAGTAACGGAGTAGTGCAGCTCCGTTCAGACAAATGTAATCATGGAGAACAATTGGGACCACAGCGAGCCAGCTTATCATGACCTACGTGAACCAGAGTAAAATATGAGCCGGTCATGTCCAGAACCCTGGGGTTCTTCTGGGTCCCGAAGGCTAGTAAGGAGACAAGGCATAGTCAAAAGGGAGGACGGGGGAAGAAGAGAGTGCAAAGACGGATAGAGAGGAGGTGGGGGGATGGCGGCGGGGAAAAAAAGAAAAATAAAGACAAAAAGGGAGGGGGGGAATGCCACCCAGAGCAAACATGGCCTACGTAGGTAATCGTTAGATGTTCAGTCGTTTTCTGGGACAGAGGCACTGCTCACCTCCCGAATGTAGTCTCGAGTACCAGTAAAATACCTCCAGGGCCTCCATGTAACACTAAATGCCTCTTCAGTGTTGTGAAGGGTGGCGGTCAATTCTTCCATCCGGAGAATATGATTGACTTTGGAATACCACAGCACCTTGGATGGGGGCTGAGGCTGCCTCCACAGTGCGGGAATGCAGGCCCGGGCGGCATTCAGGAGTTGCATCGTGAGGGTTTTTTTGTATTTTCGAACAGGCTGTTCGGTCAAGTGTAGAAGGCACGCTGCTGGGAACCCAAAAGTTCCTCAAGGCCGGGCATGCCCAGAAAAGGTGTCCCATGGTCCCCATATCTGAATTTCACCTCCAACAAACATCCGGGATCGATCTATCCATTTTATTCAGAAGGTATGGGACTCTATACCAGCGTGAGACTATCTTGTATCCTGATTCTTGATATTGGTTTGCGATGGAAGCTTTATGTACTAAGGTCAGGATCTTCCCTATCTGTTGTGAGGTAAATGTGATGCCTAAGTCCCTCTCCCATTTGTGGATAAATGGTGGGGGTCGACTCCTCCTCCTGACTACTCAATAGGTTGTACAGGAGGGAGAGGGTGTGTCGCACAGGTTCCCTTTTGTGACAGATGGATTCATAGGGTGTCAGGTCTCTAGGAGTGTAGGGGGCCCTTTGTATGGGCAGAAGAAAGTGACGAAGTTGATAAGCACTAAACAAGTCAAGCTGAGGGTCAGAAAGCTCGGCGACAGTTTGCGTGGTCGGGAGCCCTCCCGGGTGCCAAACCTCTCCCAGACGCTGTTTCCCCACCACTGTCAACTGTCGCAGTTTCTTGTTGGTAAATCCCGGTGGGAAGTCTGGATTACCTATAACCGGAGTCATTGGTGATGGCAGGGGAGCAATGTGTGTGCAGCGGAACAACCTCCGCACAACAGCCAACGTAGCTCCCACTACGGGGTGACCTCTGAGGTCTTTTGGTAGGGAGGACAGGAGCCACGGGGAGGTCAATAGGGGAATGGATCCATCCTCAATCTCCATCTCCACCCACTGCTTGTGTGGGCCATTACAATGCCAATCAACGACTCTCGCTAGCAGTAGTATTGTCTGAGATCTGGGAGACCCCCCTTGTCCTTTGGTCTGGCAAGCAATTGCAAACGGGCTCTGGGTCCCGGAGCAGCACCTGCAGTTGTCTGAAAAAAATTGGGGGTAACCGGATCGGTAATGTCTGGAACATGTATAAGATCCGCGGGAGGGCCGTCATTTTGAATGCATTACATCGCCCGAACCGTTAAAGCATGCCAGTTTCCCAAATCAGATTTCAGTCTATCCAGGAGAGGGACAAAATTAAGCGGGTACAATTGCGCTAAATCCGCTGCGATGTCAAAGCCCAGGTAAAGTATAGATTTTTCAGCCCAGTAGAATGGAAAAGCGGAGCGGAGCCTCTTGGCCTCACCATCCGGGACCGATATATTCAATACAGCCGACTTGGCGCAATTGATTTTATAGTTTGATAGGCTGCCGTATCGCCGTAGAGACGCAAGTATATTGGGAAGCAAAATGTGTGGATTGGAGACGGAAAAAATTAGATCGTCAGCGTACGCCGCAATTTTGTGGTGTGCCGAGGGTTTGGCTATGCCAGTAATATTCGGGTCATTCCGAACGTGACACATAAGTGGTTCCAGTGTCAGAATAAAAATTAGGGGAGACAGAGGGCACCCCTGCCTCGTCCCATTAGTGATGGGGAAAGAGTCCGAGCATCACTCGTTCACCCGTACCGCTGCCGACGGCGTGGAGTAAAGCGTGGTCTAGTTATTAAAAGTTGGGACCCAGGGGGGCGTGACCGGAAGTCGACCCGGATGGCAGCCTAAATCTCCTGCTCTCCCTCCAGCCTCTGCTACACCGCACCTACGGGGAAAATCCAGCCCCATCCGATGGGGAAATCTAGGGCCACACGGTCCTCCAGCTCCAGGGGACCTCCCGCAGCCTCGTTGGGCACAGCCACGGTCCTTCTTCTCCACGACGGAGCTCCCGACCGACGGACCTCCCAAAATGGCGCGGGCTCCTTCTCCGGCCCGCAGGGCCCATCCGAACCTCCAGCACGGACCGGGGGATCGAGGGACACCGCGGCTGACATCCCCGGGCCTGGAGGCCTCCGGTGCGGTGAGTCGATCCCCGGTCCCGCCCGCCTCTGAGGCCGTCCAGCTAGACCTGCGGCCTACCACACCGCCCACGCCGCCGCCAGGACACAAGACTAGGCCCCCCCTGGGACCCTCTCTATCCCTGTGCTGCTCGGCACCGCAGTCCCCCCTCCGCACTCCTGCAGCTCTGGACGCCGGAGGGGAGTTCCTGTGCGGGACTGGACGGATCGGGGAGGGGGGTGGACTAGGCCTGGGGCCCTCTGGCAGTAGGTCCCCCCCTCCTCCGGACACTCAGTGCTCTTTGGCCTTGCCCAGGATGCTCCGGACGCCCCCAGACTCCAGTGCTGTGTCCGAGGGGTCCCCCCTTTCTTTTGCGGCTGAGGACTTCCCTGCCCTCCCCCCCCTGAGGAGCCCCTGTCCTGGGCGTACCGGGGGCCCGGGGGAATGGACGGACCCCTGCTGAATCCTGACTCGGGGTCGCCCCCACCTAAGTCTCAGAGGCTGGGCACCTCGGGGAACCCCTTCCCCCCACGCGGTCACGGGGGACGACCAGGGGTGTCGGCTTACCCAGGGGGACCCGTAGCCCTTCCACCCCAGGATACCAGGGGACGACACCAGCCACCTCCCTTGGCTCATACTTCAGAGTGGCCGGGGGTCTGGGATTCTCCCCCTGAGCATGCCCCCGCCTCTCGCACTGCTGGACCCGTGGACCCTAGGCCACTGTCGCCACGTCATCGCATAGACCGGGACAACCCGGGAGACATGACCACAACACCACTGCACCCTCAGTGGCAATTATACTTACAAGCGATCCCTACCAAAGAGGATTTTAAACAATTGATTGAAGATGTCAAATCCACGTGTCGGGCGGAAATACAAATGCTCCACTCTGGCCTTAAGCACCTTGCGGACAGGGTGGAGATGGCTGAAGAGGAGATACAAGAGGCCAAAATTGCGGTCCACAAAATCCAAACGCAAGGGGCTGAACACCATCTGCTCCTGAGAGATATGCAGCGCCATGTGGAGGACTTGGACAACAGGGGGCGCCGGCACAACATCAGAGTGCGAGGGGTTCCGGAGTCGGAGGGCCCGGAGGACGCTCAGATTATCTTGCAGGAACTATTCAACACTCTCCTCGGAGAACCCCCCACTAAATTTATTGAGATGGATAGAGCTCATAGGGCCCTACGCCCCAAAAATGCTACTTCTGGCCCCAGGGACTTTATTTGCAGAGTCAACTCGTTCCACCTTAAGGAGGATATCCTGCGACAAGCCCATTTAGCCCGTGAGGTGTCTTTCCGGAACCACCCAGTGCAACTTTTTCCGGACCTCTTCTGGATTACGCTGCAAAAACGTAGACTTCTCCAACCCTTGCTCCGTACCCTGCAAGACGCCCAGATCCCTTACCGCTGGGGTTTCCCATTTAGCCTCACTGCCAAACATCAGGGCAAATCGGCCTCTCTGCGGTATCCTGAAGATCTGCCGACTTTCTGTGAAGATCTGGGCATCCGCCCCCCCCCCCCCCCGGCTCCCCGATTGGGACCTCATCGCTACTCAACCCTCACCTCCTACGCTTTCCCCTTTGGTGCCTTTTCAATAACTTACTGCACTTAGGCTGCTGGTTGGGAGATTCGGGAGAGTGGGTTCCCCCTTGCTCTCACGACTCTCCCCCTAACCCTTTTTTTGGGTTGTTTTTCTTTTTTCTTTATTTTATTCATCTTATTTATATTTTAGTGATTTTGCTCCTGTTCAAGTTTTTACACATTTTACGCTCCTCTATTCCTCCTTAGGACCTGAATGAGGAGACCTGGACTCCTATGCGGCCGCCAGGCCCACGCCTCGTGCGCTGGGTCTGGTGGCCCCCTGGGAATCCGTGCAGTCCCGAATGACTTTTTTACCCGGGGCCGAATATTGCCCTATGTTTGGTCCGATTATGGGCCCATGTTTTCATTGCGATGCCTTTCTAACGTTGTACTAACGTTTTTCTCCCTTCTTTCACTTTCTATCTCCCCCTCTCTTCTCTCCTCTGTCTTCCTTCCGCTGCCTGCAGGGATCGGACACGTAGTGGCGGGGCCCTACGACTGGAATGCGTCTGCTCCTGGCTCCTGGCGGTCCCTCTTGGACGTTGTTACCGGGTAAGATTTATTAGACACAGACCGCTCTCCTACCCCCCCCAGACTTGACTGATGGCTAAGATTCTATCTCTGAATGTTCACGGCCTAAATTCAAACAGGAAACGGCATCTGGCACTAAGGGAGTTTAAACAGTCGGGAGCAGATATTATCTTGGTTCAGGAGACGCACTTTGACAGGGGGGGATCTTTTGCCTTCGCCTCCAGGAGCTTTCCGCTTGCGTATCTATCCTCGGGGTCCCATAAGAGGGCGGGGGTGGCTATCCTGATCCGACAAGGAGCACCCTTTACCTATGTTGATCATTACAGCGATCCCCGGGGGGGCTTCCTGATACTTAAGGGTACGTGGCAATCACGGCCAATCACCCTGTGTGCGCTATACGCCCCTAATGTCCATCAGCATAGCTTCCTCTCCAGGGTTTTTGCACGTCTATTTAAGGATGACCACGGTTATTTGGTGGTGGGAGGAGACTTTAATCTGGCTCACTCGGCCACGGCTGATCGTCAAATTGTCAATTTGCGTATGGCGCTTGCGGACCTGGCGCTTCGCCGTGTTGAGAAAGCCCTGCTGAGGATCAAACAGACATACTATGATAGGGGCAATAAAGCACACTCCCTCCTAGCGCGGAAGCTCAAAGACAAAACCCTTCTCTCTGCTCCACACCAGATAAAAACTAGATCTAATGCAGTTGTTTCCCACCCCAAAGACATAGTTGATACGTTTGCTGGCTTTTATGTGGAGCTCTATAATAGTCCTGACATCCCTAGCAACCCTGTGTCGGTGGAGGTTTCACAGCGTATACAGCAGTACCTGTCCGACAGCGCCATCCCCAAAATTAGAGATTCGGACTTGCTCATTTTGAACATGCCCGTCACGGAGGACGAAGTGGAACGGACCATTAAATCCCTCCCCGCACATAAATCCCCGGGTCCAGACGGTCTGCCCTACGAATACTACAAAGCATTTTCCCCCCTCTTAACTCCGCACATGAGCAGCCTCTTTAACGCTTTTCTACAGAAAACACCCGTCCCCTCAGATATGCAACGTTCCTTCCTTACCTTAATACCCAAGCCAAATAAGGACCCCATCCTTTGCGCGAATTATAGACCCATTGCGTTGTTGAACGCAGACCTAAAAATTTTTTCTAAATTGTTATCTCTGCACCTTAACAAGGTCCTACCCTCTTTGATCCACAAGGACCAAGTGGGCTTTGTCCCCCTCCGCCAAGCAGGGGATAACACCCGGAGGGTGATAGACCTGGTCGACGTGGCGAACAGGGAGGGAATGCCGTCCCTGCTCCTGAGCTTGGACGCAGAAAAAGCATTTGATAGATTGGGTTGGCCCTTCCTGTTCGCCACGCTGACCCACATAGGGATGGAGGGACCTTTTTTGCGGGCCATACAACATCTTTACTCCAACCCGTCTTCTCAAGTGAAGACCCCCTTTGCCACCTCCTCGCCCTTTTCCATCTCCAATGGTACGCGTCAGGGATGCCCGCTGTCACCCCTACTATTCGCCCTCTGTATTGAACCCCTGGCGGCGTCTATTAGGCGGAACCAGGCTATAAGAGGGGTTCCGGTGCGAGGCCAGGAGTTTAAGATTTCGCTATTTGCGGACGACGTAATTCTTACTCTTACCCAACCCAGGATATCCCTGCCCAACTTGCATATGGAGTTAGACCGTTACAGTGCGCTATCGGGCTACAAACTTAATGCGTCGAAGTCCGAAGCCCTCCCGATTAACATTCCACCGTTGGAGGTGGAACATCTACGATCCAACTTTCCCTACCACTGGGGGTCCACCTCCCTTCGATACCTGGGGGTAAACATCACCCCAACCTATACCTCCCTCTATCAGGCAAACTACCCATCCCTTTATGGAGATATTAGGCGTCTGTTGCTACAGTGGCGGAAACACCAAATCTCTCTGCTTGGTAGAATAGCCTCTGTGAAGATGGCTATCCTCCCGAAACTCCTTTATCTTTTTCAGACCCTCCCCATTCCAGTCCCCTCCTCCCACCTGAAAAAATTGCAAAGGGACATACTTCGATTCGCATGGAACTATAAAAGGCACAGGATACCTCGCTCGGTCATGACCGTCTCCCGATCGGATGGGGGGTTTAGCGTTCCCGGATCTAGTCAGGTACTATCAGGCTGCCCAACTCTGCGCGGTCGCTTCTTGGACTACCTAGTGGCCTCACAATCGCTGGTCGGAAATTGAATCCCAGTGGTTGGCCCCTATATACCCTAATAGTATGCTCTAGAGTGCGGCGGCAGTGGTTCCCCAGTCCCAATTGTTGGGCCCCATGTCCCACCTGCAGAACCTATGGCGTAGGTCTTCCAAGGCGTTTGCCCTGACCTCGGCTAAATCGCTCCTGACCTCTTTTATATCCAACCCTCGAGTGCCAGATAGCCTATCTCGCCAGATGCAACACCCCTGGTCCTCCCGGAACCTCTTCCATCTGAGATCTCTGGTGGACCCCAGATCTAGGAGACTACTGACTTACACTGAACTCCAATCCCGGTTTGACCTCCCCCGGCAGAGCTTCTATAGTTACTTACAAATCCGTCACTTTGCCCAGACCATCTCATCAGACCTCCGTTTCTCCCTGCCTACCTTGTTTGAAATAGTTGTCTCAGCAGGTACGGCACAGAGGGGGATGATCTCGGATATTTATAAAATAATTAACGCCTTTCCTATGGGTCTTAACGGCAAACATGCATATATGCTTAAATGGGAGGAGGCTCTGGGTGAAGTGTTCACGGAGGAGCAATGGCGGGTGATTTGGTCACAGGCATCTAAGAGCTCCATGTGTACGCTCTACCGGGAGAATGCATACAAAATATTGTTCTTCTGGTACATGACCCCGGATGTCCTGCACGCTATTTATCCTTCTACAACAGACCGGTGCTGGCGCTGTGTGGGGCATAAGGGCACCCTCTTGCATATATACTGGCAATGCCCTCGTATAGTCCCTTTCTGGACGGAAGTCCGTACGCTCTTGGCCTGTGTCCTGGACCAATCCCTGGACCTGAACCCAAAGCACTTTTTACTGGGAGTCCCTTTCCCCAAACTGTCCAAATCCCTACAGAAATTATCCCGCCATATCTTGACCGCAGCGAGGTGTCTTGTTGCACTCCATTGGAAAAAAACGCACCCCCCCTACCCCGGACGCATTATACGCTCGCATTAGAGACGTGGAGCTTATGGAGAGGATGACCGCCAGGATACAGGACCGGCTGGAAGCGCATGATGTAGTCTGGAATCCCTGGAATCTTAAGGGCGATCGACCCTGACAGGCAAGCGGAAGTTTTCGGATGACTACCCACCCCTACTCCCTCCTTTTCCTCTCTACCTTTCTTTCTACCCTTTGGTATCCCTTTCTTCTCTTTTTTCTCTTTTTCCCTTCTTCCTTTCTCTTATTTATATCTTTCTTCCAAACCCCCCCGAGGGGGGGGGTGTTTGATTGGGTTAATGTGTACTACAAGTATCTTACACTATTAGTCGACACCTGTATCCTCGGATTGCCACTCTTGACTGGCTGTTGAGTTTTGAGGACTGGTTTATTATTGGTTGGACTTTATCCCTGACTTACATGTGTTGCAGAACATGCTGTCTGTGAATAGCTCTACCTGGCCGGGCTTGTACCTGCTCCAGGTGGCTATATTATGTAGGCCAATATGCTCTTATGGTATGTTCTCCCCTGTAATTTTTCTTTTCTCTTTCTTTCGCTCCCCCAATGCTGTACTGAAGTGTCTGACGTGTAATGTTTCACTTTATACTAATAAAAAGTTATTTGAAAAAAAAAAAAAGTTGGGACCCACTAGCTCTGTCATGGTTCGGACGCTGTAATGTGTTGAAGATGAACGCGATGCCACGACTTCTGTATCTACTACAAGCCTTACCTATCAAAATACCCCAGACTTTCTTTCATGCGGTTCGCTCAATCTTTATCAAGTTCCTCTGACGTATTGGTAGGGCAATGCTATTGCGACCGAAATTGCGGGGAGGTTTTGGCTTCCCGGACCCTGCTCTATATTACACAGCGACGCACATGACACCGGTGGTTGACTGGTGCTGGTGTTCTGCCATATACTGTCCGGCCATGATATAGTGTCCGCGCCGTACTGCGCATGCGCAGTACGGAGCAGACGAAGCTTCGGAAAATCTCCGAAGCTGGACGGCGCTTGCGCGGTGAGTGGAGGTGGTAGCCCCACCATCCAAGCGGACAAAGGGTTGTGAAAATTAGAGGGCCCCTCGCAGGTGAACTTCGCTCGCCACGCTTCGGGCTCGGCCTCGCTGCGCTCGGCTCTTTTATATTCTTACTCTATGTCCACTTGGATAGTGGGGATAGAACCTGGACTCAGTGCGCAGGCGCCGTTCATGCTCGGCAATTTTCGGAATCTGTGTTGCTGTGTACTGCGCATGAGCAGTACACAGCGGACACTATGCGATGGGGGACCATATGTGATAAGACACCGGCATAGGGAACTGAAGCTATGGGTCAAGCTAGAGCAGGAGATGGCGCGGGTTCCACTGGCTGGTCTACCTTGGGCGGGGAGGCCATTGGAGCCCTGTGTGACTACTCACCCGTTAATTGTCCCCTCGCTCGCCGAGATGGATAGTTTTTTTCACCTTTCCCACCTGACTAACTTCCCTTCTCCTATGACCCCAATTATTGGACATCCTAGATTCCCTCCGGGCCTGTCTGACCAGGCCTTTACCAGGCAAGCCCCGAAAGGGCTTCTGAGAGCAGCCCTATTTCTTGGACCCACGGGCTTGATTCCCATGGGGACCATACTGCTAGAGCAAGTACCTGTTGCATTGGATAGCTGGAGAGCTAGACAGCTAATCCATTTCCTCGGATCACTACCTAACCATTCTTTCTTCTCTAGACAAGTCCACCCCTTCAAGGAACTTTGCCTGGATGATGGCCCAATTCGTGGTTCCCTCTCTAGGTCCTACCAAATCCTGACAGACGCACAATCCTCCACGGATCCACCCTTCCTAGCTAAATGGAAAAGGGACTTACAAATTACATTCTCCAAACCACAGAAGGACAGAAAACTCTTTTTCGCCCATAAGTCGTCACTCTGCAGTAAATATCAGGAGATCTCATATAAGCTGATCACACGCTGGTATCGTACACCGGTGGTGTTGGCCAAAATATTCCCCGGTCAATCTGACCACTGCTGTCGCTGTGGGCAACAGGCTGGCACCATTCTCCACATTTTCTGGGAATGCCCTAAATTACAAACATTCTGGCAGCCTGTCCTGAGACTCATCCACAAGTTCACAGACATTTCCTTAGCCAATGATCCCGCAGCAGTTCTTCTCAATCTAACTCCTATGTCGAGAAAGCGTTATCATAAGTCCTTACTTAAACATCTCCTCAATGCAGCTAGGGCCTGCATCCCAAGTCAGTGGAAAGAGCAATCTGCTCCAATGGTGACCCAGTGGTTCGCAAGGGTAAATGATATTGAATGAATGGAAGACCTGACTGCCACAATGAGGGATAAAACGGAGGAGCATGGGAACAGATGGTTCTACTGGACCCAGTTTCGCTTTTCGGAAGAATACCTCCGCGAGACATAGTAAGCTCATGGTGATCATTGGAGATCGCTGTTCCAAACGTTGGACAGCTGATGAGCTGGTGAGCCGAGGGCGTCTCTTGCTCCCTGGGAGGGGACCCCACCCTATCCACTCTACCCACGACACCCCCTTACCCCTTCTTTTCCTTTTCTGCCATTTCCTTCCCCAATCTTCTCTTTCCCCTTCTCCCTCCTTTCAGTTCTACTATTTCCCTTCTTAACTCAAAAAAGGGAAAAGAAAATGGTATGTTCCGACCCCATTTGACTACTGCACAATACTCTTCCCCTATCTATGGATATCTAAACTCTTCGAGGGTAGGTGGGCTAGTATCAATAATATTTTAAGAGGTAGAGGATCCCAACGAGATGGAGCTTTAATCTCATCTTGATATGACCGCAAAGCTGTACACGTGCTATTCTCCTCTGACTTCTTACCATTGGCTCTGATATCCATGCAATATGATCGTTTGTTTGTAACTATTTGTATCACACATTCTGTGAAGTTGCCTTTGCATTGTATGTCGCATACTACTAAATAAAAAAAAAAAAAAAAAAGAAGCCTATGGCACCTGGTATTCCCAGGCGGTCTCCCATCCAGGTACTAACCAGGCCTGACACTGTTTAGCATCCGAGATCAAACGAGATTGGGCGCTTTCAGGGTGATGGGGCCATAGGTGATCTCTTTGGGCACTCTCAACCCTCCTGACAAACGCCAAGATGGTCACCTTGGGAAACAAGTGAAAAACAAACAGGTCAAGGCCAACAACATAAAAAGAAGCCTACAGCACCTAGTATTCCCAGGTGGTCTCCAATCCAGGTACTAGCAAGGCCCAACCCTGTTTAGCTTCTGAGATCAGAGGAGATCGGGCGCTTTCAGGGTTATGTGCCCATAGGCAATCTCTTTGGGCATTCTCAACCCTCTTGACAAATGCCAAGATAGTCACCTTGAGATACAAGCGAAAAAAAACAGGTCAATGTCAACAACATAAAAAGAAGAATACGGCACCTAGTATTCCAACGCCATCTCCCATCCAGGTACTAACTAGGCCCAACCCTTCTTAGCCTCAGAGAAGAGAAGAGATAGGGCTTTTTCAGGGTGATGCTGCTGTAAGCGATCTCTTTGGGCACTCTCAACCCTCTTGACAAATGCCAAGATGGTCACCTTGGGAAACAAGCAAAAAAAAAAAAACAAATCAACGCCAACAACATAAAAAGAAGCCTACAATAACTGGTATTCCCTGGTGGTCTCCCATCCAGGTACAAACCAGGCCCGACTCTTCTTAGCCTCCAAGATCAGATGAGATTGGGTATATATAATTTTGCTTTATGGATCAGGGTAAGCATCTTAATGGTGTTGTCCCTATCTTCCCTGGTGGGAATAAAACCTAACTGGTCAATATGTATAAGGGACTGCAAGTGATGTGCCAATCACGTGGCGAGGATTTTAGAGAATAGTTTTAGGACCGAATTTAGGAGGGAAATGGGTCTGTAGCTCCCACATAGGCCCGGGTCTTTGCCCTCCTTAGGTATCAACGAGATGTGGGCTCTAAGGGTATCCTCAGGAAAATCCCCATTTGAGCTCAGAGTATTAAATAAATTCACCAAGCGTGGGCCGAGAATAGGGAGGAAGGTTTTAAAGTATTGTGCGGTATATCCGTCAGGGCCCGGAGCCTTACCCACCTTCGGAGGTCCCACGGCTGTCTGGACTTCTTCCAGTGTGATCGGGTCCTCCAAGTACTCCCGTGATTCTTTTTTTTTCAAGGGCAGCAACAGTATATCGTCAGTTACCATGGCATAGACCAATACACCCACCTCTTCTATTATTAAAGAGGGAATATAGTGGACAGAAATAGAGGGGGAGTAAAGAAAAAGGAAAATAAACAGAAAGAGAGAGAAAAAAAAAGAAAGAAGGGGGGGGGGGAGGAGGGGATGGGGGGGGGGGCAGACCACCCTCAGACAATCAATTGCAAAAGTACAGTAGACATAGTAAGAACAAGAATTATGAACACATCACACTGGTTGAGACATTATGGCTGCATAACTAGAGGAATATTTAAATGCAACCCAACAGGCCCAGATCTTCGTTGCCAACTCAGATTTACCCCGGAGGGACTCCCGTGATTCTGATGAGAGGGTTGGTAGACCAGAACCGGTTACATATCTGTCTATATTGTCCTGTCCAGACCCTGAATCGGGCAGGTTGTAGAGATCAGAGTAAGGCCGCGTACACACGCGGGGACTGTTCGCCCAACTTTGTCCGTCAAACAGTTTCAGCAAACAGTCCGCTCAAAATTAGCATGGACGGACATGGCCACACACGACGAACGAACAGTTTGCTGAAACCGTGCGCGATGACGTGAACGGCACGTACGATGGGACGAAAAATACGACGTCCTATACACTGCATTATAACTTTCGGCGTGTAAATCCTTTCTGAGCATGCGCGGAACTTAGTTTGACGAACAAGCCTACACACGAGGGGACTGTTCGCTGAAACAAAGTTTCAGCGGACAGTTTTTCGGAATTTCCGAAAAACCTTGTTCAGCGGACTGTTCGCTGAAACTGTCCGCTGAAAGCCCACACACGGGCGGACTGTCCGCCGAAACACTGTTCAGCGGACAAAGTTGGCCGACAGTCCCCGCGTGTGTACGCGGCCTAACATTTTTCAAAGACTTCGGCTATTTGGGTTGGGGTAGAGGCCCTCTGGCCATTCTCATCTATCAACTGTGGTATGTAAGAGCCAGATTTCAACTCCTTTACCGACCTGGCTAAGATTTTTCCGCATTTGTCCCCTGACTCCTACGTCAGTTTACGACAAAACTGGAGTGCCGCTTTCGCTTTATAATGGAGTAGGTCAGCAATATGGGTACGGAGTGTCCCCAATTCAATCTTTAAGGTCCGTGAGGGGGCATGTTTATGTTTCGCTTCCACAGAGGCAAGTTCACGAAACAGATTAGCAAGCTGTTCCTTCCGTGTTCGTTTGATGCGCGCCCCGTGCCTGATAAGTACCCTGCGGAGTACTGACTTGTGAGCCTCCCAAATTATCCCCGGGTCACAGTCCTGCGTTTAGTTTTCTTGGAAATAAAGGTCCAATTCCCTGGTTACATCTGCTAAAACTTCCGGTATCTGGAGGAGGCTCTCATTAAGGTGCCAGAATAGAGACCTAGGTGAGGGGTTCCTAGAGAGGGTGTAGGTAAGGGCTACAGGAGCGTGGTCGGACCAAGTAATATGGCCAATGGAGGAAGAGCTCACCAAGTGCAGTTGGTCATGTGGAATCAAGAAGAAGTCTATCCTCAAGTATGATTTGTGAGGGGAAGAGCAAAAAGAGTAGTCCCTTTCCCCAGAGTGTTGCAGACGCCAGACATCAACTAATTGGTCATTCAGTAAACACTTAGTAATCCGCTTTCTAGAGGAAATGAGGAGCGAGGAGCAAGAGGCAGAAGTGTCAACCGATGGCGAAAGGGGACATTAAAGTCCCCACCTAATATCAACTGGCCCTCCCGAAAGTCACATAATCTGTGCAGGGTAGTTCTGAGGAACGTGTCTTGGTAATCATTGGGAGCGTACACAGTGACAAATGTAAAAAGGCGCTCTCCAATGTGGCCCCTAAGAAAAAGATATCGGCCCCCAGGGTCCACCAGAGAATCCTGGAGAACCCAGGGGAGCCTGCTAGAGATCAGAATGGAGACTCCCTTGGTCTTAGAGGAGGGGTTAGTAGAGTGGTAGACCTTAGGGAAGGATCTCGACCATAGAAAGGGGAGGCTAGTATTTTTAAAATGTGTTTCTTGTATAAAGGCCACATCAGTACAGGAAGTCTTCAGTTCTCATAGGAGGATCCACCATTTTTCAGGGGATTTCAGTCCCTTAACGTTTAGAGAGGTGACCTTGACTGAGTCTGCCATCGCTCCTCGGGGAGGGGGAGGGGGACGTCAGAGAAAAGCAAAGAAAGTTGAACCAAGGTAGGTTTTGGGTAGGTAATGCATGGCGGGAACTAAGGGGGAGAAAGGAAGGGCAAATGGAAGGAAAGGTAAAGGGAAAAAGAAGCCGGGCACCTCAACCCCAGGGGGAGAGGGAAATTAAGGGTTGTCCGCACTCAACAGTACAGGAAGGGTATACTAAAACAGCACAATTATGCTATAGCGCTTACCAGATGTACACTGGGTTTAAAGCGCTGTCCTACTTGGGTTGGTGGGTAGACAGGTCGGAGAGGGAGCCCCCGAATCCTAGTCCCCCCAGTCCCGGCAGTGGTAAATGTCACGTCTGATACCGGTATGCAAATAAAAGACAATCAGTAACATCATATAACCAAAAAACAATAGTATAACCAAAACAGAGGTAGAGCATATAACTACATTATACAGATAGGCTAGATTATACAGAAGAACGTCCTGGGTATGCAGAGATGGAGGCTAAGGTATACAGAGAGAGAGGCTAGGGTACGCATACTTGCTAGTGTATACAGAGGACCGGCTAGTTTATACAGAGAGGCTAATGTGTACAAAAGACAGACTAGTGTATACAAATAGGCTAGATTATAGAGAAGAACGTCCTGGGTATGCAGAGATGGAGGCGTGGTTACACAGAGAGGCTAGTGTATGCAAGCTTGCTAGTGTATACAGACGGACTAGTGTATACAGTAGACCAGCTAGTTTATACAGGGAGGCTAATGTCTACAGAAGACCGGCTAGTGTATACACATAGGCTAGATTATAGAGAAGAACGTACTGGGTATGCAGAGATGGAGGTCAAGGTATACAGAGAGAGAAGTTGGGTTACAAAGAGAGGCTAGTGTATGCAGACTTGCTAGTGTATACTGGTGGACTAGTGTATACAGAGAGGCTTGGGTATACAGAGAGCTAATGTATAAAAAGATGCTAGTGTATACAAAAGACAACCAAGAGTAGACAGTGAGGCTCGTGTATACAGAAGACCGGCTACAGAGAGGCTAATTTGTACAAAAGACAGGCTAGTGTATACAGATAGGCTAGATTATACAGAGGAAGGTTCTGGGTATGCAGAGATGGAGGCTAGGGAATCCAGAGAGAGACTGTGTTACACAGAGAGGCTAGAGTATGCAGAAGACCGGCTATTTTTTTTACAGATAGGCTTGTGGGGACAGTCTGGGGAATTCAGTGAGGCTAGTGTATGCAGAGAGGCAGGGACACCGAGAATATTGTAAAAAGAAGGCAGGCTAGTTTATATAGATGACGGGCACGTGTATACAGAAGACAGAGAGGCTCGTCTATATAGAGTGGCTGGTGTACACAGAGAGATTAATGTATACAGAAAAGCTAGCGTGTAAAGAAGACTGGACTTTATTTTTTGCTAATGCAACTACTTCTGAAACATGTAAAGTGCTTTTTTCATATTTTGGTGCTGTTAAAAAGTTGTGTGTTGTCAGTGGTGATATCAATGTGACAGTTAATGTGCAGTAGAGCATATAACTGTCAGCACTGAGGGGTCTCCTCGGCTCGCCCTAAACATAGGCAAGCACGAGGGAGCCCGTCACAACAGAAAAGGCATCACAGATTGGGATCCACCACCCCCCGTCCCATACCCCTAAAGAACATGCAGTCCCCGAACAAATGCATTTCTCCCTTTGGCAGATTGTCCTCTCCTTACCCCCTCTCCCCCGCCCACGCCCCGGGGGAAAAAGGGGCAGGGAAGGGGGGGGAAGGGGGAGCAGAAGGGGGGAAAGGGGGAGTGGAAGGGGGGAAAGGGGGAGGGAAAGGAGGGAAGGGTGGGAAGGGGGGGAAGGGAGGGGGGAAACAGGGGAGAGGGGACAAACATGCGGAAATGTCAAGACCTTTAGCACACTCCCACCAGCAAACACCCGGACCCCATAAATTGCAACTCCTCCCCTCCATGGTCACCATATCAAGACGAAAGAGGAGCAGCCCTGGTCGGTGCATGGAAAATCCGGCAGGCAAGGGGCTGGCGCCACCATCCCTCCATCCAACGGGAGACTTCACCCGAGCAGCAGTCCTGGGGCCCGCCAATTAGTGTCTCTCCTGCATCGCCATCGGGGGCTGTGTAGAGCATCCAGTAAGGGGTAAATCCTCCAGGGGGGTCCAGAGTCACCCTGGAGGGAAGCCGAGTCTCGCACCAATAGGCTCAATAAATAAGTCATCGAGGGTCCCCGAAAGCTGCAGAAGGCAATGTCGTCAAAGAGTAGGTGGGAGCCAGAGGGGGGGACGAGGGGCGCAACCAGGGGGAGGGGACACATATGCGGGAATGTCAAGCCCTTCCAGTACAGCGCACTAGGTATCACTCAGACCCCCCAAAGTGCAACTCCCCCATCTAAGGTCAAGACTCCAGAAGGGAAGATGAGCCGCCCTGGTCTGTACATGAAAGAACCTGCTGCCAAGGGGTTGGGGCCATCATCCCTTCCTCCAATGGGAGATGCCACCGGCATGACAGCCCCGTGTCCTGTCAAGTGGTGCCGCCTAATAGACGCCGCCAGGGGTTCAATACAGAGGGCGAATAGTAGGGGTGACAGCGGGCATCCCTGACGCGTACCATTGGAGATGGAAAAGGGCGAGGAGGTGGCAAAGGGGGTCTTCACTTGAGAAGACGGGTTGGAGTAAAGATGTTGTATGGCCCGCAAAAAAGGTCCCTCCATCCCTATGTGGGTCAGCGTGGCGAACAGGAAGGGCCAACCCAATCTATCAAATGCTTTTTCTGCGTCCAAGCTCAGGAGCAGGGACGGCATTCCCTCCCTGTTCGCCACGTCGACCAGGTCTATCACCCTCCGGGTGTTATCCCCTGCTTGGCGGAGGGGGACAAAGCCCACTTGGTCCTTGTGGATCAAAGAGGGTAGGACCTTGTTAAGGTGCAGAGATAACAATTTAGAAAAAATTTTTAGGTCTGCGTTCAACAACGCAATGGGTCTATAATTCGCGCAAAGGATGGGGTCCTTATTTGGCTTGGGTATTAAGGTAAGGAAGGAACGTTGCATATCTGAGGGGACGGGTGTTTTCTGTAGAAAAGCGTTAAAGAGGCTGCTCATGTGCGGAGTTAAGAGGGGGGAAAATGCTTTGTAGTATTCGTAGGGCAGACCGTCTGGACCCGGGGATTTATGTGCGGGGAGGGATTTAATGGTCCGTTCCACTTCGTCCTCCGTGACGGGCATGTTCAAAATGAGCAAGTCCGAATCTCTAATTTTGGGGATGGCGCTGTCGGACAGGTACTGCTGTATACGCTGTGAAACCTCCACCGACACAGGGTTGCTAGGGATGTCAGGACTATTATAGAGCTCCACATAAAAGCCAGCAAACGTATCAACTATGTCTTTGGGGTGGGAAACAACTGCATTAGATCTAGTTTTTATCTGGTGTGGAGCAGAGAGAAGGGTTTTGTCTTTGAGCTTCCGCGCTAGGAGGGAGTGTGCTTTATTGCCCCTATCATAGTATGTCTGTTTGATCCTCAGCAGGGCTTTCTCAACACGGCGAAGCGCCAGGTCCGCAAGCGCCATACGCAAATTGACAATTTGACGATCAGCCGTGGCCGAGTGAGCCAGATTAAAGTCTCCTCCCACCACCAAATAACCGTGGTCATCCTTAAATAGACGTGCAAAAACCCTGGAGAGGAAGCTATGCTGATGGACATTAGGGGCGTATAGCGCACACAGGGTGATTGGCCGTGATTGCCACGTACCCTTAAGTATCAGGAAGCCCCCCCGGGGATCGCTGTAATGATCAACATAGGTAAAGGGTGCTCCTTGTCGGATCAGGATAGCCACCCCCGCCCTCTTATGGGACCCCGAGGATAGATACGCAAGCGGAAAGCTCCTGGAGGCGAAGGCAAAAGATCCCCCCCTGTCAAAGTGCGTCTCCTGAACCAAGATAATATCTGCTCCCGACTGTTTAAACTCCCTTAGTGCCAGATGCCGTTTCCTGTTTGAATTTAGGCCGTGAACATTCAGAGATAGAATCTTAGCCATCAGTCAAGTCTGGGGGGGGTAGGAGAGCGGTCTGTGTCTAATAAATCTTACCCGGTAACAACGTCCAAGAGGGACCGCCAGGAGCCAGGAGCAGACGCATTCCAGTCGTAGGGCCCCGCCACTACGTGTCCGATCCCTGCAGGCAGCGGAAGGAAGACAGAGGAGAGAAGAGAGGGGGAGATAGAAAGTGAAAGAAGGGAGAAAAACGTTAGTACAACGTTAGAAAGGCATCGCAATGAAAACATGGGCCCATAATCGGACCAAACATAGGGCAATATTCGGCCCCGGGTAAAAAAGTCATTCGGGACTGCACGGATTCCCAGGGGGCCACCAGACCCAGCGCACGAGGCGTGGGCCTGGCGGCCGCATAGGAGTCCAGGTCTCCTCATTCAGGTCCTAAGGAGGAATAGAGGAGCGTAAAATGTGTAAAAACTTGAACAGGAGCAAAATCACTAAAATATAAATAAGATGAATAAAATAAAGAAAAAAGAAAAACAACCCAAAAAAAGGGTTAGGGGGAGAGTCGTGAGAGCAAGGGGGAACCCACTCTCCCGAATCTCCCAACCAGCAGCCTAAGTGCAGTAAGTTATTGAAAAGGCACCAAAGGGGAAAGCGTAGGAGGTGAGGGTTGAGTAGCGATGAGGTCCCAATCGGGGAGCCGGGGGGGGGGGGGGGCGGATGCCCAGATCTTCACAGAAAGTCGGCAGATCTTCAGGATACCCCAGAGAGGCCGATTTGCCCTGATGTTTGGCAGTGAGGCTAAATGGGAAACCCCAGCGGTAAGGGATCTGGGCGTCTTGCAGGGTACGGAGCAAGGGTTGGAGAAGTCTACGTTTTTGCAGCGTAATCCAGAAGAGGTCCGGAAAAAGTTGCACTGGGTGGTTCCGGAAAGACACCTCACGGGCTAAATGGGCTTGTCGCAGGATATCCTCCTTAAGGTGGAACGAGTTGACTCTGCAAATAAAGTCCCTGGGGCCAGAAGTAGCATTTTTGGGGCGTAGGGCCCTATGAGCTCTATCCATCTCAATAAATTTAGTGGGGGGTTCTCCGAGGAGAGTGTTGAATAGTTCCTGCAAGATAATCTGAGCGTCCTCCGGGCCCTCCGACTCCGGAACCCCTCGCACTCTGATGTTGTGCCGGCGCCCCCTGTTGTCCAAGTCCTCCACATGGCGCTGCATATCTCTCAGGAGCAGATGGTGTTCAGCCCCTTGCGTTTGGATTTTGTGGACCGCAATTTTGGCCTCTTGTATCTCCTCTTCAGCCATCTCCACCCTGTCCGCAAGGTGCTTAAGGCCAGAGTGGAGCATTTGTATTTCCGCCCGACACGTGGATTTGACATCTTCAATCAATTGTTTAAAATCCTCTTTGGTAGGGATCGCTTGTAAGTATAATTGCCACTGAGGGTGCAGTGGTGTTGTGGTCATGTCTCCCGGGTTGTCCCGGTCTATGCGATGACGTGGCGACAGTGGCCTAGGGTCCACGGGTCCAGCAGTGCGAGAGGCGGGGGCATGCTCAGGGGGAGAATCCCAGACCCCCGGCCACTCTGAAGTATGAGCCAAGGGAGGTGGCTGGTGTCGTCCCCTGGTATCCTGGGGTGGAAGGGCTACGGGTCCCCCTGGGTAAGCCGACACCCCTGGTCGTCCCCCGTGACCGCGTGGGGGGAAGGGGTTCCCCGAGGTGCCCAGCCTCTGAGACTTAGGTGGGGGCGACCCCGAGTCAGGATTCAGCAGGGGTCCGTCCATTCCCCCGGGCCCCCGGTACGCCCAGGACAGGGGCTCCTCAGGGGGGGGAGGGCAGGGAAGTCCTCAGCCGCAAAAGAAAGGGGGGACCCCTCGGACACAGCACTGGAGTCTGGGGGCGTCCGGAGCATCCTGGGCAAGGCCAAAGAGCACTGAGTGTCCGGAGGAGGGGGGGACCTACTGCCAGAGGGCCCCAGGCCTAGTCCACCCCCCTCCCCGATCCGTCCAGTCCCGCACAGGAACTCCCCTCCGGCGTCCAGAGCTGCAGGAGTGCGGAGGGGGGACTGCGGTGCCGAGCAGCACAGGGATAGAGAGGGTCCCAGGGGGGGCCTAGTCTTGTGTCCTGGCGGCGGCGTGGGCGGTGTGGTAGGCCGCAGGTCTAGCTGGACGGCCTCAGAGGCGGGCGGGACCGGGGATCGACTCACCGCACCGGAGGCCTCCAGGCCCGGGGATGTCAGCCGCGGTGTCCCTCGATCCCCCGGTCCGTGCTGGAGGTTCGGATGGGCCCTGCGGGCCGGAGAAGGAGCCCGCGCCATTTTGGGAGGTCCGTCGGTCGGGAGCTCCGTCGTGGAGAAGAAGGACCGTGGCTGTGCCCAACGAGGCTGCGGGAGGTCCCCTGGAGCTGGAGGACCGTGTGGCCCTAGATTTCCCCATCGGATGGGGCTGGATTTTCCCCGTAGGTGCGGTGTAGCAGAGGCTGGAGGGAGAGCAGGAGATTTAGGCTGCCATCCGGGTCGACTTCCGGTCACGCCCCCCTGGGTCCCAACTTTTAATAACTAGACCACGCTTTACTCCACGCCGTCGGCAGCGGTACGGGTGAACGAGTGATGCTCGGACTCTTTCCCCATCACTAATGGGACGAGGCAGGGGTGCCCTCTGTCTCCCCTAATTTTTATTCTGACACTGGAACCACTTATGTGTCACGTTCGGAATGACCCGAATATTACTGGCATAGCCAAACCCTCGGCACACCACAAAATTGCGGCGTACGCTGACGATCTAATTTTTTCCGTCTCCAATCCACACATTTTGCTTCCCAATATACTTGCGTCTCTACGGCGATACGGCAGCCTATCAAACTATAAAATCAATTGCGCCAAGTCGGCTGTATTGAATATATCGGTCCCGGATGGTGAGGCCAAGAGGCTCCGCTCCGCTTTTCCATTCTACTGGGCTGAAAAATCTATACTTTACCTGGGCTTTGACATCACAGCGGATTTAGCGCAATTGTACCCGCTTAATTTTGTCCCTCTCCTGGATAGACTGAAATCTGATTTGGGAAACTGGCATGCTTTAACGGTTCGGGCGATGTAATGCATTCAAAATGACGGCCCTCCCGCGGATCTTATACATGTTCCAGACATTACCGATCCGGTTACCCCCAATTTTTTTCAGACAACTGCAGGTGCTGCTCCGGGACCCAGAGCCCGTTTGCAATTGCTTGCCAGACCAAAGGACAAGGGGGGTCTCCCAGATCTCAGACAATACTACTGCTAGCGAGAGTCGTTGATTGGCATTGTAATGGCCCACACAAGCAGTGGGTGGAGATGGAGATTGAGGATGGATCCATTCCCCTATTGACCTCCCCGTGGCTCCTGTCCTCCCTACCAAAAGACCTCAGAGGTCACCCCGTAGTGGGAGCTACGTTGGCTGTTGTGCGGAGGTTGTTCCGCTGCACACACATTGCTCCCCTGCCATCACCAATGACTCCGGTTATAGGTAATCCAGACTTCCCACCGGGATTTACCAACAAGAAACTGCGACAGTTGACAGTGGTGGGGAAACAGCGTCTGGGAGAGGTTTGGCACCCGGGAGGGCTCCCGACCACGCAAACTGTCGCCGAGCTTTCTGACCCTCAGCTTGACTTGTTTAGTGCTTATCAACTTCGTCACTTTCTTCTGCCCATACAAAGGGCCCCCTACACTCCTAGAGACCTGACACCCTATGAATCCATCTGTCACAAAAGGGAACCTGTGCGACACACCCTCTCCCTCCTGTACAACCTATTGAGTAGTCAGGAGGAGGAGTCGACCCCCACCATTTATCCACAAATGGGAGAGGGACTTAGGCATCACATTTACCTCACAACAGATAGGGAAGATCCTGACCTTAGTACATAAAGCTTCCATCGCAAACCAATATCAAGAATCAGGATACAAGATAGTCTCACGCTGGTATAGAGTCCCATACCTTCTGAATAAAATGGATAGATCGATCCCGGATGTTTGTTGGAGGTGAAATTCAGATATGGGGACCATGGGACACCTTTTCTGGGCATGCCCGGCCTTGAGGAACTTTTGGGTTCCCAGCAGCGTGCCTTCTACACTTGACCGAACAGCCTGTTCGAAAATACAAAAAAACCCTCACGATGCAACTCCTGAATGCCGCCCGGGCCTGCATTCCCGCACTGTGGAGGCAGCCTCAGCCCCCATCCAAGGTGCTGTGGTATTCCAAAGTCAATCATATTCTCCGGATGGAAGAATTGACCGCCACCCTTCACAACACTGAAGAGGCATTTAGTGTTACATGGAGGCCCTGGAGGTATTTTACTGGTACTCGAGACTACATTCGGGAGGTGAGCAGTGCCTCTGTCCCAGAAAACGACTGAACATCTAACGATTACCTACGTAGGCCATGTTTGCTCTGGGTGGCATTCCCCCCCTCCCTTTTTGTCTTTATTTTTCTTTTTTTCCCCGCCGCCATCCCCCCACCTCCTCTCTATCCGTCTTTGCACTCTCTTCTTCCCCCGTCCTCCCTTTTGACTATGCCTTGTCTCCTTACTAGCCTTCGGGACCCAGAAGAACCCCAGGGTTCTGGACATGACCGGCTCATATTTTACTCTGGTTCACGTAGGTCATGATAAGCTGGCTCGCTGTGGTCCCAATTGTTCTCCATGATTACATTTGTCTGAACGGAGCTGCACTACTCCGTTACTCAGTACTTCTGTACTACATGTTGGAGGTGGGGTTTCTCTCTTTTCTGCATGAAACTGTAGGACTCCCCTCTGAGAACCCAGAGTTATTTGGCTGCCTATTTTTTGTTACCATGTAATTGTGACCCTGGGTCATGCTGTATGGTTGACTGTTATATTTATGTTCTACTTAACAAAAGAATAATAAAATTAAAAAACAATAAGTCAATGCCAACAACTTAAAATGAAAGCCTATGGCATCGAGAAATCCCAGGCGGTCTCCCATCCAGGTACTAACCAGGTCCCAACCCTGCTTAGCCTCTGAGATCAAAGGCACACTCAACCCTCTTGACAAACGCCAAGATGGTCACCTTGGGAAACAAACAAAAAAAATCAAGTCAACGCCAACAACATAAAAAGAAGCCTGCGGCATTTGGAAAACCCAGGCGGTCTCCCATCCAGGTACAAACCAGGCCCAACCCTGCTTAGCCTCTGAGACCAAACGAGATTGGGCGCTTTCAGGGTGTTGTGCCCAAATGGCAAATTCTTTGTGCACTCTCAACCCTCTTGACAAATGCCAAGATGGTCACCTTGGGAAACAAGGGAGAAAAAACAGGTCAACGCCGACAACATAATGAAAAGCCTACGGCACCTGGTATTCCCAAGCTGTCTCCCATCCAGGTACTAACCAGGCCCATTGCTGCTTAGCCTCCGAGATCAGATGAGATTGCGCTCTTTCAGGGTGATTTGGCCGTAGGCACTCCTTTTGGGCACTCTGAAGCCTCTTGACAAAGGCCGAGATGGTCACCTTGGGAAACAAGCTAAAAAAAACAGGTCAAAGCCAACAACATAAAAAGAAGCCTACGGCATCCAGTATTCTCAGGCGATCTCCCAATCAAGACACTAACCAGACCAGATCCTTCTATGGCACCTGGTCTTCCCAGGCAGTCTCCCATCCAGGTACTAACCAGGCCTGACACTGCTTAGCCTCTGAATTCAGACAAGATCGGGTGCTTTCAGGGTGATGTGGCCGTAAGCGTTCTCTTCAAGACACGCCCAACCCTCTTGACAAACGCCAAGATGGTCGCCTTGAGAAACAAGCGAAATAAACAGTTCAAAGCCAACAACATAAAAAGAAGCCTATGGCACCTGGTATTTCCAGGCGGTCTCCCATCCAGGTACTAACCAGGCCCGACACTGTTTAGCCTCTGAGATCAGATGAGATTGGGTGCTTTCAGGGTGATGGGGCCGTAGGTGATCTCTTGGGGCACTCTCAACCCTCTTGTTAAACGCCAAGATGGTCACCTTGGTAAACAAGCGAAAATAAACAGGTAAACGCCAACAACATAAAAAGAAGCCTACGGCACCTGGTATTCACAGATGGTCTCCCATACAGGTATTAACCAAGCCGTACATTGCTAGGCCTCCGAGATCAGATGAGATTGTGCGCTTTCAGGGTGATGTGGCCATAGGTGTTTTATTTAGACACTCTCAACCCTCTTGACAAATACCAAGATGGTTATCTTGGCAAACAAGTGAAAAAAAATAGGTCAACGCCAACAACATAGACCCTGGCGGTCTCCCATCTGACCCAGACCCTGCTTAGCCTCTGAGATCAGGCGAACGCTTTGGGACATACTCAAAACTCTTGGCTGATGCTAAAATGGTCACCTTGGGAAACAAGCAAATGAAAAACAAGTCAAAGCCAACAATATAAAAAGATTCCTATGGCACCTTTAATTAGGTACTATCCAGGCCGGACCCTGGTTAGCCTCTGAGATCAGATGAGATTGGGCGCTTTCAGGGGGATGTGGCCGTAGGAGATTTCTTTGGGCTCTCTCAGCCCTCTTGACAAATGCCAAGATGATCACCTTGGGAAACAAGCGGAAAAAAAAAACCATGTCAACGCCAACAACTTAAAAAGAATCCTACGGCACCTGGTATTCCCAGTTGGTCTCCCATCCAGTTACTAATCAGGCCCGACAATGCTTAGCCTCTGAGATCAGACAAGATCAGGCACTTTCAAGGTGATGGGGCCATAGGCAACATGGTCATCTTGGGAAACAAGTGAAAAAAACCAAGTAATTGCCAACATTGGAGGCTAAGCAGGGTTGAGCAATCAGTTTCCTTGCCTGAAATAGGCATCTCAGAACTGCCATCTGGCTACTTCCCGGGTTTCCAACTCCTTCAACTAATCCCAGGAGAAAATACTTCGCATCCATCCTGGTGGAGGTTCCAAACATCCGATCAATGGTTCCTGTCACCTCTGTCCAGTAGCCGATCAACTTCGGGCATCTCCAAAACATGCACCGGGGGCAACTTGCGTCTGGCCGTTCGGCCAAACTGAAAAAGTTTACGAGGAGCATAATAGGTTCTATATAATAAGAACAGATGTGACATCCTCTGTGAGGAGAGCCACAATTCACCACAGGCAGGATTCCTGTGGCCAATTATAGCTCAGGGGGGTTTAGTACACACCCCACACTATATAAGGCCGCCAGCGCGGCGGCCTTGTATACTGTGTTGCGGTGGTCAGGGAAAGAGGACGATAGGCAGGGACAGTGTCTTTACTGCTTGGGAACCTAGCACTGTTACAGTGGGTGTTCTGTGCCTCCTGCACAGTACACACCTGAAGCTACCCTTTATTACTGCTGTTCAATTTCTGCAATACATGCATCTGCAGTGCAGAAGTTAGAGTGGGTGTTGTGTGCATCCTGCACAGTATACACCTTATTGCTGGTGTTCTGTTTCTGTAATACAGGAACCTATCACTGTTACAGTGCTAGGGTGTACAGAGAAGCTGGTATATATAGAAGACTACAGCATACAGAAGAAAGGCTAGTGAATACAGAATACAGACTCGTGTATGTAGATAGGCTTGAGTATACAGAGATGCTAGAGTAAACAGTGAGGCTGGGGTACACAGAGAGGCTAGTTTAAAGAGAGGCTAGTATATACAAAGATGTTAGTGTATATAGAGAGGTTAGTGTATAGAGAGAGTCGAGTGTATACAGAAAGGACAGTGCATATAGAGAAGCTAGTGTATACAGAAGACAGGCTTGGGTATACATCAAAGCTGACATTCTATACAGAAGACTGGGTAGTGTATACAGAGAGTCTAGTGGGTACAGAAGACAGGCTGGTGTATTCTAGCTAGTTTTTACAGTCTAGTGTATACAGAAGACAGGTTGTGGTATACAGAGAGTTTAGTGTATTCAGAGAGTCTAGTGTATACAGTCGGCGAGTGTATACATAAGACTGGCTAGTTTACACAGTGTTTACAGAGATGCAAGGGTGTACAGAGAAGCTGGTATATATAGAAGACTACAGCATACAGAAGAAAGGCTAGTGAATACAGAATACAGACTCGTTTATGTAGATAGGCTTGAGTATATAGAGATGCTAGAGTAAACAGTGAGGCTGGGGTACACAGAGAGGCTAATTTAAAGAGAGGCTAGTATATGCAAACATGTTAGTGTATATTGAGAGGTTAATGTATAGAGAGGGTCGAGAGTATACAGAAAGGAAAGTGCATATAGAGAGACTAGTGTATACAGAAGACAGGCTTGGGTATACATCCAAGTTGACAGTGTATACAGAAGACTGGGTAGTGTATACAGAGATTCTAGTGGGTACAGAAGACAGGCTGGTGTATTCTAGCTGGTTTTTACAGTCTAGCGTATACAGAAGACAGGCTGTGGTATATAGAGGCTATACCAGCGTGAGACTATCTTGTATCCTTATTCTTGATATTGGTTTGCGATGGAAGCTTTATGTACTAAGGTCAGGATCTTCCCTATCTGTTGTGGGGTAAATATGATGCCTAAGTCCCTCTCCCATTTGTAGATAAATGGTGGGGGTCGACTCCTCCTCCTGACTACTTAATAGGTTGTACAGGAGGGAGAGGGTGTGTCGCACAGGTTCCCTTTTGTGACAGATTAATTCATAGGGCGTCAGGTCTCTAGGAGTGTAGGGGGCCCTTTGTATGGCCAGAAGAAAGTGACGAAGTTGATAAGCACTAAACAAGTCAAGCGGAGGGTCAGAAGCTCGGAGACAGTTTGCGTGGTCGGGAGCCCTCCCGAGGGCCACACCTCTCCCAGACGCTGTTTCCCCACCACTGTCAACTGTTGCAGTTTCTTGTTGGTAAATCCCGGTGGGAAGTCTGAATTACCTATAACCGGAGTCATTGGTGACAGCAGGGGAGCAATGTGTGTGCAGCGGAACAACCTCCGCACAACAGCCAACATAGCTCCCACTAGGGGGTGACCTCTGAGGTCTTTTGGTAGGGTGGACAGGAGCCACGGGGAGGTCAATAGGGGAATGGATCCATCCTCAATCTCCATCTCCACCCACTGCTTGTGTGGGCCATTACAATGCCAATCAACGACTCTCGCTAGCAGAGTCACTCTGTAGTATTGTCTGAGATCTGGGGGACCCAGACCCCCCTTGTCCTTTGGTCTGGCAAGCAATTGCAAACGGGCTCTGGGCGGTTTGCGCGCCCAAATAAAGTCCCGGAGCAGCACCTGCAGTTGTCTGAAAAAAATTGGGGGTAACCAGATCGGTAATGTCTGGAACATGTATAAGATCCGCGGGAGGGCCGTCATTTTGAATGCATTACAGCGCCCGAACCAGGTCAGTGTTAAAGCATGCCAGTTTCCCAAATCAGATTTCAGTCTATTCAGGAGAGGGACAAAATTAAGCGGGTACAATTGCGCTAAATCCGCAACGCCCAGGTAACGTATAGATTTTTCAGCCCAGTAGAATGGAAAAGCGGAGTGGAGCCTCTTGGCCTCACCATCCGGGACCGATATATTCAATACAGCCGACTTGGCGCAATTGATTTTATAGTTTGATAGGCTGCCGTATCGCTGGAGAGACGCAAGTATATTGGGAAGCAAAATGTGTGGATTGGAGACGGAAAAAATTATAACATCAGCGTACGCCGCAATTTTGTGGTGTGCCGAGGGTTTGGATATGCCAGTAATATTAGGGTCATTCCGAACGTGACACATAAGTGGTTCCAGTGTCAGAATAAAAATTAGGGGAGACAGATGGCACCCCTGCCTCATCCCATTAGTGATGGGGAAAGAGTCCGAGCACCACTCGTTCACCCGTACCGCTGCCGACGGTGTGGAGTAAAGCGACATCATCATGTTGGGGCCAAGACCTATCTATATGTTCCAGGGTGGCCTGCATAAAGTGCCAGGCCACCCTGTCAAAGGCCTTCTCCGCGTCCGTTGACAACATAAGCAAGGGCCTTCCCTGTACATGCGCCGCATGGATTAAATTGAGGACTCGGGCCGTATTGTCTCTAGCTTCCGACTTATTTTTATTTTTTTTGCTTGTTTCCCAAGGTGACAATCTTGGCGATTGTCAAAGTGCCTGAAGAGATTGCCTATGGGCACATCACCCTGAAAGCACCCGATCTCGTTTGATGTTGGAGGCTAAGAAGAGTCGGGCCTTGTTAGTACCTGGATGGGAGACTGCCTGGGAATACCAGGTGTCATAGACTTCTTTTTATGTTGTTGACGTTGACCTGTTTTTTTTTGCTTGTTTCCCAAAGTGACCATCTTGGTGTTTGTCAAGAGGGTTGAGAGTGCCTGAAGAGATTGCCTATGGCCACATCACTCTGAAAGCACCCAATCTCATGTGATTTTGGAGGCTAAGAAGAGTCGGGCCTGGTTAGTACCTGGATGGGAGACCACCTGGAAATACCAGTTATTGTAGGCTTCTTTTTATGTTGTTGGCGTTGATTCATTTTTTTTTTTTGCTTGTTTCCCAAGGTGACCATCTTGGCATTTGTCAAGAGGGTTGAGAGTGCCCAAAGAGATCGCTTACAGCAGCATCACCCTGAAAGAGCCCTATCTCTTCTCTTCTCTGAGGCTAAGAAGGGTTGGGCCTAGTTAGTACCTGGATGGGAGATGGCGTTGGAATACCAGGTGCCGTATTCTTCTTTTTATGTTGTTGACATTGACCTGTTTTTTTTCGCTTGTATCTCAAGGTGACTATCTTGGCATTTGTCAAGAGGGTTGAGAGTGCCTAAAGAGATCGCTTACAGCCGCATCACCCTGAAAGCACCCTATCTCTTCTGATCTCAGAGGCTAAGAAGGGTTGGGCCTAGTTAGTACTTGAATGGGAGATGGCCTTGGAATACCAGGTGCCGTATTCTTCTTTTTATGTTGTTGGCGTTGACCTGTTTTTTTTCGCTTGTTTCCCAGGGTGACTATCTTGGCACTTTTCAAGAGGGATGAGAGTGCCCAAAGAGATTTCCTATGGGCACATCACCCTGAAAGCGCCCAATCTCCGCTGATCTCAGAGGCTAGAAAGGGTCGCGCCTTGTTAATACCTGGATGGGAGACCGCCTGGAAATACTAGGTGCGGTAGGCTTCTTTTTATGTTGTTGGCGTTGACTTGTTTTTTTTGTTTGTTTCCCAAGGTGACCATCTTGGCGTTTGTCAAGAGGGTTGAGCGTGCCTGAAAAAATCTACTATGGCTGCATCACCCTGAAAGAGCCAAATCTCATTTGATCTCAGAGGCTATGCAGGGTTGGGACCTGGTTAGTACCTGGATGGGAGACCGCCTGGGATTTCTCGATGCCATAGGCTTTTTTTTTAAGTTGTTGGCATTGACTTATTTTTTTTTATTGTTTTATTTCTTTTATTAAGTATAAGTAGAACAACATAAATATAACAGTCAACCATACAGCATGACCCAGGGTCACAATTACATGGTAACAAAAAATAGGAAGCAAAATAACTCTGGGTTCTCAGAGGGGAGTCCTAGAGTTTCATGCAGAAAAGAGAGAAACCCCACCTCCGACATGTAGTACAGTATAACTAATGCAGCTCCGTTCGGACAAATGTAATCATGGAGAACAACTGGGACCACAGCGAGCCAGCTTATCATGACCTATGTGAACCAGAGAAAAATATGAGCCGGTCGTGTCCAGAACCCTGGGGTTCTTCTGGGTCCCAAAGGCTAGTAAGGAGACAAGGCATAGTCAAAAGGGAGGACGGGGGAAGAAGAGAGTGCAAAGACGGAGAGAGAGGAGGGGGGGGATGGCGGCGGGGAAAAAAAGAAAAATAAAGACAAAAAGGGAGGGGGGGGGGAATGCCACCCAGGGCAGACATGGCCTACGTAGGTAAACGTTAGATGTTCAGTCTTTTTCTGGGACAGGGGCGCTGCTCACCTCCCGAATGTAGTCTCAAGTACCAGTAAAATACCTGCAGGGCCTCCATGTAACACTAAATGCCTCTTCAGTGTTGTGAAGGGTGGCGGTCAATTCTTCCATCCGGAGAATATGATTGACTTTGGAATACCACAGCACCTTGGATGGGGGCTCAGGCTGGTCGGTCAAGTGTAGAAGGCACGCTGCTGGGTTGTCTGCGATATCTACATTTCTGAGAGTTTTTATCGTCCCGGTCACCTCCACCCAAAAGTTCGTCAAGGCCGGGCATGCCCAGAAAATGTGTCCCATGGTCCCCGTATCTGAATTGCACCTCCAACAAACATCTGGGATCGATCTATTCATTTTATTCAGAAGATATGGGACTCTACACCAGCGTGAGACTATCTTGTATCCTGATTCTTGATATTGGTTTGCGATGGAAGCTTTATGTACTAATGTCAGGATCTTCCCTATCTGTTGTGGGGTAAATGTGATGCCAAAGTCCCTCTCCCATTTGTGGATAAATGGTGGGGTCGACTCCTCCTCCTGACTACTTAATAGGTTGTACAGGAGGGAGAGGGTGTGTCGCACAGGTTCCTTTTTGTGACATATGGATTCATAGGGCGTCAGGTCTCTAGGAGTGTAGGGGGCCCTTTGTATGGCCAGAAGAAAGGGACAAAGTTGATAAGCACTAAACAAGTCAAGCGGAGGGTCAGAAAGCTCGGCGACAGTTTGCGTGGTCGGGAGCCCTCCCGAGGACCACACCTCTCCCAGAGGCTGTTTCCCCACCACTGTCAACTGTCGCAGTTTCTTGTTGGTAAATCCCGGTAGGAAGTCTGGATTACCTATAACCGGAGTCATTGGTGACGGCAGGGGAGCAATGTGTGTGCAGCGGAACAACCTCCGCACAACAGCCAACGTAGCTCCCACTACGGGGTGATCTCTGAGGTCTTTTGGTAGGGAAGACAGGAGCCACGGGGAGGTCAATAGGGGAATGGATCCATCCTCAATCTCCATCTCCACCCACTGCTTGTGTGGGCCATTACAATGCCAATCAACGACTCTCGCTAGCAGAGTCACTCTGTAGTATTGTCTGAGATCTGGGAGACCCAGACCCCCCTTGTCCTTTGGTCTGGCAAGCAATTGCAAACGGGCTCTGGGCGGTTTGTGCGCCCAAATAAAGTCCCGGAGCAGCACCTGCAGTTGTCTGAAAAAAATTGTGGGTAACCGGATCGGTAATGTCTGGAACAAGTATAAGATCCGCGGGAGGGCTGTCATTTTGAATGCATTACAGCGCCCGAACCAGGTCAGTTTTAAAGCATGCCAGTTTCCCAAATCAGATTTCAGTCTATTCAGGAGAGGGACAAAATTAAGCGGGTACAATTGCGCCAAATCCGCTGCGATGTCAACGCCCAGGTAACGTATAGATTTTTCAGCTCAGTAGAATGGAAAAGCGGAGCGTAGCCTCTTGGCCTCACCATCCGGGACCGATATATTCAATACAGCCGACGGTGCAGTTGATTTTATTGTTTGATAGGCTGCCGTATCGCCGGAGAGCCGCGAGTATATTGGGAAGCGAAATGTGTGGATTGGAGACGAAAAAAATTAGATTGTCAGCGCACGCCGCAATTTTGTGGTGTGCTGAGGGTTTGGATATGGCAGTAATATTCGGGTCATTCCGAACGTGACACATAAGTGGTTCCAGTGTCAGAATAAAAATTAGGGGAGACAGAGGGCACCCCTGCCTCGTCCCATTAGTGATGGGGAAACAGTCCAAGATTCGTTTTTTTTTTTTCGCTTGTTTCCCAAGGTGAACATCTTGGCATTTGTCAAGAGGGTTGAGAGTGCCCAAAGAGTTCGCTTACAGCAGCATCACCCTGAAAGAGCCCTATCTCTTCTCATCTCTGAGGCTAAGAAGGGTTGGGCCTAGTTAGTCCCTGGATGGGAGATGGCTTTGGAATACCATCTGCCGTAGTCTTCTTTTTATGTTGTTGACATTGATCTGTTTTTTTTCGCTTGTTTCCCAAGGTGACTATCTTGGCATTTGTCAAGAGGGTTGAGAGTGCCCAAAGAGATTGCCTATGGGCACATAAGCCTGAAAGCGCCCGATCTCCTCTGATCTCAGAGGCTAAACAGGGTCGGGCCTTGCTAGTACCTGGATTGGAGACCACCTGGGAATACTAGGTGCTGAAGGCTTCTTTTTATGTTGTTGGCGTTGACTTTTTTTTTTTTTTTTGTTTGTTTACCAAGGTGACCATCTTGGTGTTTGTCAAGAGGGTTGAGAGTGCCTGAAGAGCTCGCCTATGGCCACATAACCCTGAAAGCACCAGATCTCGTCTGATCTCAGAGACTAAACAGGGTCGGGCCTTGTTAATACCTGGATGGGAGACCACCTGGGAATACTAGGTGCTGTAGACTTCTTCTCATGTTGTTGGCGTTGACTTGATTTTTTTGTTTGTTTCCCAAGGTGACCATATTGGCGTTAGTCAAGGTTGAGAGTGCCTGAAGAAATCTCCTACGGCCACACCACCCTGAAAGAGCCCAATCTCATCTGATCTCAGAGGCTAAGCAGGGTTGGGACCAGTTTAGTACCTGGATGGGAGACCGCCTGGGATTTCCAGATGCCGTAGGCTATTTTTTCCGCTTGTTTCCAAGGTGACCATCTTAGTGTTTGTCAAGAGAGTTGAGAGTGCCTACAGCCACATCACCCTGAATCTGTTCCATCTCATCTGATCTTGGAGGCTAAGCAGGGGCGGGCCTGGTTAATGCCTGGATGGGAGACCTCCTGGGAATACCAGGTGTCGTAGGCTTCTTTTTTTTTTCAAATATAATTTTTTATCCAATAGGGAAGTACATAATGCAACAGAGAAATACAGAGCAAAAAGCAGCTGAACAATACTTGATACAGGTATATTCGCAACTGTGAGTCTGCCTTCCATCAATCACAATGATTCGAGGCACGGATAAAGTACTGTACCAAGATCTAGGGTCACACAAACCCCAGGTCCCTCCAGCATAATCCATCCAGAGGGGGGTGTGGGGCCGTCATTCCCAATTTTCCACTTTTTCCAAAAGAGAGAGGGGGTGGAGGGGGTGAGAGATAGGGGAGGAAGGCAGAAAAGAGAAGGATTGAAAGATGAGAAAAGGAGAAGAGGGGACGAGACACGATGTCCAAGGGGCCAGTCAAGGAAAGCTCAGAGCACTAAGGCGATAGCAGGCGCATCCTTCCAGCAAGATTATAAAGGTATTCCAGATGTCTCAGGTTTGTTTAAAAAATTCTTCTTGAGTAATGAAAGGGGGGGAACATTTTTTCCAATAGAGAGGGATGCAGGATTTCGCCGCATTTATCACATGCCGTGAAATTGATTTTTTTGTACTTCTTAATGGGAATCTGTGAATGGTGCAAGAAAAAGAATGCAGCCTCTTCCTGGATGGAGAAGTCTGTGAATTTTTGTGTTATGCATCGGATCTCTGTCCAGAAGTCCACCAAGCTGGGGCAGGACCAAAAAATGTGCAGCAACGTGCCCTCTTCTTCTCCACACCTCCAGCATATGTTCGAGGAAGAGGGGAAACATTTCTGCAGCTTTGATGGTGTCAAATACCACCTGGTGAGAAGTTTAAAATTCGTCTTCTGTATCTTCGTGCACAGCGACATTTTGAGAGCCAAAGTGATAATGAGTTGTCTCTGTGCTGGGGAAAATGAGCAATTAAGGTCCTTTTCCCAGTTGGACAGACAGGTTAAGTGTGGGTAATCTGTTTGAGAGAGAATGTGGGCCAAAGGGCCTTCGCTCCTGCATAGAGTCTCAAACTCCGTCTGAGGGCGCGCGAACGTTTGAGGATTGGGGATGGAATGGAGAAAATGATGTCGTTGCGCCGCTCTCCAAAAAGGCAGTTGGAAAAGCCCTGTCGGATCTGTTAGGGTTGATTTTCCATCAATGACAAATTTAGACGCATTGTCTAGGTTGGAATTTCTAAGTGGGTCCCCAGTTCAAAGGTTGGATGGCCACGTATAGGGAATAGGGGGGAAGTCAAAGACGTGAGTGTGTTTTGGGTAGCGATCAGGTGACTGACTTTCAACTAAGCCCCTATAGTGGGATGTGACATAAATTCTGTGGGTAAATACTTATAGCACCACATGGCACTTCTTAGCGGAATTCGGGAGTGAACTTAGAAAGTTTGTTTCGATTCCAGTCCAATACGCGCCCCAGGAGTGTGGTCGGACCAAGTAATATGGCCGATGGAGGAAGAGCTCACCAAGTGCAGTTGGTCATGTGGAATCAAGAAGAAGTCTATCCTCAAGTATGATTTGTGAGGGGAAGAGCAAAAAGAGTAGTCCCTTTCCCCAGAGTGTTGCAGACGCCAGACATCAACTAATTGGTCATTCAGTAAACACTTAGTAATCCGCTTTCTAGAGGAAATGAGGAGCGAGGAGAAAGAGGCAGAAGTGTCAACCGATGGCGAAAGGGGACATTAAAGTCCCCACCTAATATCAACTGGCCCTCCCGAAAGTCACATAATCTGTGCAGGGTAGTTCTGAGGAACGTGTCTTGGTGATCATTGGGAGCGTACACAGTGGCAAATGTAAAAAGGCGCTCTCCAATGTGGCCCCTAAGAAAAAGATATCGGCCCCCAGGGTCCACCAAAGAATCCTGGAGAACCCAGGGGAGCCTGCTAGAGATCAGAATGGAGACTCCCTTGGTCTTAGAGGAGGGGTTAGTAGAGTGGTAGACCTTAGGGAAGGATCTCGACCATAGAAAGGGGAGGCTAGTATTTTTAAAATGTGTTTCTTGTATAAAGGCCACATCAGTACAGGAAGTCTTCAGTTCTCACAGAAGGATCCACCGTTTTTCAGGGGAGTTCAGTCCCTTAACGTTTAGAGAGGTGACCTTGACTGAGTCTGCCATCGCTCCTCTGGGAGGGGGAGGGGGACGTCAGAGAAAAGCAAAGAAAGTTGAACCAAGGTAGGTTTTGGGTAGGTAATGCATGGCGGGAACTAAGGGGGAGAAAGGAAGGGCAAATGGAAGGAAAGATAAAGGGAAAAAAAGGCTGGGCACTTCAACCCCAGGGGGAGAGGGAAATTAAGGGTTGTCCGCACTCAACAGTACAGGAAGGGTATACTAAAACAGCACAATTATGCTATAGCGCTTACCAGATGTACACTGGGTTTAAAGCGCTGTCCTACTTGGGTTGGTGGGTAGACAGGTCAAGAGGGAGCCCCCGAATCCTAGTCCCCCCAGTCCCGGCAGTGGTAAATGTCACGTCTGATACCAGTATGCAAATAAAAGACAATCAGTAACATCATAGAACCAAAAAACAATAGTATAACCAAAACAGAGGTAGAGCATATAACTGTCAGCACTGAGGGGTCTCCTCGGCTCGCCCTAAACATAGGCATGCATGAGGGAGCCCGTAGCAACAGAAAAGGCATCACAGAATGGGATCCACGACCCCCGTCCCATACCCCTAAAGTACATGCAGTCACCGAACAAATGCATTTCTCCCTTTGGCAGATTGTCCTCTCCTTACCCCCTCTCCCCCGCCCACGCCCCGGGGGGAAAAGGGGCAGGGAAGGGGGGGAGGGGGGAGTGGAAGGGGGGAAAGGGGGAGTGAAAGGGGGGAAAGGGGGAGGTAAAGGAGGGAAGGGTGGGAAGGGGGGGAAAGGGAGGGGGGAAACAGGGGAGAGGGGACAAACATGCGGATATGTCAAGTCCTTTAGCGCACTCCCACCAGCAAACACCCGGACCCCATAAATTTCAACTCCTCCCCTCCATGGTCACCACATCAAGATGAAAGAGGAGCAGCCCTGGTCGGTGCATGGAAAATCCGTCAGGCAAATGGCTGGGGCCACCATCCCTCCATCCAACGGGAGACTTCATCCGAGCAGCAGTCCTGGGGCCCGCCAATTAGTGTCTCTCCTGCATCGCCATCGGGGGCTGTGTAGAGCATCCAGTAAGGGGTAAATCCTCCAGGGGGGTCCAGAGTCACACTGGAGGGAAGCAGTGTCTTGTACCAATAGGCTCAATAAATAAGTCATCAGGGTCCCCGAAAGCTGCAGAAGGCAATGTCGGCAAAGAGTAGGTGGGAGCCAGAGGGGGGGGCGAGGGGCGCAACCAGGGGGAGGGGACACATATGCGGGAATGTCTAGCCCTTCCAGTACAGTGCACTAGGTATCACTCAGACCCCCCAAAGTGCAACTCCCCCATCTAAGGTCAAGACTCCAGAAGGGAAGATGAGCCGCCCTGGTCTGTACATGAAAGAACCTGCTGCCAAGGGGTTGGGGCCATCATCCCTTCCTCCAATGGGAGATGCCACCGGCATGACAGCCCTGTGTCCTGTCAAGTGGTGCCCCTCTGACAATGTCGTTGTGGTATATGTGGAGCATCCAGGGAGAGGCAGGGACCACCCAAACAGTGAGGGGTAAAGCCTCCAAGGGGGACCGGTGTCAGACAGGAGGATAGCGGTGTCTTGTACAAGTTGGTTAATTAGACAAGTCATCCAGTGTGTTCCTGTGAGCAGCGGAAGTAAAGGTCGGTAAGGATTATGAATGGGTGGGGGCCAGGGAGTGCATAAAACTGCCACCAGATGACCGGGGCAGAGAGGGCAAGGGGATGAAAGTCAGATCTGGTAAGTGGGGGCGGGGGTGAGGAGTGTCCCTCATATTACTCACGTTGGCCATACCTTGAAGCTGAGCGCTCTGCATACCCAGGACGTTCTTCTGTATAATCTAGCCTATCTGTATACATTAGCCTGTCTTTTGTACACATTAGTTGGTCCTACACTAGTCTGTCTGTATACACTAGTGTATACAGATAGGCTAGATTATACAGAAGAAGGTCCTGGGTATGCAGAGATGGAGGATATGGTATACAGAGAGAGAGGCTAGAGTATGCATACTTGCTAGTGTATACAGACGGACTAGTGTATACAGAAGACCGGCTAGTTTATATAGGGAGGCTAATGTGTGCAAAAGACAGGCTAGTGTATACAAATAGGCTAGATTATAGAGAAGAACATCTTGGGTATGCAGAGAGAGAGGCTGGGTTACACAGAGAGGCTGGTGTATGCAGACTTGCTAGTGTATACAGACGGACGAGTGTATACAGAGAGGCTTGGGTATACAGAGAGCTAATGTATAAAGAGCAGCTAGTGTATACAAAAGACATCCAAGGGTATACAGAGAAACTCGTGTATGCAGAAGACGGGCTAGTTTATACAGAGAGGCTAAAGTGTACAAAACACAGGCTAGTGTATATAGATAGGCTAGATTATACAGAAGAACGTCCTGGGTATGCAGAGATGGAGGCTAGGGTATACAGAGAGAGAGACTGTGTTACACAGAGAGGCTAGAGTATGCAGACTTGCTAGTGTATACAGACGGACTAGTATATACAGAAGACCAGCTAGTTTATACAGAGAGGCTAATGTGTACAAAAGACAGGCTAGTTTATACAGATAGGCTAGATTATACAGAAGAACGTCCTGGGTATGCAGAGATGGAGGCTAGGGTATACAGAGAGAGAGAGAGAGATAGGCTGGGTTACACAGAGAGGCAGGAGTATGCAGACTTGCTAGTGTTTACAGATGGACTAGTGTATACAGTAGACCGGCTAGTTTATACAGAGAGGCTAATGTGTACAAAAGACAGGCTAGTGTATACAGATAGGCTAGATTATACAGAAGAAGGTCCTGGTTATGCAAGAGATGGAGGCTAGGGTATGCAGAGAGAGAGGCTTGGTTACACAGACTTGCTAGTGTATACAGACGGACTAGTGTATACAGAGGACCGGCTAGTTTATACTGAGAGGCTAATGTGTACAAAAGACAGGCTAGTGTATACAGATAGGCTAGATTATACAGAAGAACGTCCTGGGTATGCAGAGATGTGGAGGCTAGGGTATACAGAGAGAGAGGCTAGAGTATGCATACTTGCTAGTGTATACAGGCGGACTAGTGTTTATAGTTTATACAGATTGACAAATGTGTACAAAAGACAGGATAGTGTATACAGATCGGCTAGATTATACAGATAGGCTAGATTATACAGAAGAACGTCCTGGGTATGCAGAGATGGAGGCTGGGTTACACAGTGAGGCTAGTGTATGCAGGCTTGCTAGTGTATACAGACGGACTAGTGTATACAGTAGACCAGCTAGTTTATACAGGGAGGCTAATGTCTACAGAAGACTGGCTAGTGTATACACATAGGCTAGATTATAGAGAAGAACGTCCTGGGTATGCAGAGATGGAGGCTAAGGTATACAGAGAGAGAAGTTGGGTTACAAAGAGAGGCTAGTGTATGCAGACTTGCTAGTGTATACCGGTGGACTAGTGTATACAGAGAAGCTTGGGTATACAGAGAGCTAATGTATAAAGAGATGCTAGTGTATACAAAAGACAACCAAGAGTAGACAGTGAAGCTCGTGTATACAGAAGACCGGCTACAGAGAAGCTAATTTGTACCAAAGACAGGCTAGTGTATGCAGAGAGGCTGGGACACCGAAACTATTGTAAAAATAAGGCAGGCTAGTGTATATAGATTACGGGCACGTGTATACAGAAGACAGTCTATATTGAGTGGCTGGTGTACACAGAGAGATTAATGTATACAGAAAAGCTAGCGTGTAAAGAAGACAGGACTTTATTTTTTGCTAATGCAACTACTTCTGAAACATGTAAAGTGCTTTTTTCATATTTTGGTGCTGTTAAAAAGTGATGTGTTGTCAGTGGTGATATCAATGTGACAGTTAATGTGGAGAACTACAACTATACAAAATAGAGCAAAAGAGTGCTAAGTGATAGAGACGATATTGCTTTTGAAAGATTTGTATTATTATACATAACATTGTTAGCAGACAAATAGGACAATTTACATGGCTTAATAATGCAGAGCGTAATTTATCAGGAGAGAGATCCAAAACGTTAGTTGCAGTAGCTTCATAAAACTGAGAAATCGTTGCATTACTCTAAATTTAAAAGTTGTTCCGGTAGCACTAAAAAGACGATATTAGATGAGTGATCTACACATTTCGTTTACTATTGCAGAGAGATACCGGCTAAATGTTAATATGTTAATATGTGCTGCGTGTAAGGTAGAAATTAGATGGTTTAGTGTGAGCTGGTTTACCAGGATTTAGAGATAGTAATCTGTTCATACTAATAATAAATATAGCAAAATAACTCTAAAATTAATATTGAGACAGTATATACAGGTCGGGTTTAAATGGAAATACACGAAATAACAGCAACGACGTGTGTAGGTTTTTATCAATCAGGTTCATTACGTGTCTTCAATCATGTAGTGAATATACCCCAAATATAGCACAAGGATGAGAAAGCATAATAACTAACAGAGGATGACATGGCAAAAAGACAAACTGCATTAGAAATGTGAATATGAATTAGAGATGAAATGCCAATCCCCACGGCTACGTACAGCAAAGTGTGAGCTAAGCAGCTAAATATTGTGCAATAGCAGAGATTAGGTATTGCAGTCGAAAGTTATCTATAGCAGAGAGATACCAGCTAAATGTGAGACGAGCAATTAAACTGTTCACGGTAGCATTGCATTACTCTTAATATGTGCAGCGTGCAAAAAAGCAATAAGATGGTTTTGTATTACCCTAAAATTAGCAGTATACGTAATAAAGGTCAGTAGGTAACCTGGATTTAGACATAGCAAACTCTACAATCTAATTTAGCAAAATTAGAACGGATAATATTGAGACAGTATATAAAAGTCGAGTTTAAGTGGAAATACACAAAATATCTAGCTTACCTTTACATTGTTCAATAGAGCGTTGCAAAGTAATACCAAAGAAGAATGTTGGAATATCAATTAGATGAGATGATTGCTGTAATCATGAAATATCAGCAACGACGTGACGAGGTTTCTATCGTTTTTCAGGATTCTTACGTGTCTTTAAGGATGAGTAAGTATAATAACTGGCAAAGTATGACAATTGCAAAGAGGCAAATTGCATTAGAGATGTGAGGTAGACATGAAATGTCATTCCCCATTGGTTATTTACATGTAACCATTAATACAGTTAACGCGGCTACATACAGCAAAGTGTGAGCTAAGCAGCTAAATATTACTTAATATTGCAGAAATTTAGAAAATTGCAGTTTAAAAGAGATCGGAAGCGTTAGTTGCAGTAGATCCAAAATGACTGAGAAATAATTTCAGTACTATAAATGTAAAAGTTATCCCGGCAGCACTGAGTGGACTGATATTAGATGAGTGATCGTTGTGGTACAAATTCAGTTTCCTATAGCAGAGAGATACCAGCTAAATGTGAGAAGAGCAATTAAACTGTTCACATCGGTAGCATTGTATTACTCTTAATATGTGCAGCGTGTAAAGAAGCAATAAGATGGTTTTGTATTATCCTAAAATTAGCAGTATACGTAATAAAGGTGAGTAGGTAACTTGGATTTAGACATAGCAAACTACAGGTCGAGTTTAAGTGGAAATACACAAAATATATAGCTTACCTTTACATTGTTCAATAGAGCGTTGCAAAGTAATACCATGGCAGAATGTCGGAATAGCAATTAGATGGGATGATTGCTGTAATCATGAAATATCAGCAACGACTAGGTTTCTATCGGATGAGAAAGTATAATAACTGGCAAAGTATGACATGGCAAGGAGACAAATTGCATTAGAGATGTGAGATGGACATGAAATGTCAATCCCTATTGGTTACTTACATGTAAACGCGGCTACATACAGCAAAGTGTGAGCTAAGCAGCTAAAGGGTATTTTAAGAGTAAATTGACGTAGCTTGAAAATTCCAACGTGTAAATCGTTCCATTAATTTTGTTACGCACGAAGACGGCTTACAATGATTGTTTTCCGTTTCCACTGGTTATTGGCATAATGTATCAGTAACCATGAACATTAATAGTGATAGACAGCTCACATTAGGATGTATGCATGATGTGAATGTAAAATAGTTGCATTATGTGTTATTAATGTAATCAAACTGTATTGCTATGCTTTGCTACTGCAACCACTTCTCAATCAAGTAAACCGTCCCACTGCTTTTCTCACATTTTGCTGCTGTTAAAAAACGTGTTGCAAGTGTTATGTGTTACAAATGGTTAACAGTTAATGTGGAGAGGAAGTAATACACAAAATAGATTTAGAAAGAGAATCCTATTGCATAGAGGTAGCGAGAGATGGTTGCATTACTCTTAAGGCAGAATGTCGGAATAGCAATGAGATTCGATGGTTGCAACATAAAACGAAATTGAGCACGGCTAAAATACAGAACAACAGTACATAATTTAAGAGTACAGTAGAATATAGTATAAATTATTTAAGATTAAATAGACTTAGAATGAAAAAAATCTAAGTTTAAATCGTTGAGTAAATCGTTGAGTAAATCGTAAATTTATCAGCTAAGTTAACGCTGAGATTATGATTAATTTCACAGTTCCATTACGCGGTCCTTTTCCACTGGTATAGTCATAATTTAATATCAGTAATTGCTATCAGTAAATATTAAAATTGTAAGACGGTTCACGGTTATGTGGAATTGATATGGATTTAAAAGCGGTACATTAATTTTCTGAAGCATATGGCAGAAAGACGGCTTACACTGCTTTTCTCACATTTTGCTGCGGTAAAAAGAAATGTTTTGTCACTGTGTTTTAACTGTGACAGTTAAGGTGGAGAAAAAGAAGTAATACAGAAAATAGAGTAAAACAGTGGAAGCGTTTATTTGTCATGACAGCTGATACTGGTTGAGCAATAAAACTGTTTTATTAAGATGTAAGACTAGTTTTATTCTCTACATATAGGCTTTTCAGAGAGTTGTATAATATAGGCGACCAATAGGACATTTAAATGGCTTAATATTGTAGGGAGGAAGTATCGCTGTTCAAAGGTAAGAGATTGAAAGCTTAGCTTGTATATTGCCGAGAAATAGTTGCGTTAGTCGAAATTTAAAGGATATGCCGGTACCAATGAGAAAGCTTATATTAGACTAGTTGATCTTTGCATTACACAATCCTATTATTATTATTAAGATCATAGTGCAGAGAGATACTCAGTTAATGTCAGAGATACTCGGTTAATGTCAGAAAAGCAATAAAACTGTTTACATCGTTAGCGAGCGATAGTTACATTACTCTTAGTATGTGCAGCATGTCTGGTAGCAAATGGATGGTTTTGTGAACATTTTGCATTAACGTACAAGTAGCGGTAGAACTCATCGAAGTGAATAGATTTAACCGGATTTTGAGATAGTACTCTCTATTTCTAATAAGAAATAAAGAAAAATAAGTCAGGATGGTGTGTCAGGACTGTCACATACTCAATGTGACAGTTGATGTGGAGAATTACAAATATGCAAAATAGAGCAAAAGAGTACATGGTTTATTTTGATGTATGATAGTTTTATTGCATGCTTGATGTGGATGATTAAAATCGTGTAGTTATCTATAAGAATGAAAAGGCATAACATGGCAATGAGACATACTCCATTAGAGATGTGAGCTAGATGAAATGATGAAATGTCTCTGTATAGCCCAGATTGTCTTCTGTTATCACTTAGCCTACCCTCTAAATTCACTAGCCTCTCTATATACACCAGCATGTTTACACTAGCCGGTCTTCTGCATACAATAGCCTGTCTTCGATATACACTAGCCTATGTTCTGAATACACTAGCCCGTCTTCTGTCTTCTATATGCCCTAGCCTGTCTTCTGTATACATTAGTCTCTCTGTATAAACTAGCATCTCTGTATACCCCAAACTGTCTTCTGTAAAAACATGTCTCTCTTCATAGCCTGTCTAGCCTTTCTTCTGTACACACTAGCTTCTCTGTATACACTAACCAGGCTTCTATATACAATAGCTTCACTCTATGCACTAGCCTCTCTGTATAATCTAGCCTCTCTATATACCCTAGATAGTGTTCTGCATTCACTAGCCTCTCCTCCAGCCTTTATTCTGTATTCACTAGCCTTTCTTCTGTATGCTGTAGTCTTCTATATATACTAGCTTCTCTGTACACCCCTGCATCTCTGTAATACACTAAACCCTTTGTATACCACAGCCTGTCTTCTGTATACTCTAGACTGTAAAAACTAGCTAGAATACACCAGCCTGTCTTCTGTACCCACTAGACTCTCTGTATACACTACCCAGTCTTCTGTATACACTGTCAGCTTGGATATATACCCAAGCCTGTTTTCTGTATACACTAGTCTCTCTATATGCATTGTCCTATCTGTATACACTCGACTCTCTCTATACACTAACCTCTCTATATACACTAACATCTAGCTTCTCTTTAAACTAGCCTCTCTGTGTACCCCAGCCTCATTGTTTACTCTAGCATACTCAAGCCTATCTGCATACACGAGTCTGTATTCTGTATTCACTAGCCTTTCTTCTGTATGCTGTGGTCTTCCATATATACCAGCTTCTCTGTACACCCTAGCACTGTAACAGTGCTAGGTTCCTGTATTACAGAAACAGAACACCAGCAATAAGGTGTATACTGTGCAGGAGGCACACAACACCCACTCTAACTTCCGCATGCGCAGTACACAGCAACACAGATTCCGAAAATTGCCGAGCATGAACGGCGCCTGCGCACTGAGTCCAGGTTCTATCCCCACTATCCAAGTGGACATAGAGTCAGAATATAAAAGAGCCGAGCGCAGCGAGGCCGAGCCCGAAGCGTGGCGAGCCAAGCTCGCCTGCGAGGGGCCCTCTAATATTCAAAACCCTATGTCCGCTTGGATGGTGGGGCTACCACCTCAACTCACCGCGCAGGCGCCGTTCAGCTTCGGAGATTTTCCGAAGCTTCGTCTGCTCCGTATTGCGCATGCGCAGTACATCGCGGACACTATATCATGGCCGGACAGTATATGGCAGAACACCTGCACCAGTCAACCACCGGTGTCATGTGCATCGCTGTCTAATATAGAGCAGGGTCCGGGAAGCCAATACCTCCCCGCAATTTCGGTCGCAATAGCATTGCCCTACCAATACGCATATGTTTTCCGCGCCAGAGGAACTTGATAAAGATTGAGCGAACCGCATGAAAGAAAGTCTGGGGTATTTTGATAGGTAAGGCATTGCGTTCATCTTCAACACATTACAGCGTCTGAACCATGACAGAGCTAGTGGGTCCCATCTTTTAAGGTCCGATGTAAGCCCATAGGCTTCTTTTTATGTTGTTGGCTTTGACCTGTTTTTTTTCCTTGTTTCTCAAGGCGACCATCTTGGCGTTTGTCAACAGGGTTGGGCGTGTCTTGAAGAGAACGCTTATGGCCACATCAACCTGAAAGCACCCAATCTCGTCTGATTTCAGAGGCTAAGCAGCGTCAGGCCTAGTTAGTACCTGGATGGGAGACTGCCTGGGAAGACCAGGTGCCATAGAAGGATCTGGTCTGGTTAGTGTCTTGATTGGGAGATCGCCTGGGAATACTGGATGCCGTAGGCTTCTTTTTATGTTGTTGGCTTTGACCTGTTTTTTTTAGCTTGTTTCCCAAGGTGACCATCTTGGCTCTTGTCAAGAGGCTTCAGAGTGCCCAAAGAGAGTGCCTACAGCCAAATCACCCTGAAAGAGCCTAAAAGCCTAAAAAGGGGCGCTGCTCACCTCCCGAATGTAGTCTCAAGTACCAGTAAAATACCTCCAGGGCCTCCATGTAACACTAAATGCCTCTTCAGTGTTTTGAAGGGTGGCGGTCAAATCTTCCATCCGGAGAATATGATTGACTTTGGAATACCACAGCTCCTTGGATGGGGGCTGAGGCTGCCTCCACAGTGTGGGAATGCCGGCCCGGGTGGCGTTCAGGAGTTGCATCGTGAGGGTTTTTTTGTATTTTCGAACAGGCTGTCCGGTCAAGTGTAGAAGGCACGCTGCTGGGTTGTCTGCGATATCTACATTTCTGAGAGTTTTTATCGTCCCGGTCACCTCCACCCAAAAGTTCCTCAAGGCCGGGCATGCCCAGAAAATGTTTCCCCTTTTTTCCCTGTATCTGAATTGCACCTCCAACAAACATCCGGAATCGATCTATTCATTTTATTCAGAAGGTATGGGACTCTATACCAGCGTGAGACTATCTTGTATCCTGATTCTTGATATTGGTTTGCGATGGAAGCTTTATGTACTATTGTCAGGATCTTCCCTATCTGTTGTGGGGTAAATATGATGCCTAAGTCCCTCTCCCATTTGTGGATAAATGGTGGGGGTCGACTCCTCCTCCTGACTACTCAATAGGTTGTACAGGAGGGAGAGGGTGTGTCGCACAGGTTCCCTTTTGTGACAGATGGATTCATAGGGCGTCAGGACTCTAGGAGTGTAGGGGGCCCTTTGTATGGCCAGAAGAAAGTGACGAAGTTGATAAGCACTAAACAAGTCAAGCGGAGGGTCAGAAAGCTCGGTGACAGTTTGTGTGGTCGGGAGCCCTCCGGAGGGCCACACCTCTCCCAGACGCTGTTTCCCCACCACTGTCAACTGTTGCAGTTTCTTGTTGGTAAATCCCGGTGGGAAGTCTGAATTACCTATAACTGGAGTCATTGGTGACGGCAGGGGAGCAATGTGTGTGCAGCGGAACAACCTCCGCACAACAGCCAACGTAGCTCCCACTACGGGGTGACCTCTGAGGTCTTTTGGTAGGGTGGACAGGAGCCACGGGGAGGGGAATGGATCCATCCTCAATCTCCATCTCCACCCACTGCTTGTGTGGGCCATTACAATGCCAATCAACGACTCTCGCTAGCAGAGTCACTCTGTAGTATTGTCTGAGATCTGGGAGACCCAGACCCCCCTTGTCCTTTGGTCTGACAAGCAATTGTAAACGGGCTCTGGGCGGTTTACGCGCCCAAATAAAGTCCCGGAGCAGCACCTGCAGTTGTCTGAAAAAAATTGGGGGTAACCGGATCGGTAATGTCTGGAACATGTATAAGATCCGCGGGAGGGCCGTCATTTTGAATGCATTACAGCGCCCGAACCAGGTCAGTGTTAAAGCATGCCAGTTTCCCAAATCAGATTTCAGTCTATTCAGGAGAGGGACAAAATTAAGCGGGTACAATTGCGCTAAATCCGCTGCGATGTCAACGCCCAGGTAACGTATAGATTTTTCAGCCCAGTAGAATGGAAAAGCGGAGCGGAGCCTCTTGGCCTCACCATCCGGGACCGATATATTCAATACAGCTGACTTGGCGCAATTGATTTTATAGTTTGATAGGCTGCCGTATCGCTGGAGAGACGCAAGTATATTGGGAAGCAAAATGTGTGGATTGGAGACGGAAAAAATTATAACATCAGCGTACGCCGCAATTTTGTGGTGTGCCGAGGGTTTGGATATGCCAGTAATATTTGGGTAATTCCGAACGTGACACATAAGTGGTTCCAGTGTCAGAATAAAAATTAGGGGAGACAGATGGCACCCCTGCCTCGTCCCATTAGTGATGGGGAAAGAGTCCGAGCACCACTCGTTCACCCGTACCGCTGCCGACGGTGTGGAGTAAAGTGACATCATCATGTTGGGGCCAAGACCTATATGTTCCAGGGTGGCCTGCATAAAGTGCCAGGCCACCCTGTCAAAGGCCTTCTCCGCGTCCGTTGACAACATAAGCAAGGGCCTTCCCTGTACATGCGCCGCATGGATTAAATTGAGGACTCGGGGCGTATTGTCTCTAGCTTCCAACTTATTTTTATTTTTTTTGCTTGTTTCCCAAGGTGACCATCTTGGCGTTTGTCAAGAGGGTTGAAAGTGCCTGAAGAGATTGCCTACGGGCACATCACCCTGAAAGCACCCGATCTCGTTTGATGTTGGAGGCTAAGAAGAGTCGGGCCTTGTTAGTACCTGGATGGGAGACCGCCTGGGAATATCAGGTGTCGTAGACTTCTTTTTATGTTGTTGGCGTTGACCTGTTTTTTTTCGCTTGTTTCCCAAAGTGACCATCTTAGTGTTTGTCAAGAGGGTTGAGAGTGCCTGAAGAGATTGCCTATGGCCACATCACTCTGAAAGCACCCAATCTCGTCTGATCTTGGAGGCTAAGAAGAGTCGGGCCTGGTTAGTACCTGGATGGGAGACCACCTGGGAATACCAGTTATTGTAGGCTTCTTTTTATGTTGTTGGCGTTGATTCGTAGTTTTGTTTTTTTGCTTGTTTCCCAAGGTGACCATCTTGGCATTTGTCAAGAGGGTTGAGAGTGCCCAAAGAGATCGCTTACAGCAGCATCACCCTGAAAGAGCCCTATCTCTTCTCTTCTCTGAGGCTAAGAAGGATTGGGCCTAGTTAGTACCTGGAGGGGAGATGGCGTTGGAATACCAGGTGCCGTATTCTTCTTTTTATGTTGTTGACATTGACCTGTTTTTTTTCGCTTGTATCTCAAGGTGACTATCTTGGCATTTGTCAAGAGGGTTGAGAATGCCCAAAGAGATTGCCTATGGGCACATAACCCTGAAAGCGCCCGATCTCCTCTGATCTCAGAAGCTAAACAGGGTTGGGCCTTGCTAGTACCTGGATTGGAGACCACCTGGGAATACTAGGTGCTGTAGGCTTATTTTTATGTTGTTGGCCTTGACCTGTTTTTTTTTTTTCACTTGTTTCCCAAGGTGACCATTTTGGCGTTTGTCATGAGGGTTGAGAGTGCCCGATGAGATCACCTACGGCCCCATCACCCTGAAAGCGCCCAATCTCGTCTGATCTCGGATGCTAAACAGTGTCGGGCCTGGTTAGTACCTGGATGGGAGACCGCCTGGGAATACCAGGTGCCATAGGCTTCTTTTTTTTTTTTTTTTTTTTTATTTAGTAGTATGCGACATACAATGCAAAGGCAACTTCACAGAATGTGTGATACAAATAGTTACAAACAAACGATCATATTGCATGGATATCAGAGCCAATGGTAAGAAGTCCGAGGAGAATAGCACGTGTACAGCTTTGCGGTCATATCAAGATGAGATTAAAGCTCCATCTCATTGGGATCCTCTACCACTTAAAATATTATTGATACTAGCCCTGCTACCCTCGAAGAGTTTAGATATCCATAGATAGGGGAAGAGTATTGTGTAGTAGTCAAATGGGGTCGGAACATACCATTTTCTTTTCCCTTTTTTGAGTTAAGAAGGGAAATAGTAGAACTGAAAGGAGGGAGAAGGGGAAAGAGAAGATTGGGGAAGGAAATTGCAGAAAAGGAAAATAAGGGGTAAGGGGGTGTCGTGGGTAGAGTGGATAGGATGGGGTCCCCTCACAGGGAGCAAGAGACGCCCTCGGCTCACCAGCTCATCAGCTGTCCAACGTTTGGAACAGCGATCTCCAACGATCACCATGAGCTTACTATGTCTCGCAGAGGTATTCTTCCGAAAAGCGAAACTGGGTCCAGTAGAACCATCTGTTCCCATGCTCCTCCATTTTATCCCTCATTGTGGCAGTCAGGTCTTCCATTCGTTCAATATCATTTACCCTTGCGAACCACTGGGTCACCATTGGAGCAGATTGCTCTTTCCACTGACTTGGGATGCAGGCCCTAGCTGCATTGAGGAGATGTTTAAGTAAGGACTTATGATAACGCTTAGATTGAGAAGAACTGCTGCGGGATCATTGGCTAAGGAAATGTCTGTGAACTTGTGGATGAGTCTCAGGACAGGCTGCCAGAATGTTTGTAATTTAGGGCATTCCCAGAAAGGGTGGAGAATGGTGCCAGCCTGTTGCCCACAGCGACAGCAGCGGTCAGATTGACCGGGGAATATTTTGTACAACACCACTGGTGTACGATACCAGCGTGTGATCAGCTTATATGAGATCTCCTGATATTTACTGCAGAGTGACGACTTATGGGCGAAAAAGAGTATTCTGTCCTTCTGTGGTTTGGAGAATGTAGTTTGTAAGTCTCTTTTCCATTTAGCTAGGAAGGGTGGATCCGTGGAGGATTGTGCGCCTGTCAGGATTTGGTAGGACCTAGAGAGGGAACCACGAATTGGGCCATCATCCAGGCAAAGTTCCTCAAAGGGGTGGAATTGTCTAGAGAAGAACGACTGGTTAGGTAGTGATCCGAGGAAATGGATTAGCTGTCTAGCTCTCCAGCTATCCAATGCAACAGGTACTTGCTCTAGCAGTATGGTCCCCATGGGAATCAAGCCCGTGGGTCCAAGAAATAGGGCTGCTCTCAGAAGCCCTTTCGGGGTTTGCCTGGTAAAGGCCTGGTCAGACAGGCCCGGAGGGAATCTAGGATGTCCAATAATTGGGGTCATAGGAGAAGGGAAAGGTGAAAAAAACTATCCATCTCGGCGAGCGAGGGGCCAATTAACGGGTGAGTAGTCACACAGGGCTCCAATGGCCTCCCCGCCCAAGGCAGACAAGCCAGTGGAACCCACGCCATCTCCTGCTCTAGCTTGACCCATAGCTTCAGTTCCCCATGCCGGTGTCTTATCACATATGGTCCCCCATCGGATAGTGTCCGCTATGTACTGCGCATGCTCAGTACACAGCAACACAGATTCCTAAAATTGCCGAGCATGAACGGCGCCTGCGCACTGAGTCCAGGTTCTATCCCCACTATCCAAGTGGACATAGAGTAAGAATATTAAAGAGCCGAGTGCAGCGAGGCCAAGCCCGAAGCGTGGCAAGCGAAGCTCGCCTGCGAGGGGCCCTCTAATATTCACAACCCTATGTCCGCTTGGATGGTGGGGCTACCACCTCCACTCACCGCGCAGGCGCCGTTCAGCTTCAGAGATTTTCCGAAGCTTCGTCTGCTCCGTACTGCGCATGCGCAGTACGGCGCGGACACTATATCATGGCCGGACAGTATATGGCAGAACACCGGCACCAGTCAACCACCGGTGTCATGTGCGTCGCTGTGTAATATAGAGCAGGGTCCGGGAAGCCAATACCTCCCCGCAATTTCGGTCACAATAGCATTGCCCTACCAATACGCATATGTTTTCTGCGCCAGAGGAACTTGATAAAGATTGAGCGAACCGCATGAAAGAAAGTCTGGGGTATTTTGATAGGTAAGGCTTGTAGTAGATACAGAAGTCGTGGCATCGCGTTCATCTTCAACACATTACAGCGTCCGAACCATGACAGAGCTAGTGGGTCCCATCTTTTAAGGTCCGCTGTAAGCCCATAGGCTTCTTTTTATGTTGTTGGCTTTGACCTGTTTTTTTTGCTTGTTTCTCAAGGCGACCATCTTGGCGTTTGTCAAGAGGGTTGGGCGTGTCTTGGAGAGAACGCTTACGGCCACATCAACCTGAAAGCACCCGATCTCGTCTGATTTCAGAGGCTAAGCAGCGTCAGGCCTGGTTAGTACCTGGATGAGAGACTGCCTGGGAAGACCAGGTGCCATAGAAGGATCTGGTCTGGTTAGTGTCTTGATTGGGAGATCGCCTGGGAATACTGGATGCCGTAGGCTTCTTTATATGTTGTTGGCTTTGACCTGTTTTTTTTAGCTTGTTTCCCAAGGTGACCATCTTGGCCTTTGTCAAGAGGCTTCAGAGTGCCCAAAGAGCGTGCCTACGGCCAAATCACCCTGAAAGAGCCCAATCTCATCTGATCTCGGAGGCTAAGCAGCGATGGGCCTAGTTAGTACCTGGATGGGAGACAGCTTGGGAATACCAGGGGTTGAGAGTGCCTAAAGAGATCGCTTACAGCCTCATCACCCTGAAAGCACCCTATCTCTTCTGATCTCAGAGGCTAAGAAGGGTTGGGCCTAGTTAGTACTTGAATGGGAGATGGCCTTGGAATACCAGGTGCCGTATTCTTCTTTTTATGTTGTTGGCGTTGACCTGTTTTTTTTTGCTTGTTTCCCAGGGTGACTATCTTGGCATTTTTCAAGAGGGATGAGAGTGCCCAAAGAGATTGCCTATGGGCACATCACCCTGAAAGCGCCCAATCTCTGCTGATCTCAGAGGCTAGAAAGGGTCGCGCCTTGTTAATACCTGGATGGGAGACTGCCTGGAAATACTAGGTGCGGTAGGCTTCTTTTTATGTTGTTGGCGTTGACTTGTTTTTTTTGTTTATTTCCCAAGGTGACCATCTTGGCGTTTGTCAAGAGGGTTGAGCGTGCCTGAAAAAATCTACTATGGCTGCATCACCCTGAAAGAGCCAAATCTCATTTGATCTCAGAGGCTAAGCAGGGTTGGGACCTGGTTAGTACCTGGATGGGAGACCGACTGGGATTTCTCGATGCCATAGGCTTTTTTTTTAAGTTGTTGGCATTGACTTATTTTTATTTTTTTTTGTTTTATTGTTTTATTAAGTATAAGTAGAACAACATAAATATAGCAGTCAACCATACAGCATGACCCAGGGTCACAATTACATGGTAACAAAAAATAGGCAGCCAAATAACTCTGGGTTCTCAAGGGGAGTCCTGGAGTTTCATGCAGAAAAGAGAGAAACCCCACCTCCGACATGCAGCTCCGTTCGGACAAATGTAATCATGGAGAACAACTGGGACCACAGCGAGCCAGCTTATCATGACCTATGTGAACCAGAGTAAAATATGAGCCGGTCGTGTCCAGAACCCTGGGGTTCTTCTGGGTCCCAAAGGCTAGTAAGGAGACAAGGCATAGTGAAAAGGGAGGACGGGGGAAGAAGAGAGTGCAAAGACGGAGAGAGAGGAGGGGGGGGGGGATGGCAGCGGGGAAAAAAAGAAAAATAAAGACAAAAAGGGAGGGGGGGGGGGGGAATGCCACCCAGGGCAGACTTGGCCTACGTAGGTAAACGTTAGATGTTCAGTCGTTTTCTGGGACAGGGGCGCTGCTCACCTCCCGAATGTAGTCTCAAGTACCAGTAAAATACCTCCAGGGCCTCCATGTAACACTAAATGCCTCTTCAGTGTTGTGAAGGGTGGCGGTCAATTCTTCCATCCGGAGAATATGATTGACTTTGGAATACCACAGCACCTTGGATGGGGGCTGAGGCTGCCTCCACAGTGTGGAAATGCAGGCCCGGGCGGCGTTCAGGAGTTGCATCGTGAGGGTTTTCTTGTATTTTCGAACAGGCTGTTCGGTCAAGTGTAGAAGGCACGCTGCTGGGTTGTCTGCGATATCTACATTTCTGAGAGTTTTTATCGTCCCGGTCACCTCCACCCAAAAGTTCCTCAAGGCCGGGTATGCCCAGAAAATGTGTCCCATGGTCCCCGTATCTGAATTGCACCTCCAACAAACATCCGGAATCGATCTATTAATTTTATTCAGAAGATATGGGACTCTATACCAGCGTGAGACTATCTTGTATCCCGATTCTTGATATTGGTTTGCGATGGAAGCTTTATGTACTAATGTCAGGATCTTCCCTATCTGTTGTGGGGTAAATGTGATGCCAAAGTCCCTCTCCCATTTGTGGATAAATGGTGGGGTCGACTCCTCCTCCTGACTACTTAATAGGTTGTAGAGGAGGGAAAGGGTGTGTCGCACAGGTTCCTTTTTGTGACAGATGGATTCATAGGGCGTCAGGTCTCTAGGAGTGTAGGGGGCCCTTTGTATGGCCAGAAGAAAGTGACAAAGTTGATAAGCATTAAACAAGTCAAGCGGAGGGTCAGAAAGCTCGGCGACAGTTTGCGTGGTCGGGAGCCCTCCCGAGGGCCACACATCTCCCAGACGCTGTTTCCCCACCACTGTCAACTGTCGCAGTTTCTTGTTGGTAAATCCCGGTGGGAAGTCTGGATTACCTATAACCGGAGTCATTGGTGACGGCAGGGGAGCAATGTGTGTGTGCAGCGGAACAACCTCTGCACAACAGCCAACGTAGCTCCCACTACGGGGTGATCTCTGAGGTCTTTTGGTAGGGTGGACAGGAGCCACGGGGAGGTCAATAGGGGAATGGATCCATCCTCAATCTCCATCTCCACCCACTGCTTGTGTGGGCCATTACAATGCCAATCAACGACTCTCGCTAGCAGAGTCGCTCTGTTGTATTGTCTCAGATCTGGGAGACCCAGACCCCCCTTGTCCTTTGGTCTGGCAAGCAATTGCAAACGGGCTCTGGGCGGTTTGCGCAACCAAATAAAGTCCCGGAGCAGCACCTGCAGTTGTCTGAAAAAAATTGGGGGTAACCGGATCGGTAATGTCTGGAACAAGTATAAGATCCGCGGGAGGGCCGTCATTTTGAATGCATTACAGCGCCCGAACCAGGTCAGTGTTAAAGCATGCCAGTTTCCCAAATCAGATTTCAGTCTATTCAGGAGAGGGACAAAATTAAGCTGGTACAATTGCGGCAAATCCGCTGCGATGTCAACGCCCAGGTAACGTATAGATTTTTCAGCTCAGTAGAATGGAAAAGCGGAGTGTAGCCTCTTGGCCTCACCATCCGGGACCCATATATTCAATACAGCCGACGGTGCAATTGATTTTATAGTTTGATAGGCTGCCGTATCGCCGGAGAGCCGTGAGTATATTGGGAAGCGAAATGTGTGGATTGGAGAGGAAAAAAATTAGATCGTCAGCGTACGCCGCAATTTTGTGGTGTGCCGAGGGTTTGGATATGCCAGTAATATTCGGGTCATTCCGAACGTGACACATAAGTGGTTCCAGTGTCAGAATAAAAAATAGGGGAGACAGAGGGCACCCCTGCCTCGTCCCAATAGTGATGGGGAAAGTGTCCGAGCACTCTGTAAGCACCCAATCTCGTCTGATCTTGGAGGCTAAGAAGAGTCAGGCCTGGTTAGTACCTGGATGGGAGACCACCTGGGAATACCAGTTATTGTAGGCTTCTTTTTATGTTGTTGGCGTTGATTCTTTTTTTTTTTTTTTTCGCTTGTTTCCCAAGGTGACCATCTTGGCATTTGTCAAGAGGGTTGAGAGTGCCCAAAGAGTTAGCTTACAGCAGCATCACCCTGAAAGAGCCCTATCTCTTCTCATCTCTGAGGATAAAAAAGGGTTGGGCCTAGTTAGTCCCTGGATGGGAGATGGCTATGGAATACCAGGTGCCGTAGTCTTCTTTTTATGTTGTTGACATTGACCTGTTTTTTTTTCGCTTGTTTCCCAAGGTGACTATCTTGGCATTTGTCAAGAGGGTTGAGAGTGCCCAAAGAGATTGCCTATGGGTACATAAGCCTGAAAGCGCCCGATCTCCTCTGATCTCAGAGGCTAAACAGGGTCGGGCCTTGCTAGTACCTGGATTGGAGACCACCTGGGAATACTAGGTGCTGAAGGCTTCTTTTTATGTTGTTGGCGTTGACTTGTTTTTTTTTTTTTGTTTGTTTACCAAGGTGACCATCTTGGTGTTTGTCAAGAGGGTTGAGAGTGCCTGAAGAGCTCGCCTATGGCCACATAACCCTGAAAGCACCAGATCTTGTCTGATCTCAGAGACTAAAAAGGGTCGGGCCTTGTTAATACCTGGATGGGAGACCACCTGGGAATACTAGGTGCTGTAGACTTCTTCTCATGTTGTTGGCGTTGACTTGGTATTTTTGTTTGTTTCCCAAGGTGACCGTATTGGCGTTAGTCAAGGTTGAGAGTGCCTGAAGAAATCTCCTACGGCCACACCACCCTGAAAGAGCCCAATCTCATCTGATCTCAGAGGCTAAGCAGGGTTGGGACCAGTTTAGTACCTGGATGGGAGACCGCCTGGGATTTCCAGATGCCGTAGGCTTCTTTTTATGTTGTTGCCGTTGACCTATTTTTTTCCGCTTGTTTCCAAGGTGACCATCTTGGTGTTTGTCAAGAGAGTTGAGAGTGCCTGAAGATATTGGCTACGGCCACATCACCCTGAATCTGTTCCATCTCATCTGATCTTAGAGGCTAAGCAGGGTCGGGCCTGGTTAATGCCTGGATGGGAGACCGCCTGGGAATACCAGGTGTCGTACGCTTCTTTTTTTTGGTCAAATATAATTTTTTCTCCAAATAGGGGAAGACGGTCCCCCGAGTACATAATGCAACAAAGAAATACAGAGCAAAAAGCAGCTGAACAATACTTGATACAGGTATATTCGCAACTGTGAGTCTGCCTTCTGTACCAAGATCCAGGGTCACACAAACCCCAGGTCCCTCCGGCATAATCCATCCAGAGGGGGGTGTGGGGCCGTCATTCCCAATTTTCCACTCTTTCCAAAAGAGAGAGGGGGTGGAGGGGGTGAGAGTTAGGGGAGGAAGGCAGAAAAGAGAAGGGTTGAAAGATCAGAAAAGGAGAAGAGGGGACGAGACACGATGGCAGCCACTGTCCAAGGGGCCAGTCAAGGAAAGCTCAGAGCACTAAGGCGATAGCAGGCGACATCCTTCCAGCGAGAATATAAAGGTATTCCAGATGTCCCAGGTTTGTTTAAAAAATTCTTGTTTACCTTGTGATGTGAGGATCAAGTCCTCCATTTTTTTTAATGTCCTCTATTTTCCTAAGCCAGTGAGTAATGAAAGGGGGGGAACATTTTTTCCAATAGAGAGGGATGCAGGATTTCGCCGCATTTATCACATGCTGTAAAATAGATTTTTTTGTACTTCTTAATGGGAATCTGTGAATGGTGCAAGAGAAAGAATGCAGCCTCTTCCTGGATGGAGAAGTCTGTGAATTTTTGTGTTATGCATCGGATCTCTGTCCAGAAGTCCACCAAGCTGGGGCAGGACCAAAAAATGTGCAGCAACGTGCCCTCTTCTTCTCCACACCTCCAGCATATGTTCGAGGAAGAGGGGAAACAATTCTGCAGCTTTGATGGTGTCAAATACCACCTGGTGAGAAGTTTAAAATTCGTCTCCTGTATCTTCGTGCACAGCGACATTTTGAGAGCCAAAGTGATAATGCGTTGTCTCTGTGCTGGGGAAAATGAGCAATTAAGGTCCTTTTCCCAGTTGGACAGACAGGTTAAGTGTGGGTAATCTGTTTGAGAGAGAATGTGGGCCAAAGGGCCTTCGCTCCTGCATAGAGTCTCAAACTCCGTCTGAGGGCGGGCGAACGTTTGAGGATTGGGGATGGAATGGAGAAAATGATGTTGTTGCGCCGTTCTCCAAAAAGGCAGTTGTAAAAGCCTTGTCGGATCTGTTATTGTTGAGAAAGAAGGCCATTTTCCATCAATGACGAATTTAGACGCATTGTCTAGGTTGGAATTTCTAAGTGGGTCCCCAGTTCAAAGGTTGGATGGCCACGTATAGGGAATAGGGGGGAAGTCAAAGACGTGAGTGTGTTTTGGGTAGCGATCAGGTGACTGACTTTCAACTGAGCCCCTATAGTGGGATGTGACACAAATTATGTGGGTAAATACTTATAGCACCACATGGCGCTTCTTTTTTTTTTTTTAACAGCACAAGTTTATTGAACAACTTAGTTATAACAAGATATTACAGTAGGTACAAACATTAGCCTCTTCATAGGTGACGGACAGTAATACATCTTACATTAAGGAAAATTCCTGACAATGATAGTATAGACTCCAATATAGCTCACTCCACACACGTATGCAGATTTTCCACCCACCTATCCCATATTTTGTGGTATTTGGCTGGACACCCACGATTTCTATACACCAGTTTAATCAAGGGTAGCTTACTATTAATGCCCATTACCCATTCCCGCATAGTAGGCATGGTTGGACGCATCTAGTATTTAGCCTCAAGCTTTCGTGCGGTAAACAGCGTAGAGTGCAAAAATGTAGCCAAGTATTGATCAACAGAGGTATCAGGAAATATACTAAGTAGGCAACTCTTAGGGTCAAGTTGAAGGGGTGAACCCATGTGGTCATGTAGAAACCTGACAATCTGCCCCCAATACTCCTGGACCAATGGGCATTGCCAGAGAAGATGGTAGAAAGTACCAGTCGTACAAGAGCAACGGGGACACTTCGGGTTATAGTCAGGATGATACTTAGCTATCCGGATAGGGGTGAGATAGGACCTGTGTATCACATAGTACTGCGTTAGTCGGTCAGGTAGGCTAAGCGAAGCCTGTTGAACTTTCTCAAGGGCATCCTCCCATTCCTCCCCATCAAAGGGACCTATGTCCTCTTCCCATCTCAACCTGGCCCGTTCAGTGGTTTGCGCCACCAAGCGGGCCCGGAGTAGGCCGTATAGAGTCGAGATCAATTTAGCCGGTTCGTCTCCCATAATTACATCTGTCAAAGCCAGCGACTGTACATTCGGGAAGTCCTGAGCAAATTGCGCACGAAGCGCGTGTCGCAATTGCAAGTAGCGAAAGTGCATATGAGGGGGTATGTTAAATTCCACTTGTAGGGAGGGAAAATCCCTTACGCCCATAGGAGTCACCACCTGATACAGAAAAAGTATCCCTCTAGAAGCCCACAAGTCTACATCTGGTAAGCCAGACAACTCACGCAGCAGGGGGTTGCGCCATAGCGGTGTATGTGAGTGGTAATAGTCAGCTCCCAGTAATCTAAGGGCTAGTTTCCAAATACTCCGGTGGTGTGGCAGGATCCGGGACCGGGCATCCCTAACCCCACCACCCCGAAAAATCATCTGAAGGGGAGTATCAACAAGAGATTCAGCCCTCCCGCCCACCAAGGCCTGATATCTGTGACTATCCGCTCTATGGAGGTGATAAAAATGGGAAATCTGGGCTGCTATGTAGTATGTGTGGAAATCAGGGAGAGCCAGTCCCCATAGAGGTCGGGTTTTTAAGTGTGTTCCATGCCAATTTATGTCTAGATGGGCCCCAGATAAAAGTGTTTAAGACACCGTCTAATGTTTTAAAGAACGCCACGGGGACCATGACAGGGGAATGCCAAAGTACATAAAGGAGTTTCGGCAGGAGGATCATTTTAGTAATATTGATCCGTCCCATAACCCCAATGGGGAGACGGGACCATGCCTTAGTCTTCTCCCGCACATACAGAAGCAGTGGTTCAAGATTAAGATGAATATACTCCCCAGGTTCCCTCGTAACCTGCACTCCCAAATACTGAATGGAGGATACCCTGGAGAGTGGGAGAGAAGCTGCATCCCGGTCCGGGGAGAACAAGTCAATGGGTAGAACCTGCGACTTGGTCCAATTAATACGCAGACCGGAATGACCACCAAACTCCTCTATGACCCCCAGGGCAGCCTCCAACGACCGACCCGAGTCCTCTAAATACAGTAAAGTATCATCCGCATAAATACTTACTGATTCCACCAGAGAACCGCGTCGGAGGCCTACTACAGCCGGGTGTGCCCGAAGTGCAGCAGCCAACGGTTCTGCCGCCAAAGCATATAACATAGGAGACAACCCTGACGTGTGCCACGGCCCAGCTGAAAGGGGTCCGACACCCATCCGTTAACCGCTACTCTAGCCATTGGGCGATAGTATAGGAGAGTAATCCATTTAACAAAATTGGGGCCAAACCCAAATTTACCCAAGCATTCCCAAAGATAATTCCACTCAATGGAATCAAACGCCTTAGCGGCATCCAGTGACACCACCACCCTCGAGCCTACTCTGTCATGTTCAGCCTGGATATTCATTTATAACCGGCGGATATTAATGGCCGTGTTTTTCCCAGGCATAAATCCCGTTTGATCCGGGTGAACAAGTGATAGGATGACTCCACTGAGACGGGTGGCAAGTACTTTAGCCAAAATTTTAATATCTGCTTGGAGCAGCGAGATGGGTCGATAGGAATCCGGGGGAGTGGGGATCCTTTCCTGGCTTGGGTATCACTATAATAACTGCCTGCCTTAGAGTATCAGGTAGGGACCCGGAGTCAAATATGTGTGTATATAATCTCAACAATTCTGGCACTAGTGTCTCAGAGTAGTGGGCATAGAAATCCAGGGGAATACCATCCAGTCCAGGGGCCTTAGCCATTGCAAGGGATGCCACCGCTAGCCTAATCTCATCTGCCGATATCGGGGCCTCAAGAGACTCAACCTGAGCCTCAGACAGGTGGGGAAGAGAGATATCTCGGAGGTACGCCCCCGTCTCAGTCCTCGGCCTATGTACCTGCGACTCATAAAGGGCAGCATAGTAAGCACGAAACATGGTGGCCACTGTTGGTGGATCAGTCACCTCCTCACCCCCATTGTCAGTCAACGAAACCACCACCGGTGGCTTGGAGTCCCGATGCGCCAAGTAGGCCAGCAACTTTCCCGCCCTCTCTCCTTGTTCAAACACCCGTTGCTTAACAAAAAACAACTTTTGCTTAGCCTGTTCAATGTGGAGGTGATCTACTAGCCTTGTGTGGTGTCGTAATACCTGGGCCTTAGCAGGTGTGGGGTCAGTAGTGAAGTCAGTGGTCACCGAGTCCAGCTCCCGTAGGGCATTAGATAGCAAAGTCTTGGAGGTACGCTTCAACCGGTTAATCCGGTGTGTTAAAGGGGAACGTACGTGCAGTTTAAAAGCCTCCCAGGTACAGTCAACCGGAGCCGTCCCCTGATTAGTAGTAAAGAAAAACCCCCATTCATCCCCTAAGTCTTCACTGTCACTCAAGGCGGTTAACCAGAAGGGGTGAAGCCGCCATGGTTTCGGTCCAGTAGGTCGGGTCAAGGAAAAAGTTGCCCAGCAAGGAGCGTGGTCTGACAATGATCTAGCATAATAGCCCGTGTCTACTAGCCTGGGTAACAACTGGGCGGACACAGCAATATAATCTATACGTGACATGGTGGAGTGAGTTGCAGAGAAACAGGAGTAAACACGTTTAGCCTGATATTTAAATCGCCACAGATCTGTAAGAGAGAATTCCTGAAACGTGCGACCTAGGCCAGTATCTCCCGGTAAATGATCCCCTCGAGTAGAGCTCATTCTATCCACCCCCGGATTCAAAACCATATTAAAATCACCCAGCCAAGCAGGTATGTATTCCTACATGCCACCATTAGTGGAGCCCCTATTTTGATAATAACCTGCTATGTCCCCCCCCCTTATAACTCAGCTGTACTCAAGGAGGGCCTTGCATTCATGGCACACTACCCCTCGGTGCCGGCAGTGTGGATGGGGGACTTTAATATGACCCTGATTCCCGCTCTGGACCGAATGGGTACACCGGACTCCCCTGGTGACCCACCTGCCCATACCAGACTACATCGTATATTGACGGACTTTGCTCTTGTAGATACGTGGCGCCACAAGTATCCACATGCTAAAGCATACTCGTGCTTTTCAGCTAGCCATAACGCAATGTCCCGAATTGACTTTGTTCTCATCTCACAGACTCTGACACCCAGACTGGAAGATGTGGGCTTTGCTCCGAGAATTCTCTCGGATCACTCCCCCTACTGGATTACGATGCGGCTCCTGAAGGCCTCTCCCTCTCCTACTTGGCGGCTGAACCCATTTTGGCTAGCCGCTCTGCAGGAGCAAGAAGACATCCCTACGGAATTGCAACACTATTTTACAGTCAACGGGGATTCCGCTGCCTACGATATAGTGTGGGACACATTTAAGCTCTACGCCCGCTCCCTGCTCACCACGCGTATTAACAGACTTAAGCGGTCGTCAAAACTTGTTATCCAACAGGCTACAGATCATCTACAAAGACTGGAGGAGGAGTTTCGTGGAGACCCCTCGCCTGCCGCGGCTACTAACCTTAAGCTCCAGCTGCGACAGGTCTCCCAACTGCACACGGAGCAGGCCAAGCAGCGCATCTTTTTCTGTAGGCAGAGGATATTTGAACATGGTGAAAGATCGGGCAAACGACTTGCTTACCTCGCCCACTTAGATTCCCATCCCCCAGTCGTGGTCTCACTGATTGACGCCCAGGGGAATGGTATTACGGACCCACAACGGGTGGCGGAGGAATTTGCGAGATTTTATCGAGCGCTTTATGCCACTCGGGTCACTCATACTCCCCAGGACACCAGAGACTACCTAGCGAGAGTTACATTTCCCAAACTGACAGACGCCCAACGTGACCTTTTAGAGGCCCCTATTACTGAGGAGGATATTTCTGAGGCTATCTCCTCTCTGGCCACTTCTAAAGCACCAGGGCTGGACGGTCAACCGCTTGAATTTTATGCCACCTACTCTGAAATTTTGACCCCTAAACTTCACGACTTATATAAATCCATATTTGACACGGGAATCCTACCCCCCTCCATGAGAGAAGCACAAATAGTAGTGATTCCCAAGCCAGGGAAGGACCCAAACTACCCGGAATCGTATAGACCCATCTCCCTACTACAGGTCGACATTAAAATACTGGCCAAGATTCTTGCCTCCCGCCTTAATCAGGTCCTCCTCTCACTGATCCACCCTGACCAGACTGGCTTTATGCCAGGGAAAAACACTGCCATGAATATCCGCCGCTTACTCATGAACATCCAGGGATCCCATGATGAAGTCGGCTCGCGGGTGGTGGTGGCCTTGGATGCTGCCAAGGCCTTCGACTCCGTGGAATGGAACTACTTGTGGGAATGCCTCTCGGGATTCGGACTTGGCCCCAACTTTATTCGATGGGTCCAACTCCTGTATCAATCCCCGAGGGCCAAGGTGCTTGTGAACGGCTGGCTCTCTGATCAGTTCCCGCTGGAGAGAGGGACTCGACAAGGTTGTCCCCTTTCTCCCATGCTGTATGCGTTGGCTGTGGAACCACTAGCTATTATGGTTCGCGCAGACACCAGAATTTGTGGCCTTAGGATAGGAGATCTGGAGGAAAAGATCGGGATGTATGCTGACAATACACTCCTATACTTAGCCGACTCGGGTCCCTCTCTCCTTGCAGCCCTTCACACCATAGACTGTATTGGTAGTCATTCAGGTCTGAGCATCAACTGGTCTAAATCCCAGATCCTTCCGCTTGATCATTTCCCCCCTGTGCCCACGTCCCTTCCTCTGAATCTCCCTAGGGTTTCCGTGATCAAGTATTTAGGAGTGCAGGTCACTAGATCGCTGACAGACTATATACGCCTGAACATTGAACCCCTTTTCACCCTGATCAAGAACAAGACTCAAACTTGGGCCAGACTACCTCTGGGTGTTATGGGACGCATCAATCTGGTCAAAATGATACTCCTGCCCAAGATATTGTATTTGGTGTGGCATGCACCCCTGTATATACCACAAAATTTTTTCAAGACGATTGAATCAATTCTTAATTCATTTATATGGGGCCACAGCAGACACAAATTGTCTTGGAGACTTCTGAAGAACCCAGTGACAATGGGAGGGGCTGCTCTTCCAGATTTCCAGGATTATTATCTTGCCTCCCAGTTGTCCCACTTCTATCACTTTGACAAGAGCGAGCTACCAAGATACCAGACATTACTTTGTAAACGCCCTGACGACCCAGCCCACACCCCACTTCAGTCAGTCCTTAGAGCCCCACTGTCCAGACGTCCCCCTCATCACAAGGTAGACATGCTGACGCACCACCGGAGGATATGGCGGGCGGCCCTTAACAAACTTGGGACCCCACAGGTTCATTCTTACACGCCTCTCTGGTTCAACACCCATTTGCCCGAATTGCTGTCCGTTCCGGACCCCGCAGCCTGGACACGCTATGGGATCCTGTATGTGCACCAAATTATGACTAACACTGGGATTAAATCCTTTTAGTCACTAAAGGAAGAATTCACACTCCCTAACCATCTTTTCTTCAGATATTTACAGCTCCGACATGCGCTACAGACTCAGTTTGCCAGCTCCAGCCCCACTCTGACAGTCCCTCCCATAGTGGATATAGTCACAGGTGCTGAGCCAACCAAGTTGATCTCTGCCCTCTACTCCGCCATCCGTCTCCCAGTCACCGGGGCATTGGCTTATGCTGCCAAGGCCAGATGGGAGCTGGATGTGGGTGTGATTGAGGATGAGGAGTGGGACGAAGTCTTGGGGGACGTGAAGAGAGTCTCCCCCAGGCTCTCGGACCGCCTCACACAGCTATACATTCTACATAGGACATACCTGACCCCCCAGAAGATAGCACGGTTTAAACCCACGTATAATCCAGGATGCCGTTTATGCGACCACACTCCAGGCTCCTTCTATCACCTTATATGGTCCTGTCCGGTTATCCAAACATACTGGATACAAGTGATTCGCTTTCTCCATGACCAGATGGGCTCTCCTGCTAGCCTTGACCCGAAGATGTGTCTGCTTGGTCTCTTACCAGAATTAGAAGCTGACAAGTCCCTTCGCACCTTCCTACATGAAACACTGTTCCTGGCGCGAAAAGTGATTGCTCGTGGCTGGATGCAGGCCCTCCCCCCCCACGGTCCAGTGCTGGAAAAAAGAGGTTAACGATACCCTCCCTTATAAGAAATTGGTTTATACACATAGAGGATGTCCATTTAAATATGAACGGATCTGGGGTAGGTGGTTGGGAGATGGGGAGACGTGTACTTGATATGCTGTTATATTGATCCCTTGCCCCTCTCCCCCCTCTGCTTATCCCCTTTGGTGTTTCCTCCACCTCAAGGACCTACTTTTATTCTGTCCCCCTCCCCCTTTTATTTCTCCTTTTGCCCGCTCCCCCTCCCCCGGTTGACACAAATTAGCTCTAATAATGTATCTACCCATGATGGGTATCGGACCCATATACAGTGCAGCTAACCCAATGCTCTCATGTATGCAACGCTGCCTTGGCCAGATTGGCCCACGTTATTTGATGTATCGTATGTATGCCTGCTATGTATGTTATCTTCTGTTTCCTTCTTTTTTTTTTTTTTTATAAAGTTTGTTTTTCGATTAAAAAAAAAAAAATCACCCAGCCAAATTGCTGGGACATTAGGGTGTTGAGCCATAAAAGATAATCCCTCTGTAATTAGTCTATGATCGTAAGGCGGGGGTACATAATAGGCGAGAATAATGTACTGTTCTCCGTGCAATAAGTAGTGTATAAATATATATCTGCCCTGCAGGTCTGTCTGCAAAGAAACCAAAGAAAACTGTGCCGTTTTAGATATCAATGCAGACACCCCGCGAGAAAAGGACGTATGGGTGGCGTGGTAGGCCCATCCAATCCACGGGCGATGCAAAGCTATTTGCAATCTCCCAGTTACATGCGTCTCTACCAGGACTGTGATATCCGCTCTATAAGTTTTGAGACACCCAAACACTGCCGCCCTCTTAATTTTATCCCGAATCCCCCTGACATTCCACGTCAGCAACTTCAGGGTACCCATGGCGTGGTCTCAGCCAATATCACAAGGAGGAAAATAGTATCCAAACCACCCGTCAAAGCAGTATCCATTCCCATATTCATCAGAGTATACATGAAAAAGAGACATTTGTCTGTTCCATAACCAAATAAAGCTTGTGCCATAAACTAAGCATAAAACATAACATACTATAACATAATAACTACAACCCATCCCCACCCTCCCTGCTCTCAGCCACCCCAACTTGACTGGAGCTCCCTTCCCAAAACAAACCATAGAACACTAAGCAATGTCAATAACAATAAGCCACGGGGGTGGACTTTGCCAGATATGGACCCAGTGACAAGACCAAGTCTTCTCCCGTCATAACCCGGCTTGTAGGCCAGAGCCGGACCATGCGTCACATTGGTGCGATGCCCAGTTCAGCAGCGGGACATAACAGTCCAGTAAAGGGCATGTATCAGGAGAAAGTCAAAGTTCTGCAGTCCCATGCAGCAAGTCCAGATGACCCGCGTCCCCCCCACCCCCCCAGGGAAAGGGCCCAATAGAGCCCGCCAAGCGGGTCCCCCAAACTAAGAGGGAGGGGAAAGGGGTATTGTGTAACGAACCAGGGGGATGCCCCCAGAGCGTGGCCATAGGCAGCAGTACATGTTCAGTCAACAAGAGCAACGGCCATCCATCTTAGAGAGGGGGAACAGAAGCATCAATTCAGGGACTGAGGATAATGAACCACGCATAGGCAGTCCAACAGCGATCTGCTTGCACACGGGCAAATAGAAAGGGGGGAGCAGATAGAGTACTCACAAATCTTCCAACGATTTTAGTCTTGAGGTGGCCGATTTCGAGACGCGTCTCTCTGGTCCAACCAGGAAACCGCCATCTCAGGATCTTCAAAAAAGTAGGCCCTATCTTCCCCCACTACGCGGAGTCTGGCCGGGTACAACATGGCGTACTTGAGGTGATGTGCCCTGAAGCGCCTCTTGACTTCCACGAATCGGGAACGACGTTTTTGAACTTTTGCGGAGAAGTCGGGAAACACTGAGATATGTCCGTTCTGAAACGGGATGTTGCCTTTTTCACGAGTAAGGCGAAGGATGGCATCCCTATCCCGGTAATTTAGCAGCTTAGCAATGCACGTGCGAGGAGGTGCCCCCTCCGGCGGCGGGCAGGCAGGCATTCTGTGGGCCCTTTCAATAATAAATTAGGTAGAAAACGCCTCCCTACCGTAGGCCTTAATCAGGAGAGACTCCAAAAATGTCGCCGGCTCAGCCCCCTCGGAGCCCTCCGGCAGGCCGATAAAGCGGAGGTTAGATCTGCGGGCCCCATTCTCAAGGTCGTCCTGTTTCTGGGCCAGCTGCTGGAGATGCCTTTGCACATCCTCCTGGGCATGCTGCAGAGGGAACAGGACATCTTCGGCCTGACTGATCTGGGTTTCAGTTTCCTTCACTCTGTCACGCAGTTTAGCCATGTCCTGTCGGATAAGTGAGACATCCACCTTAACCTCCTCAAGCTTAGTTGTCAGTGTGGTCTGGCAGGTAGAAATCGCCTCAAGCACCTTCACCGTGTCTGAGGTAGCAGGTTCTGCAGCCGGAGTGGACTGTCCGCCATGTTGGCCCTCATGGTCCCGCTGGAACCTTTTCAAGAGATGCCGCCGCTGCAGACTGCTTCTTCGTCTGAGACATCGTCCCAATGTATGCACGAGAAAGTAGCGGGTATTACACCGGTAAGATCGTAGGTAAAATAGTCAGTGGGCACCCAGGATCACTACAGGAGATCGCGGTAGGAGCGGAGCTCAGGTCACAAGCGTCCTACTCCATTGCTGTCCAGGCCACGCCCCCCCCCCCCACATGTCGCTTCTTAGCGGAATTCGGGAGTGAGCTTAGAAAGTTTGTTTTGATTCCAGTCCAATACACGCCCCAGATGGGAGGCCAGGTAGTAGCGTCGCAAGTCAGGGAGAACCAACCCTCCCTGTTGTTTAGACAATGTCAGCTGTGACCGCTTAAGTCTGGGATTTTTGTGGGCCCAGTTAAATTGAGTGAGCAAGGATTGAGCTTGCTTAAAAAAATGGGACTGGAATCTGGATCGGGAGAGCTTGGAAAAGATAAGTAAATTTAGGGAGTATGTTCATTTTAATGAGATTGCATCTCCTGAACCAGGAATGGAGACCAGAATGCCACCCGTAAAGTTCAACATAAACGTACGCGCGATGTCCGGTGGAATGTAAGTACCTAAGTACTTAAGGGCTGTATGGGTCCATTTAAATCGAAAATTGGACTGCAAGTCTATTAACGTTTGCGGGGGGACTGTAACCCCCCATGGCCTTTGATTTCAAGAAGTATCCCGTATATCTGGAATTCCCGAAGGAGATTTGGCAAGGAAACTCTGGGATTCGTCAGCGAGAACAGCATGTCATCTGCGTAGGCAGATATCTTGCACTCAATAGTACCCATTTGGAGTCCCGTTATGTCTGAGTTTTGTCGAATTGTGGAGAGAAAGGGTTCCAATGACAGTGCGAATAATAGGGGCGACAGGGGGCAACCCTGTCTGGTCCCATTCCCGATGTCAAGGGGAGATGAGAGAACCCCATTCGCTTTGACTTGAGCTGAAGGGCGTGAGTATATCTTACTTATCCATGCCAGCATCCGTTCACTCAGACCTATATGGCGAAGGGCCGAGAACATTAATGTCCATTTGACCCGATCAAAAGCCTTCTCGGCATCAGTACTCATGAATAGACAAGGGGTCCCAAATGATTTTGCTTTATGGATCAGGGTAAGCATCTTAATGGTGTTGTCCCTATCTTCCCTGGTGGGAATAAAACCTAACTGGTCAATATGTATAAGGGACTGCAAGTGATGTGCCAATCACGTGGCGAGGATTTTAGAGAATAGTTTTAGGACCGAATTTAGGAGGGAAATGGGTCTGTAGCTCCCACATAGGCCCGGGTCTTTGCCCTCCTTAGGTATCAACGAGATGTGGGCTCTAAGGGTATCCTCAGGAAAATCCCCATTTGAGCTCAGAGTATTAAATAAATTCACCAAGCGTGGGCCGAGAATAGGGAGGAAGGTTTTAAAGTATTGTGCGGTATATCCGTCAGGGCCCGGAGCCTTACCCACCTTCGGAGGTCCCACGGCTGTCTGGACTTCTTCCAGTGTGATCGGGTCCTCCAAGTACTCCCGTGATTCTTTTTTTTTCAAGGGCAGCAACAGTATATCGTCAGTTACCATGGCATAGACCAATACACCCACCTCTTCTATTATTAAAGAGGGAATATAGTGGACAGAAATAGAGGGGGAGTAAAGAAAAAGGAAAATAAACAGAAAGAGAGAGAAAAAAAAAGAAAGAAGGGGGGGGGGGGGAGGAGGGGATGGGGGGGGGGGGCAGACCACCCTCAGACAATCAATTGCAAAAGTACAGTAGACATAGTAAGAACAAGAATTATGAACACATCACACTGGTTGAGACATTATGGCTGCATAACTAGAGGAATATTTAAATGCAACCCAACAGGCCCAGATCTTCGTTGCCAACTCAGATTTACCCCGGAGGGACTCCCGTGATTCTGATGAGAGGGTTGGTAGACCAGAACCGGTTACATATCTGTCTATATTGTCCTGTCCAGACCCTGAATCGGGCAGGTTGTAGAGATCAGAGTAAGGCCGCGTACACACGCGGGGACTGTTCGCCCAACTTTGTCCGTCAAACAGTTTCAGCAAACAGTCCGCTCAAAATTAGCATGGACGGACATGGCCACACACGACGAACGAACAGTTTGCTGAAACCGTGCGCGATGACGTGAACGGCACGTACGATGGGACGAAAAATACGACGTCCTATACACTGCATTATAACTTTCGGCGTGTAAATCCTTTCTGAGCATGCGCGGAACTTAGTTTGACGAACAAGCCTACACACGAGGGGACTGTTCGCTGAAACAAAGTTTCAGCGGACAGTTTTTCGGAATTTCCGAAAAACCTTGTTCAGCGGACTGTTCGCTGAAACTGTCCGCTGAAAGCCCACACACGGGCGGACTGTCCGCCGAAACACTGTTCAGCGGACAAAGTTGGCCGACAGTCCCCGCGTGTGTACGCGGCCTAACATTTTTCAAAGACTTCGGCTATTTGGGTTGGGGTAGAGGCCCTCTGGCCATTCTCATCTATCAACTGTGGTATGTAAGAGCCAGATTTCAACTCCTTTACCGACCTGGCTAAGATTTTTCCGCATTTGTCCCCTGACTCCTACGTCAGTTTACGACAAAACTGGAGTGCCGCTTTCGCTTTATAATGGAGTAGGTCAGCAATATGGGTACGGAGTGTCCCCAATTCAATCTTTAAGGTCCGTGAGGGGGCATGTTTATGTTTCGCTTCCACAGAGGCAAGTTCACGAAACAGATTAGCAAGCTGTTCCTTCCGTGTTCGTTTGATGCGCGCCCCGTGCCTGATAAGTACCCTGCGGAGTACTGACTTGTGAGCCTCCCAAATTATCCCCGGGTCACAGTCCTGCGTTTAGTTTTCTTGGAAATAAAGGTCCAATTCCCTGGTTACATCTGCTAAAACTTCCGGTATCTGGAGGAGGCTCTCATTAAGGTGCCAGAATAGAGACCTAGGTGAGGGGTTCCTAGAGAGGGTGTAGGTAAGGGCTACAGGAGCGTGGTCGGACCAAGTAATATGGCCAATGGAGGAAGAGCTCACCAAGTGCAGTTGGTCATGTGGAATCAAGAAGAAGTCTATCCTCAAGTATGATTTGTGAGGGGAAGAGCAAAAAGAGTAGTCCCTTTCCCCAGAGTGTTGCAGACGCCAGACATCAACTAATTGGTCATTCAGTAAACACTTAGTAATCCGCTTTCTAGAGGAAATGAGGAGCGAGGAGCAAGAGGCAGAAGTGTCAACCGATGGCGAAAGGGGACATTAAAGTCCCCACCTAATATCAACTGGCCCTCCCGAAAGTCACATAATCTGTGCAGGGTAGTTCTGAGGAACGTGTCTTGGTAATCATTGGGAGCGTACACAGTGACAAATGTAAAAAGGCGCTCTCCAATGTGGCCCCTAAGAAAAAGATATCGGCCCCCAGGGTCCACCAGAGAATCCTGGAGAACCCAGGGGAGCCTGCTAGAGATCAGAATGGAGACTCCCTTGGTCTTAGAGGAGGGGTTAGTAGAGTGGTAGACCTTAGGGAAGGATCTCGACCATAGAAAGGGGAGGCTAGTATTTTTAAAATGTGTTTCTTGTATAAAGGCCACATCAGTACAGGAAGTCTTCAGTTCTCATAGGAGGATCCACCATTTTTCAGGGGATTTCAGTCCCTTAACGTTTAGAGAGGTGACCTTGACTGAGTCTGCCATCGCTCCTCGGGGAGGGGGAGGGGGACGTCAGAGAAAAGCAAAGAAAGTTGAACCAAGGTAGGTTTTGGGTAGGTAATGCATGGCGGGAACTAAGGGGGAGAAAGGAAGGGCAAATGGAAGGAAAGGTAAAGGGAAAAAGAAGCCGGGCACCTCAACCCCAGGGGGAGAGGGAAATTAAGGGTTGTCCGCACTCAACAGTACAGGAAGGGTATACTAAAACAGCACAATTATGCTATAGCGCTTACCAGATGTACACTGGGTTTAAAGCGCTGTCCTACTTGGGTTGGTGGGTAGACAGGTCAAGAGGGAGCCCCCGAATCCTAGTCCCCCCAGTCCCGGCAGTGGTAAATGTCACGTCTGATACCGGTATGCAAATAAAAGACAATCAGTAACATCATATAACCAAAAAACAATAGTATAACCAAAACAGAGGTAGAGCATATAACTGTCAGCACTGAGGGGTCTCCTCGGCTCGCCCTAAACGTAGGCATGCACGAGGGAGCCCGTCACAACAGAAAAGGCATCACAGAATGGGATCCACCACCCCCCGTCCCATACACCTAAAGTACATGCAGTCCCCGAACAAATGCATTTCTCCCTTTGGCAGATTGTCCTCTCCTTACCCCCTCTCCCCCATCCACGCCCCGGGGGAAAAGGGGCAGGGAAAGGGGGAGTGGAAGGGGGAAAGGGGGAGGGAAAGGAGGGAAGGGAAGGGTGGGAAGGGGGGAAGGGAGGGGGGAAACAGGGGAGAGGGGACAAACATGCGGAAATGTCAAGTCCTTTAGCACACTCCCACCAGCAAACACCCAGACCCTGTCAAAGGCCTTCTCCGTGTCCGTTGACAACATAAGCAAGGGCCTTCCCTGTACATGCGCCGCATGGATTAAATTGAGGACTCGGGCCGTATTGTCTCTAGCTTCCGACTTATTTTTATTGTTTTTTGCTTGTTTCCCAAGGTGACCATCTTGCCGTTTGTCAAGAGGGTTGAAAGTGCCTGAAGAGATTGCCTACGGGCACATCACCCTGAAAGCACCCGATCTCGTTTGATGTTGGAGGCTAAGAAGAGTCGGGCCTTGTTAGTACCTGGATGGGAGACCGCCTGGGAATACCAGGTGTCGTAGACTTCTTTTTATGTTGTTGGCGTTGACCTGTTTTTTTTCGCTTGTTTCCCAAAGTGACCATCTTGGTGTTTGTCAAGAGGGTTGAGAGTGCCTGAAGAGATTGCCTATGGCCACATCACTCTGAAAGCACCCAATCTCGTCTGATCTTGGAGGCTAAGAAGAGTCGGGCCTGGTTAGTACCTGGATGGGAGACCACCTGGGAATACCAGTTATTGTAGGCTTCTTTTTATGTTGTTGGCGTTGATTCGTTTTTTTTTTTTGCTTGTTTCCCAAGGTGACCATCTTGGCATTTGTCAAGAGGGTTGAGAGTGCCCAAAGAGATCGCTTACAGCAGCATCACCCTGAAAGAGCCCTATCTCTTCTCTTCTCTGAGGCTAAGAAGGGTTGGGCCTAGTTAGTACCTGGATGGGAGATGGCGTTGGAATACCAGGTGCCGTATTCTTCTTTTTATGTTGTTGACATTGACCTGTTTTTTTTTGCTTGTATCTCAAGGTGACTATCTTGGCTTTTTTCAAGAGGGTTGAGAATGCCCAAAGAGATTGCCTATGGGCACATAACCCTGAAAGCGCCCGATCACCTCTGATCTCAGAAGCTAAACAGGGTTGGGCCTTGCTAGTACCTGGATTGGAGACCACCTGGGAATACTAGGTGCTGTAGGCTTCCTTTTATATTGTTGGCCTTGACCTGTTTTTTTTTCACTTGTTTCCCAAGGTGACCATCTTGGCGTTTGTCAAGAGGGTTGAAAGTGCCTGAAGAGATTGCCTATGGGCACATCACCCTGAAAGCACCCGATCTCGTTTGATGTTGGAGGCTAAGAAGAGTCGGGCCTTGTTAGTACCTGGATGGGAGACCGCCTGGGAATACCAGGTGTCGTAGACTTCTTTTTATGTTGTTGGCGTTGACCTGTTTTTTTTCCGCTTGTTTCCCAAAGTGACCATCTTGGTGTTTGTCAAGAGGGTTGAGAGTGCCTGAAGAGATTGCCTATGGCCACATCACTCTGAAAGCACCCAATCTCATCTGATCTTGGAGGCTAAGAAGAGTCGGGCCTGGTTTGTACCTGGATGGGAGACCACCAGGGAATACCAGTTATTGTAGGCTTCTTTTTATGTTGTTGGCGTTGATTTGTTTTTTTTTTTTTGCTTGTTTCCCAAGGTGACCATCTTGGCATTTGTCAAGAGGGTTGAGAGTGCCCAAAGAGATCGCTTACAGCAGCATCACCCTGAAAAAGCCCTATCTCTTCTCTTCTCTGAGGCTAAGAAGGGTTGGGCCTAGTTAGTACCTGGATGGGAGATGGCGTTGGAATACTAGGTGCCGTATTCTTCTTTTTATGTTGTTGACATTGACCTGTTTTTTTTCGCTTGTATCTCAAGGTGACTATCTTGGCATTTGTCAAGAGGGTTGAGAATGCCCAAAGAGATTGCCTATGGGCACATAACCCTGAAAGCGCCCGATCTCCTCTGATCTCAGAAGCTAAACAGGGTTGGGCCTTGCTAGTACCTGGATTGGAGACCACCTGGGAATACTAGGTGCTGTAGGCTTCTTTTTATGTTGTTGGCCTTGACCTGTTTGTTTTTCACTTGTTTCCCAAGGTGACCATCTTGGCGTTTGTCAGGAGGGTTGAGAGTGCCCAAAGAGATCACCTATGACCCCATCACCCTGAAAGCGCCCAATCTCGTTTGATCTCGGATGCTAAACAGTGTCAGGCCTGGTTAGTACCTGGATGGGAGACCGCCTGGGAATACCAGGTGCCATAGGCTTCTTTTTTTTTTTTTTTTTTATTTAGTAGTATGCGACATACAATGCAAAGGCAACTTCACAGAATGTGTGATACAAATAGTTACAAACAAACGATCATATTGCATGGATATCAGAGCCAATGGTAAGAAGTCAGAGGAGAATAGCACGTGTACAGCTTTGCGGTCATATCAAGATGAGATTAAAGCTCCATCTCGTTGGGATCCTCTACCTCTTAAAATATTATTGATACTAGCCCACCTACCCTCGAAGAGTTTAGATATCCATAGATAGGGGAAGAGTATTGTGCAGTAGTCAAATGGGGTCGGAACATACCATTTTCTTTTCCCTTTTTTGAGTTAAGAAGGGAAATAGTAGAACTGAAAGGAGGGAGAAGGGGAAAGAGAAGATTGGGGAAGGAAATGGCAGAAAAGGAAAAGAAGGGGTAAGGGGGTGTCGTGGGTAGAGTGGATAGGGTGGGGTCCCCTCCCAGGGAGCAAGAGACGCCCTCGGCTCACCAGCTCATCAGCTGTCCAACGTTTGGAACAGCGATCTCCAATGATCACCATGAGCTTACTATGTCTCGCGGAGGTATTCTTCCGAAAAGCGAAACTGGGTCCAGTAGAACCATCTGTTCCCATGCTCCTCCGTTTTATCCCTCATTGTGGCAGTCAGGTCTTCCATTCATTCAATATCATTTACCCTTGCGAACCACTGGGTCACCATTGGAGCAGATTGCTCTTTCCACTGACTTGGGATGCAGGCCCTAGCTGCATTGAGGAGATGTTTAAGTAAGGACTTATGATAACGCTTTCTCGACATAGGAGTTAGATTGAGAAGAACTGCTGCGGGATCATTGGCTAAGGAAATGTCTGTGAACTTGTGGATGAGTCTCAGGACAGGCTGCCAGAATGTTTGTAATTTAGGGCATTCCCAGAAAATGTGGAGAATGGTGCCAGCCTGTTGCCCACAGCGACAGCAGTGGTCAGATTGACCGGGGAATATTTTGGCCAACACCACCGGTGTACGATACCAAGATAGTACGATAGAAGCCCGTGGGTCCAAGAAATAGGGCTGCTCTCAGAAGCCCTTTCGGGGCTTGCCTGGTAAAGGCCTGGTCAGACAGGCCCGGAGGGAATCTAGGATGTCCAATAATTGGGGTCATAGGAGAAGGGAAGTTAGTCAGGTGGGAAAGGTGAAAAAAACTATCCATCTCGGCGAGCGAGGGGACAATTAACGGGTGAGTAGTCACACAGGGCTCCAATGGCCTCCCCGCCCAAGGTAGACCAGCCAGTGGAACCCGCGCCATCTCCTGCTCTAGCTTGACCCATAGCTTCAGTTCCCTATGCCGGTGTCTTATCACATATGGTCCCCCATCGCATAGTGTCCGCTGTGTACTGCTCATGCGCAGTACACAGCAACACAGATTCCGAAAATTGCCGAGCATGAACGGCGCCTGCGCACTGAGTCCAGGTTCTATCCCCACTATCCAAGTGGACATAGAGTAAAGCGTGGCGAGCGAAGTTCACCTGCGAGGGGCCCTCTAATTTTCACAACCCTTTGTCCGCTTGGATGGTGGGGCTACCACCTCCACTCACCGCGCAAGCGCCGTCCAGCTTCGGAGATTTTCCGAAGCTTCGTCTGCTCCGTACTGCGCATGCGCAGTACGGCGCGGACACTATATCATGGCCGGACAGTATATGGCAGAACACCAGCACCAGTCAACCACCGGTGTCATGTGCGTCGCTGTGTAATATAGAGCAGGGTCCGGGAAGCCAAAACCTCCCCGCAATTTCGGTCGCAATAGCATTGCCCTACCAATACATCAGAGGAACTTGATAAAGATTGAGCGAACCGCATGAAAGAAAGTCTGGGGTATTTTGATAGGTAAGGCTTGTAGTAGATACAGAAGTCGTGGCATCGCGTTCATCTTCAACACATTACAGCGTCCGAACCATGACAGAGCTAGTGGGTCCCAACTTTTTTTTTTTTTCAAATAACTTTTTATTAGTATAAAGTGAAACATTACACGTCAGACACTTCAGTACAGCATTGGGGGAGCGAAAGAAAGAGAAAAGAAAAATTACAGGGGAGAACATACCATAAGAGCATATTGGCCTACATAATATAGCCACCTGGAGCAGGTACAAGCCCGGCCAGGTAGAGCTATTCACAGACAGCATGTTCTGCAACACATGTAAGTCAGGGATAAAGTCCAACCAATAATAAACCAGTCCTCAAAACTCAACAGCCAGTCAAGAGTGGCAATCCGAGGATACAGGTGTCGACTAATAGTGTAAGATACTTGTAGTACACATTAACCCAATCAAACACCCCCCCCCTCGGGGGGGTTTGGAAGAAAGATATAAATAAGAGAAAGGAAGAAGGGAAAAAGAGAAAAAAGAGAAGAAAGGGATACCAAAGGGTAGAAAGAAAGGTAGAGAGGAAAAGGAGGGAGTAGGGGTGGGTAGTCATCCGAAAACTTCCGCTTGCCTGTCAGGGTCGATCGCCCTTAAGATTCCAGGGATTCCAGACTACATCATGCGCTTCCAGCCGGTCCTGTATCCTGGCGGTCATCCTCTCCATAAGCTCCACGTCTCTAATGCGAGCGTATAATGCGTCCGGGGTAGGGGGGGTGCGTTTTTTTCCAATGGAGTGCAACAAGACACCTCGCTGCGGTCAAGATATGGCGGGATAATTTCTGTAGGGATTTGGACAGTTTGGGGAAAGGGACTCCCAGTAAAAAGTGCTTTGGGTTCAGGTCCAGGGATTGGTCCAGGACACAGGCCAAGAGCGTACGGACTTCCGTCCAGAAAGGGACTATACGAGGGCATTGCCAGTATATATGCAAGAGGGTGCCCTTATGCCCCACACAGCGCCAGCACCGGTCTGTTGTAGAAGGATAAATAGCGTGCAGGACATCCGGGGTCATGTACCAGAAGAACAATATTTTGTATGCATTCTCCCGGTAGAGCGTACACATGGAGCTCTTAGATGCCTGTGACCAAATCACCCGCCATTGCTCCTCCGTGAACACTTCACCCAGAGCCTCCTCCCATTTAAGCATATATGCATGTTTGCCGTTAAGACCCATAGGAAAGGCGTTAATTATTTTATAAATATCCGAGATCATCCCCCTCTGTGCCGTACCTGCTGAGACAACTATTTCAAACAAGGTAGGCAGGGAGAAACGGAGGTCTGATGAGATGGTCTGGGCAAAGTGACGGATTTGTAAGTAACTATAGAAGCTCTGCCGGGGGAGGTCAAACCGGGATTGGAGTTCAGTGTAAGTCAGTAGTCTCCTAGATCTGGGGTCCACCAGAGATCTCAGATGGAAGAGGTTCCGGGAGGACCAGGGGTGTTGCATCTGGCGAGATAGGCTATCTGGCACTCGAGGGTTGGATATAAAAGAGGTCAGGAGCGATTTAGCCGAGGTCAGGGCAAACGCCTTGGAAGACCTACGCCATAGGTTCTGCAGGTGGGACATGGGGCCCAACAATTGGGACTGGGGAACCACTGCCGCCGCACTCTAGAGCATACTATTAGGGTATATAGGGGCCAACCACTGGGATTCAATTTCCGACCAGCGATTGTGAGGCCACTAGGTAGTCCAAGAAGCGACCGCGCAGAGTTGGGCAGCCTGATAGTACCTGACTAGATCCGGGAACGCTAAACCCCCCATCCGATCGGGAGACGGTCATGACCGAGCGAGGTATCCTGTGCCTTTTATAGTTCCATGCGAATCGAAGTATGTCCCTTTGCAATTTTTTCAGGTGGGAGGAGGGGACTGGAATGGGGAGGGTCTGAAAAAGATAAAGGAGTTTCGGGAGGATAGCCATCTTCACAGAGGCTATTCTACCAAGCAGAGAGATTTGGTGTTTCCGCCACTGTAGCAACAGACGCCTAATATCTCCATAAAGGGATGGGTAGTTTGCCTGATAGAGGGAGGTATAGGTTGGGGTGATGTTTACCCCCAGGTATCGAAGGGAGGTGGACCCCCAGTGGTAGGGAAAGTTGGATCGTAGATGTTCCACCTCCAACGGTGGAATGTTAATCGGGAGGGCTTCGGACTTCGACGCATTAAGTTTGTAGCCCGATAGCGCACTGTAACGGTCTAACTCCATATGCAAGTTGGGCAGGGATATCCTGGGTTGGGTAAGAGTAAGAATTACGTCGTCCGCAAATAGCGAAATCTTAAACTCCTGGCCTCGCACCGGAACCCCTCTTATAGCCTGGTTCCGCCTAATAGACGCCGCCAGGGGTTCAATACAGAGGGCGAATAGTAGGGGTGACAGCGGGCATCCCTGACGCGTACCATTGGAGATGGAAAAGGGCGAGGAGGTGGCAAAGGGGGTCTTCACTTGAGAAGACGGGTTGGAGTAAAGATGTTGTATGGCCCGCAAAAAAGGTCCCTCCATCCCTATGTGGGTCAGCGTGGCGAACAGGAAGGGCCAACCCAATCTATCAAATGCTTTTTCTGCGTCCAAGCTCAGGAGCAGGGACGGCATTCCCTCCCTGTTCGCCACGTCGACCAGGTCTATCACCCTCCGGGTGTTATCCCCTGCTTGGCGGAGGGGGACAAAGCCCACTTGGTCCTTGTGGATCAAAGAGGGTAGGACCTTGTTAAGGTGCAGAGATAACAATTTAGAAAAAAATTTTAGGTCTGCGTTCAACAACGCAATGGGTCTATAATTCGCGCAAAGGATGGGGTCCTTATTTGGCTTGGGTATTAAGGTAAGGAAGGAACGTTGCATATCTGAGGGGACGGGTGTTTTCTGTAGAAAAGCGTTAAAGAGGCTGCTCATGTGCGGAGTTAAGAGGGGGGAAAATGCTTTGTAGTATTCGTAGGGCAGACCGTCTGGACCCGGGGATTTATGTGCGGGGAGGGATTTAATGGTCCGTTCCACTTCGTCCTCCGTGACGGGCATGTTCAAAATGAGCAAGTCCGAATCTCTAATTTTGGGGATGGCGCTGTCGGACAGGTACTGCTGTATACGCTGTGAAACCTCCACCGACACAGGGTTGCTAGGGATGTCAGGACTATTATAGAGCTCCACATAAAAGCCAGCAAACGTATCAACTATGTCTTTGGGGTGGGAAACAACTGCATTAGATCTAGTTTTTATCTGGTGTGGAGCAGAGAGAAGGGTTTTGTCTTTGAGCTTCCGCGCTAGGAGGGAGTGTGCTTTATTGCCCCTATCATAGTATGTCTGTTTGATCCTCAGCAGGGCTTTCTCAACACGGCGAAGCGCCAGGTCCGCAAGCGCCATACGCAAATTGACAATTTGACGATCAGCCGTGGCCGAGTGAGCCAGATTAAAGTCTCCTCCCACCACCAAATAACCGTGGTCATCCTTAAATAGACGTGCAAAAACCCTGGAGAGGAAGCTATGCTGATGGACATTAGGGGCGTATAGCGCACACAGGGTGATCGGCCGTGATTGCCACGTACCCTTAAGTATCAGGAAGCCCCCCCGGGGATCGCTGTAATGATCAACATAGGTAAAGGGTGCTCCTTGTCGGATCAGGATAGCCACCCCCGCCCTCTTATGGGACCCCGAGGATAGATACGCAAGCGGAAAGCTCCTGGAGGCGAAGGCAAAAGATCCCCCCCTGTCAAAGTGCGTCTCCTGAACCAAGATAATATCTGCTCCCGACTGTTTAAACTCCCTTAGTGCCAGATGCCGTTTCCTGTTTGAATTTAGGCCGTGAACATTCAGAGATAGAATCTTAGCCATCAGTCAAGTCTGGGGGGGGTAGGAGAGCGGTCTGTGTCTAATAAATCTTACCCGGTAACAACGTCCAAGAGGGACCGCCAGGAGCCAGGAGCAGACGCATTCCAGTCGTAGGGCCCCGCCACTACGTGTCCGATCCCTGCAGGCAGCGGAAGGAAGACAGAGGAGAGAAGAGAGGGGGAGATAGAAAGTGAGAGAAGGGAGAAAAACATTAGTACAACGTTAGAAAGGCATCGCAATGAAAACATGGGCCCATAATCGGACCAAACATAGGGCAATATTCGGCCCCGGGTAAAAAAGTCATTCGGGACTGCACGGATTCCCAGGGGGCCACCAGACCCAGCGCACGAGGCGTGGGCCTGGCGGCCGCATAGGAGTCCAGGTCTCCTCATTCAGGTCCTAAGGAGGAATAGAGGAGCGTAAAATGTGTAAAAACTTGAACAGGAGCAAAATCACTAAAATATAAATAAGATGAATAAAATAAAGAAAAAAGAAAAACAACCCAAAAAAAGGGTTAGGGGGAGAGTCGTGAGAGCAAGGGGGAACCCACTCTCCCGAATCTCCCAACCAGCAGCCTAAGTGCAGTAAGTTATTGAAAAGGCACCAAAGGGGAAAGCGTAGGAGGTGAGGGTTGAGTAGCGATGAGGTCCCAATCGGGGAGCCGGGGGGGGGGGGGCGGATGCCCAGATCTTCACAGAAAGTCGGCAGATCTTCAGGATACCGCAGAGAGGCCGATTTGCCCTGATGTTTGGCAGTGAGGCTAAATGGGAAACCCCAGCGGTAAGGGATCTGGGCGTCTTGCAGGGTACGGAGCAAGGGTTGGAGAAGTCTACGTTTTTGCAGCGTAATCCAGAAGAGGTCCGGAAAAAGTTGCACTGGGTGGTTCCGGAAAGACACCTCACGGGCTAAATGGGCTTGTCGCATGATATCCTCCTTAAGGTGGAACGAGTTGACTCTGCAAATAAAGTCCCTGGGGCCAGAAGTAGCATTTTTGGGGCGTAGGGCCCTATGAGCTCTATCCATCTCAATAAATTTAGTGGGGGGTTCTCCGAGGAGAGTGTTGAATAGTTCCTGCAAGATAATCTGAGCGTCCTCCGGGCCCTCCGACTCCGGAACCCCTCGCACTCTGATGTTGTGCCGGCGCCCCCTGTTGTCCAAGTCCTCCACATGGCGCTGCATATCTCTCAGGAGCAGATGGTGTTCAGCCCCTTGCGTTTGGATTTTGTGGACCGCAATTTTGGCCTCTTGTATCTCCTCTTCAGCCATCTCCACCCTGTCCGCAAGGTGCTTAAGGCCAGAGTGGAGCATTTGTATTTCCGCCCGACACGTGGATTTGACATCTTCAATCAATTGTTTAAAATCCTCTTTGGTAGGGATCGCTTGTAAGTATAATTGCCACTGAGGGTGCAGTGGTGTTGTGGTCATGTCTCCCGGGTTGTCCCGGTCTATGCGATGACGTGGCGACAGTGGCCTAGGGTCCACGGGTCCAGCAGTGCGAGAGGCGGGGGCATGCTCAGGGGGAGAATCCCAGACCCCCGGCCACTCTGAAGTATGAGCCAAGGGAGGTGGCTGGTGTCGTCCCCTGGTATCCTGGGGTGGAAGGGCTACGGGTCCCCCTGGGTAAGCCGACACCCCTGGTCGTCCCCCGTGACCGCGTGGGGGGAAGGGGTTCCCCGAGGTGCCCAGCCTCTGAGACTTAGGTGGGGGCGACCCCGAGTCAGGATTCAGCAGGGGTCCGTCCATTCCCCCGGGCCCCCGGTACGCCCAGGACAGGGGCTCCTCAGGGGGGGAGGGCAGGGAAGTCCTCAGCCGCAAAAGAAAGGGGGGACCCCTCGGACACAGCACTGGAGTCTGGGGGCGTCCGGAGCATCCTGGGCAAGGCCAAAGAGCACTGAGTGTCCGGAGGAGGGGGGGACCTACTGCCAGAGGGCCCCAGGCCTAGTCCACCCCCCTCCCCGATCCGTCCAGTCCCGCACAGGAACTCCCCTCCGGCGTCCAGAGCTGCAGGAGTGCGGAGGGGGGACTGCGGTGCCGAGCAGCACAGGGATAGAGAGGGTCCCAGGGGGGGCCTAGTCTTGTGTCCTGGCGGCGGCGTGGGCGGTGTGGTAGGCCGCAGGTCTAGCTGGACGGCCTCAGAGGCGGGCGGGACCGGGGATCGACTCACCGCACCGGAGGCCTCCAGGCCCGGGGATGTCAGCCGCGGTGTCCCTCGATCCCCCGGTCCGTGCTGGAGGTTCGGATGGGCCCTGCGGGCCGGAGAAGGAGCCCGCGCCATTTTGGGAGGTCCGTCGGTCGGGAGCTCCGTCGTGGAGAAGAAGGACCGGAGGTCCGTGGCTGTGCCCAACGAGGCTGCGGGAGGTCCCCTGGAGCTGGAGGACCGTGTGGCCCTAGATTTCCTCATCGGATGGGGCTGGATTTTCCCCGTAGGTGCGGTGTAGCAGAGGCTGGAGGGAGAGCAGGAGATTTAGGCTGCCATCCGGGTCGACTTCCGGTCACGCCCCCCTGGGTCCCAACTTTTAATAACTAGACCACGCTTTACTCCACGCCGTCGGCAGCGGTACGGGTGAACGAGTGATGCTCGGACTCTTTCCCCATCACTAATGGGACGAGGCAGGGGTGCCCTCTGTCTCCCCTAATTTTTATTCTGACACTGGAACCACTTATGTGTCACGTTCGGAATGACCCGAATATTACTGGCATAGCCAAACCCTCGGCACACCACAAAATTGCGGCGTACGCTGACGATCTAATTTTTTCCGTCTCCAATCCACACATTTTGCTTCCCAATATACTTGCGTCTCTACGGCGATACGGCAGCCTATCAAACTATAAAATCAATTGCGCCAAGTCGGCTGTATTGAATATATCGGTCCCGGATGGTGAGGCCAAGAGGCTCCGCTCCGCTTTTCCATTCTACTGGGCTGAAAAATCTATACGTTACCTGGGCTTTGACATCGCAGCGGATTTAGCGCAATTGTACCCGCTTAATTTTGTCCCTCTCCTGGATAGACTGAAATCTGATTTGGGAAACTGGCATGCTTTAACGGTTCGGGCGATGTAATGCATTCAAAATGACGGCCCTCCCGCGGATCTTATACATGTTCCAGACATTACCGATCCGGTTACCCCCAATTTTTTTCAGACAACTGCAGGTGCTGCTCCGGGACCCAGAGCCCGTTTGCAATTGCTTGCCAGACCAAAGGACAAGGGGGGTCTCCCAGATCTCAGACAATACTACTGCTAGCGAGAGTCGTTGATTGGCATTGTAATGGCCCACACAAGCAGTGGGTGGAGATGGAGATTGAGGATGGATCCATTCCCCTATTGACCTCCCCGTGGCTCCTGTCCTCCCTACCAAAAGACCTCAGAGGTCACCCCGTAGTGGGAGCTACGTTGGCTGTTGTGCGGAGGTTGTTCCGCTGCACACACATTGCTCCCCTGCCATCACCAATGACTCCGGTTATAGGTAATCCAGACTTCCCACCGGGATTTACCAACAAGAAACTGCGACAGTTGACAGTGGTGGGGAAACAGCGTCTGGGAGAGGTTTGGCACCCGGGAGGGCTCCCGACCACGCAAACTGTCGCCGAGCTTTCTGACCCTCAGCTTGACTTGTTTAGTGCTTATCAACTTCGTCACTTTCTTCTGCCCATACAAAGGGCCCCCTACACTCCTAGAGACCTGACACCCTATGAATCCATCTGTCACAAAAGGGAACCTGTGCGACACACCCTCTCCCTCCTGTACAACCTATTGAGTAGTCAGGAGGAGGAGTCGACCCCCACCATTTATCCACAAATGGGAGAGGGACTTAGGCATCACATTTACCTCACAACAGATAGGGAAGATCCTGACCTTAGTACATAAAGCTTCCATCGCAAACCAATATCAAGAATCAGGATACAAGATAGTCTCACGCTGGTATAGAGTCCCATACCTTCTGAATAAAATGGATAGATCGATCCCGGATGTTTGTTGGAGGTGAAATTCAGATATGGGGACCATGGGACACCTTTTCTGGGCATGCCCGGCCTTGAGGAACTTTTGGGTTCCCAGCAGCGTGCCTTCTACACTTGACCGAACAGCCTGTTCGAAAATACAAAAAAACCCTCATGATGCAACTCCTGAATGCCGCCCGGGCCTGCATTCCCGCACTGTGGAGGCAGCCTCAGCCCCCATCCAAGGTGCTGTGGTATTCCAAAGTCAATCATATTCTCCGGATGGAAGAATTGACCGCCACCCTTCACAACACTGAAGAGGCATTTAGTGTTACATGGAGGCCCTGGAGGTATTTTACTGGTACTCGAGACTACATTCGGGAGGTGAGCAGTGCCTCTGTCCCAGAAAACGACTGAACATCTAACGATTACCTACGTAGGCCATGTTTGCTCTGGGTGGCATTCCCCCCCTCCCTTTTTGTCTTTATTTTTCTTTTTTTCCCCGCCGCCATCCCCCCACCTCCTCTCTATCCGTCTTTGCACTCTCTTCTTCCCCCGTCCTCCCTTTTGACTATGCCTTGTCTCCTTACTAGCCTTCGGGACCCAGAAGAACCCCAGGGTTCTGGACATGACCGGCTCATATTTTACTCTGGTTCACGTAGGTCACGATAAGCTGGCTCGCTGTGGTCCCAATTGTTCTCCATGATTACATTTGTCTGAACGGAGCTGCACTACTCCGTTACTCAGTACTTCTGTACTACATGTTGGAGGTGGGGTTTCTCTCTTTTCTGCATGAAACTGTAGGACTCCCCTCTGAGAACCCAGAGTTATTTGGCTGCCTATTTTTTGTTACCATGTAATTGTGACCCTGGGTCATGCTGTATGGTTGACTGTTATATTTATGTTCTACTTAACAAAAGAATAATAAAATTAAAAAACAATAAGTCAATGCCAACAACTTAAAATGAAAGCCTATGGCATCGAGAAATCCCAGGCGGTCTCCCATCCAGGTACTAACCAGGTCCCAACCCTGCTTAGCCTCTGAGATCAAAGGCACACTCAACCCTCTTGACAAACGCCAAGATGGTCACCTTGGGAAACAAACAAAAAAAAACAAGTCAACGCCAACAACATAAAAAGAAGCCTGCGGCATTTGGAAAACCCAGGCGGTCTCCCATCCAGGTACAAACCAGGCCCAACCCTGCTTAGCCTCTGAGACCAAACGAGATTGGGCGCTTTCAGGGTGTTGTGCCCAAATGGCAAATTCTTTGTGCACTCTCAACCCTCTTGACAAATGCCAAGATGGTCACCTTGGGAAACAAGGGAGAAAAAACAGGTCAACGCCGACAACATAATGAAAAGCCTACGGCACCTGGTATTCCCAAGCTGTCTCCCATCCAGGTACTAACCAGGCCCATCGCTGCTTAGCCTCCGAGATCAGATGAGATTGCGCTCTTTCAGGGTGATTTGGCCGTAGGCACTCCTTTTGGGCACTCTGAAGCCTCTTGACAAAGGCCGAGATGGTCACCTTGGGAAACAAGCTAAAAAAAACAGGTCAAAGCCAACAACATAAAAAGAAGCCTACGGCATCCAGTATTCTCAGGCGATCTCCCAATCAAGACACTAACCAGACCAGATCCTTCTATGGCACCTGGTCTTCCCAGGCAGTCTCCCATCCAGGTACTAACCAGGCCTGACACTGCTTAGCCTCTGAATTCAGACAAGATCGGGTGCTTTCAGGGTGATGTGGCCGTAAGCGTTCTCTTCAAGACACGCCCAACCCTCTTGACAAACGCCAAGATGGTCGCCTTGAGAAACAAGCGAAATAAACAGTTCAAAGCCAACAACATAAAAAGAAGCCTATGGCACCTGGTATTTCCAGGCGGTCTCCCATCCAGGTACTAACCAGGCCCGACACTGTTTAGCCTCTGAGATCAGATGAGATTGGGTGCTTTCAGGGTGATGGGGCCGTAGGTGATCTCTTTGGGCACTCTCAACCCTCTTGTTAAACGCCAAGATGGTCACCTTGGTAAACAAGCGAAAATAAACAGGTAAACGCCAACAACATAAAAAGAAGCCTACGGCACCTGGTATTCACAGGTGGTCTCCCATACAGGTATTAACCAAGCCGTACATTGCTAGGCCTCCGAGATCAGATGAGATTGTGCGCTTTCAGGGTGATGTGGCCATAGGTGTTTTATTTAGACACTCTCAACCCTCTTGACAAATACCAAGATGGTTATCTTGGCAAACAAGTGAAAAAAAATAGGTCAACGCCAACAACATAGACCCTGGCGGTCTCCCATCTGACCCAGACCCTGCTTAGCCTCTGAGATCAGGCGAACGCTTTGGGACATACTCAAAACTCTTGGCTGATGCTAAAATGGTCACCTTGGGAAACAAGCAAATGAAAAACAAGTCAAAGCCAACAATATAAAAAGATTCCTATGGCACCTTTAATTAGGTACTATCCAGGCCGGACCCTGGTTAGCCTCTGAGATCAGATGAGATTGGGCGCTTTCAGGGGGATGTGGCCGTAGGAGATTTCTTTGGGCTCTCTCAGCCCTCTTGACAAATGCCAAGATGATCACCTTGGGAAACAAGCGGAAAAAAAAAACCATGTCAACGCCAACAACTTAAAAAGAATCCTACGGCACCTGGTATTCCCAGTTGGTCTCCCATCCAGTTACTAATCAGGCCCGACAATGCTTAGCCTCTGAGATCAGACAAGATCAGGCACTTTCAAGGTGATGGGGCCATAGGCAACATGGTCATCTTGGGAAACAAGTGAAAAAAACCAAGTAATTGCCAACATTGGAGGCTAAGCAGGGTTGAGCAATCAGTTTCCTTGCCTGAAATAGGCATCTCAGAACTGCCATCTGGCTACTTCCCGGGTTTCCAACTCCTTCAACTAATCCCAGGAGAAAATACTTCGCATCCATCCTGGTGGAGGTTCCAAACATCCGATCAATGGTTCCTGTCACCTCTGTCCAGTAGCCGATCAACTTCGGGCATCTCCAAAACATGCACCGGGGGCAACTTGCGTCTGGCCGTTCGGCCAAACTGAAAAAGTTTACGAGGAGCATAATAGGTTCTATATAATAAGAACAGATGTGACATCCTCTGTGAGGAGAGCCACAATTCACCACAGGCAGGATTCCTGTGGCCAATTATAGCTCAGGGGGGTTTAGTACACACCCCACACTATATAAGGCCGCCAGCGCGGCGGCCTTGTATAGTGTGTTGCGGTGGTCAGGGAAAGAGGACGATAGGCAGGGACAGTGTCTTTACTGCTTGGGAACCTAGCACTGTTACAGTGGGTGTTCTGTGCCTCCTGCACAGTACACACCTGAAGCTACCCTTTATTACTGCTGTTCAATTTCTGCAATACATGCATCTGCAGTGCAGAAGTTAGAGTGGGTGTTGTGTGCATCCTGCACAGTATACACCTTATTGCTGGTGTTCTGTTTCTGTAATACAGGAACCTATCACTGTTACAGTGCTAGGGTGTACAGAGAAGCTGGTATATATAGAAGACTACAGCATACAGAAGAAAGGCTAGTGAATACAGAATACAGACTCGTGTATGTAGATAGGCTTGAGTATACAGAGATGCTAGAGTAAACAGTGGCTAGTTTAAAGAGAGGCTAGTATATACAAATATGTTAGTGTATATAGAGAGGTTAGTGTATAGAGAGAGTCGAGTGTATACAGAAAGGACAGTGCATATAGAGAAGCTAGTGTATACAGAAGACAGGCTTGGGTATACATCAAAGCTGACAATCTATACAGAAGACTGGGTAGTGTATACAGAGAGTCTAGTGGGTACAGAACACAGGCTGGTGTATTCTAGCTAGTTTTTACAGTCTAGTGTATACAGAAGACAGGCTGTGGTATACAGAGAGTTTAGTGTATTCAGAGAGACAGAGAAGCTAGTGTGTACAGAAGAAAGGCTAGACAGGCTATAAAGAGAGACAAGTTTTTACAGAAGACAGTTTTGGGTATACAGAGATGCTAGTTTATACAGAGAGACTAATGTATACAGAAGACAGGCTAGGGCATACAGAAGACGGGCTAGTGTATTTAGAACATAGGCTAGTGTATATCGAAGACAGGCTATTATATGCAGAAGATCGGCTAGTGTAAACATGCTGGTGTATATAGAGAGGCTAGTGAATTTAGAGGGTAGGCTAAGTGATAACAGAAGACAATCTGGGCTATACAGAGACATTTCATCATTTCATCTAGCGCACATCTCTAATGGAGTTTGTCTCATAGCCATGTTATGCCTTTTCATTCTTATGCTAAATATAGATTATACTCACTACACGATTTTAGTCATCCACATCAACTATCATACATATAAATAAACCATGTACTCTTTTGCTCTATTTTACATATTTGTAATTCTCCACATCAACTGTCACATTGAGTATGTGACAATATGACACACAATCCTGACTTATTTATTTTATTTCTATTTAGAAATAGAGAGTACTATCTCAAAATCCGGTCAAATCTATTCACTTCGATGAGTTCTACCGCTAATTGTACGGTAATGCAAAATGTTCACAAAACAATCCATTTGCTACCAGACATGCTGCACATACTAAGAGTAATGTAACTATCGCTCGCTAACGATGTAAACAGTTTTATTGCTTTTCTGACATTAACCGAGTATCTCTGACATTAACTGAGTATCTCTCTGCACTATGATCTTAATAATAATAATAATAATAATAATAGGATTGTGTAATGCAAAGATCAACTAGTCTAATATAAGCTTTCTCATTGGTACCGGCATATCCTTTAAATTTAGACTAACGCAACTATTTGTCGGCCATTTTCAATCTAAGCTTTCAATCTCTTACCTTTGAACAGTGATACTTCCTCCCTACAATATTAAGCCATATTAATGTCCTTTTGGTCGCCTATATTATACAACTCTCTGAAAAGCCTATATGTAGAGAATAAAACTAGTCTTACATATTAATAAAACAATTTTATTGCTCAACCAGTATCAGCTGTCATGAAAAGTTTTGCTATACTTATTATTATTATTTTATAGAGATTACTATCTCTAAATCATGGTAATAAGTTATAATGTCTACAGCTAATTTTACGTTAAAGCAAAAGTCACACAAAACCATCTTTTTACAAACCTTTTACACACTGCACATTAAGAGTAATGCAACCATCTCTCGCTACCTCTATGCAATAGGATTCTCTTTCTGACTCTATTTTGTGTATTACTTCTTCTCCACATTAACTGTCACAATGATAACCATTTGTAACATATAACACTTGCAACACATTTTTTAACAGCAGCAAGAAAAATCAGTGGTACGGTTTACTTGATTGAGAAGTGGTTGCAGTAGCAAAGCATAGCAATTCAGTTTGATTACATTAATAACACATAATGCAACTATTTTACATTCACCTCATGCATACATCATAATGTAAGCTGTCTATCACTATTAATGTTCATGGTTACTGATACATTAAGCCGATAACCAGTGGAAACGGAAAACAGTCAGTGTAAGCCGTCTTCGTGCGTAGCAAAATTAATGGAACGATTTACACGTTGGAATTTTAGAAGCTACGTCAATTTACTCTTAAATACCCTCTAGCTGCTTAGCTTACACTTTGCTGTATGTAGCCGCGTTTACATGTAAGTAACCAATGGGGATTGACAATTCATGTAATGCAATTTGCCTCTTTGCCATGTCATACTTTGCCAGTTATTATACTTTCTCATCCGATAGAAACCTTGTCGTTGCTGATATTTCATGATTACAGCAATCATCTCATCTAATTGCTATTCCGACATTCTGCCTTGGTATTACTTTACAACGCTCTATTGAACAGTGTAAAGGTAAGCTAGATATTTTGTGTATTTCCACTTAAACTCGACCTGTATATACTGTCTCAATATTATCATATCTAATTTTGCTAAATTGGATTATAGAGTTTGCTATGTCTAAATCCAAGTTACCTACTCACCTTTATTACGTATACTGCTAATTTTAGGATAATACAAAACCATCTTATTTGCTTCTTTACACGCTGCACATATTAAGAGTAATACAATGCTACCGATGTGAACAGTTTAATTGCTCTTCTCACATTTAGCTGGTATCTCTCTGCTATAGGAAACTGAATTTGTACCACAACGATCACTCATCTAATATCAGTCCACTCAGTGCTACCGGGATAACTTTTACATTTAGAGTATTGAAATGATTTCTCAGTCATTTTGAAGCTACTGCAAACAACGCTTCCGATCTCTTTTCAACTGCAATACTTAATCTCTGCAATATTAAGTAATATTTAGCTGCTTAGCTCACACTTTGCTGTACGTAGCCGTGTTAACTGTATTAATGGTAACCTGTAAGTAACCAATGGGGATTGACATTTCATCTCTAATTCACATTCACATTTCTAATGCAGTTTGTCTCTTTGCCATGTCATACTTTGCCAGTTATTATACTTACTCATCCTTAAAGACACGTAAGGATCCTGAAAACGATAGAAACCTCGTCACGTCGTTGCTGATATTTTATGATTACAGCAATTATCTCATCTAATTGCTATTCCGACATTCTGCCTTGGTATTACTTTGCAACGCTCTATTGAACAATGTAAAGGTAAGCTAGATATTTTGTGTATTTCCACTTAAACTCGACCTGTATATACTGTATCAATATTATCCTTTCTAATTTTGCTAAATTAGATTATAGAGTTTGCTATGTCTAAATCCATTACCTACTCTCCTTTATTACGTATACTGCTAATTTTAGGATAATACAAAACCATCTTATTGCTTCTTTGAACGCTGCACATATTAAGAGTAATGCAATGCTACCGATGGGAACAGTTAAATTGCTCTTCTCACATTTAGCTGGTATCTCTCTGCTATAGGAAACTGAATTTGTACCACAACGATCACTCATCTAATATCAGTCCACTCAGTGCTACCGGGATAACTTTTACTTTTATAGTATTGAAATGATTTCTCAGTCATTTTGAAGCTACTGCAAGTAATTCTTCCGATCTCTTTTCAACTGCAATACTTAATCTCTGCTATTGCAGACTATTTAGCTGAATATTTAGCTGCTTTGCTGTACGTAGCCGTGGGGATTGGCATTTCATCTATAATTCATTTTCACATTTCTAATGCAGTTTGTCTTTTTGCCATGTCATCCTCTGCCAGTTATTATCCTTTCTCATCCTTATGCTATATTTGGGGTATATTCACTACATGATTAAAGACACGTATTGAACCTGATTGATAAAAACCTACACACGTCGTTGCTGTTATTTCGTGTATTTCCACTTAAACCCGACCTGTATATAATGTCTCAATATTAATTTTAGAGTTATTTTGCTATATTTATTATTAGAATAAACTGATTACTATCTCTAAATCCTGGTAAACCAGCTCACACTTAACCATCTTATTGCTACCTTACACGCAGCACATATTAACATTTAGCCGGTATCTCTCTGCAATAGTAAACGAAATGTGTAGATCACTCATCCAATATCGTCTTTTCAGTGCTACCGGAACAACTTTTAAATTTAGAGTAATGCAACGATTTCTCAGTTTTATGAAGCTACTGCAACTAACGCTTTGGATCTCTTTCCTGATAAATTACGCTCTGCAATATTAAGCCATGTAAATTGTCCTATTGGTCTGCTAACAATGCTATGTATAATTTTACAAATCTTTCAAAAGCAATATCGTCTCACTGCAATATTTACACTCTGCATAATAAATAGGAATAATGCGAATAATGCTAATAATAAAGTCGTCTAAAACTCGGCTATAAGTAGAGAATAAAACTATCTTACATCAAAATAAACCATGTACTGCCAAACAAATAACGGCCAATTACTTAACGTCTCTCAGTCAATGACTTAACAAAATAAACTTAGCACTCGTTTGCTCTATTTTGTATATTTGTAGTTCTCCACATTAACTGTCACATTGATTTCACCACTGACAACACACCACTTTTTAACAGCACCAAAATATGAAATAAGCACTTTACATGTTTCAGAAGTAGTTGCATTAGCAAAAAATAAAGTCCTGTCTTCTTTACACGCTAGCTTTTCTGTATACATTAATCTCTCTGTGTACACCAGCCACTCTGTATAGACTAGCCTCTCTGTCTTCTGTATACACGTGCCCGTAATCTATATACACTAGCCTGTCTTATTTTTACAATAGTCTCGGTGTCCCAGCCTCTCCGCATACACTAGCCTCACTAGCCCCAGACTGTCTTCTGTCTACACAAGCCTATCTGTAAAAAAAATAGCCGGTCTTCTGCATACTCTAGCCTCTCTGTGTAACACAGTCTCTCTCTGGATTCCCTAGCCTCCATCTCTGCATACCCAGGACCTTCCTCTGTATAATCTAGCCTATATGTATACACAAATATACAAATTAGCCTTCTGTATACACGAGCCTCACTGTCTACTCTTGGTTGTCTTTTGTATTACACTAGCATCTCTTTATACATTAGCTCTCTGTATACCCAAGCCTCTCTGTATACACTAGTCCACCGGTATACACTAGCAAGTCTGCATACACTAGCCTCTCTTTGTAACCCAACTTCTCTCTCTGTATACCTTAGCCTCCATCTCTGCATACCCAGGACGTTCTTCTCTATAATCTAGCCTATGTGTATACACTAGCCGGTCTTCTGTAGACATTAGCCTCCCTGTATAAACTAGCTGGTCTACTGTATACACTAGTCCGTCTGTATACACTAGCAAGCTTGCATACACTAGCCTCTCTGTGTAACCCAGCCTCCATCTCTGCATACCCACATTAGCCTCTCTGTATATACTAGCCAGTCCTCTGTATACACTAGTCCATCTGTATACACTAGTAAGTATGCGTACTCTAGCCTCTCTCTCTGTATACCTTAGCCTCCATCTCTGCATACCCAGGACGTTCTTCTGCATAATCTAGCCTCTCTGTATAAACTAGCCAGTCCTCTGTATACACTAGTCCATCTGTATACACTAGCAAGTATGCATACTCTAGCCTCTCTCTCTGTATACCCTAGCCCCCATCTCTGCATACCCAAGGACGTTCTTCTGTATAATCTAGCCTATCTGTATACACTAGCCTGTCCTTTGTACACATTAGCCTCTCTGTATAAACTAGCCGATCCTCTGTATACACTAGTCCGTCTGTATACACTAGCAAGTCTATGTAACCAAGCCTAGCCTCTCTCTCTGTATACCCTAGCCTCCATCTCTTGCATAAACCAGGACCTTCTTCTGTATAATCTAGCCTATCTGTATACACTAGCCTGTCTTTTGTACACATTTGCCTCTCTGTATAAACTAACCGGTCTTCTGTATATACTAGTCCGCCTGTATACACTAGCAAGTATGCATACTCTAGCCTCTCTCTCTGTATACCCTAGCCTCCATCTCTGCATACCCAGGACGTTCTTCTGTATAATCTAGCCTATCTGTATACACTAGCCTGTCCTTTGTACACATTAGCCTCTCTGTATAAACTAGCCGATCCTCTGTATACACTAGTCCGTCTGTATACACTAGCAAGTCTATGTAACCAAGCCTAGCCTCTCTCTCTGCATACCCTAGCCTCCATCTCTTGCATAAACCAGGACCTTCTTCTGTATAATCTAGCCTATCTTTATACACTAGCCTGTCTTTTGTACACATTAGCCTCTCTGTGTAAACTAGCCGGTCTACTGTATACACTAGTCCATCTGTATACACTAGCAAGTCTGCATACTCCTGCCTCTCTGTGTAACCCAGCCTCTCTCTCTCTGTATACCCTAGCCTCCATCTCTGCATACCCAGGACGTTCTTCTGTATAATCTAGCCTATCTGTAAAAAATAGCCTGTCTTTTGTACATATTAGCCTCTCTGTATAAACTAGCCGGTCCTCTGTATACACTAGTCCGTCTGTATACACTAGCAAGTCTGTGTAACCAAGCCTCTCTCTCTGCATACCCTAGCCTCCATCTCTTGCATAACCAGGACCTTCTTCTGTATAATCTAGCCTATCTGTATACACTAGCCTGTCTTTTGTACACATTAGCCTCTCTTTTGTACACATTAGCCTCTCTGTATAAACTAGCCGGTCTACTGTATACACTAGTCCATCTGTATACACTAGCAAGTCTGCATACTCCTGCCTCTCTGTGTAACCCAGCCTCTCTCTCTCTGTATATCCTAGCCTCCATCTCTGCATACCCAGGACGGTCTTCTGTATAATCTAGCCTAGCTATATACACTAGCCGGTGTTTTGTACACTTTAGCCTCTCTGTATAAACTCTTCTGCATACACGAGTCTCTCTGTATACCCTTGGATGTCTTTTGTATACACTAGCTGCTCTTTATACATTAGCTCTCTGTATACCCAAGCCTCTCTGTATACACTAGTCCGTCTGTATACACTAGCAAGTCTGCATACACCCAGCCTCTCTCTCTGCATACCCAAGATGTTCTTCTCTATAATCTAGCCTATTTGTATACACTAGCCTGTCTTTTGCAGACATTAGTCTCCCTATATAAACTAGCCGGTCTTCTGTATACACTAGTCCGTCTGTATACACTAGCAAGTATGCATACTCTAGCCTCTCTCTCTGTATACCCTAGCCTCCACCTCTGCATACCCAGGACGTTCTTCTGTATAATCTAGCCTATCTGTATACACTAGTGTATACAGACAGACTAGTGTATACAGAGGACCGGCTAATGTGTACAAAAGACAGGCTAATGTATACAGATAGGCTAGATTATACAGAAGAACGTAATGGGTATGCAGAGCGCTCAGCTTCAAAGGATGGCCAACGTGAGTAATATGAGGGACACTCCTCACCCCCGCCCCCACCTACCAGATCTGACTTTCATCCCCTTGCCCTCTCTGCCCCGGTCATCTGGTGGCAGTTTTATGCACTCCCTGGCCCCCACCCATTCATAATCCTTACCGACCTTTCCTTCCACTGCTCACAGGAACACACTGGATGACTTGTCTAATTAAACAACTTGTACAAGACACCGCTATCCTCCTGTCTGACACCGGTCCCCCTTGGAGGCTTTACCCCTCACTGTTTGGGTGGTCCCTGCCTCTCCCTGGATGCTCCACATATACCACAACGACATTGTCAGAGGGGCACCACTTGACAGGACACGGGGCTGTCATGCCGGTGGCATCTCCCATTGGAGGAAGGGATGATGGCCCCAACCCCTTGGCAGCAGGTTCTTTCATGTACAGACCAGGGCGGCTCATCTTCCCTTCTGGAGTCTTGACCTTAGATGGGGGAGTTGCACTTTGGGGGGTCTGAGTGATACCTAGTGCGCTGTATTGGAAGGGCTTGACATTCCCGCATATGTGTCCCCTCCCCCTGGTTGCTCCCCTCGTCCCCCCTTCTGGCTCCCACCTACTCTTTGCCGACATTGCCTTGTGCAGCTTTCGGGGACCCTGGATGACTTATTTATTGAGCCTATTGGTACGAGACACTGCTTCCCTCCAGGGTGACTCTGGACCCCCCTGGAGGATTTACCCCTTACTGTTTGGGCAGTCCCAGCCTCCCTCTGGATGCTCTACACAGCCCCCGATGGCGATGCAGGAGAGACACTAATTGGCGGGCCCCAGGACTGCTGCTCGGGTGAAGGATCCCGTTGGATGGAGGGATGGTGGCCCCAGCCCCTTGCCTGCCGGATTTTCCATGCACCGACCAGGGCTGCTCCTCTTTCATCTTGATGTGGTGACCATGGAGGGGAGGAGTTGAAATTTATGGGGTCTGGGTGTTTGCTGGTGGGAGTGCGCTAAAGGACTTGACATTTCCGCATGCTTGTCCCCTCTCTCCTGTTTCCCCCCTCCCTTCCCCCCTTCCCACCCTTCCCTTCCCTCCTTTCCCTCCCCTTTCCCCCACTGCCGGGACTGGGGGGACTAGGATTCGGGGGCTCCCTCTCCGACCTGTCTACCCACCAACCCAAGTAGGACAGCGCTTTAAACCCAGTGTACATCTGGTAAGCACTATAGCATAATTGTGCTGTTTTAGTATACCCTTCCTGTACTGTTGAGTGTGGACAACCCTTAATTTCCCTCTCCCCCTGGGGTTGAGGTGCCCGGCCTCTTTTTCCCTTTACCTTTCCTTCCATTTGCCCTTCCTTTCTCCCCCTTAGTTCCCGCCATGCATTACCTACCCAAAACCTACCTTGGTTCAACTTTCTTTGCTTTTCTCTGACGTCCCCCTCCCCCTCCCCGAGGAGCGATGGCAGACTCAGTCAAGGTCACCTCTCTAAACGTTAAGGGACTGAACTCCCCTGAAAAACGGTGGATCCTCCTGTGAGAACTCAAGACTTCCTGTACTGATGTGGCCTTTATACAAGAAACACATTTTAAAAATACTAACCTCCCCATTTTATGGTCGAGATCCTTCCCTAAGGTCTACCACTCTACTAACCCCTCCTCTAAGACCAAGGGAGTCTCCATTCTGATCTCTAGCAGGCTCCCCTGGGTTCTCCAGGATTCTCTGGTGGACCCTGGGGGCCGATATCTTTTTCTTAGGGGCCACATTGGAGAGCGCCTTTTTACATTTGTCACTGTGTACGCTCCCAATGATCACCAAGACATGTTCCTCAGAACTACCCTGCACAGATTATGTGACTTTCGGGAGGGCCAGTTGATATTAGGTGGGGACTTTAATGTCCCCTTTCGCCATCGGTTGACACTTCTGCCTCTTGCTCCTCGCTCCTCATTTCCTCTAGAAAGCGGATTACTAAGTGTTTAATGAATGACCAATTAGTTGATGTCTGGCGTCTGCAACACTCTGGGGAAAGGGACTACTCTTTTTGCTCTTCCCCTCACAAATCATACTTGAGGATAGACTTCTTCTTGATTCCACATGACCAACTGCACTTGGTGAGCTCTTCCTCCATCGGCCATATTACTTGGTCCGACCACGCTCCTGTAGCCCTTACCTACACCCTCTCTAGGAACCCCTCACCTAGGTCTCTATTCTGGCACCTTAATGAGAGCCTCCTCCAGATACCGGAAGTTTTAGCAGATGTAACCAGGGAATTGGACCTTTATTTCCAAGAAAACTAAACGCAGGACTGTGACCCTGGGATAATTTGGAAGGCTCACAAGTCAGTACTCCGCAGGGTACTTATCAGGTACGGGGCCCTTCAAGCCCATCAAACGAACACGGAAGGAACAGCTTGCTAATCTGTTTCGTGAACTTGCCTCTGTGGAAGCGAAACATAAACATGCCCCCTCACGGACCTTAGAGATTGAATTGGGGACACTCCGTACCCATATTGCTGACCTACTCCATTATAAAGCGAAAGCGGCACTCCAGTTTTGTCGTAAACTGACGTAGGAGTCAGGGGACAAATGCGGAAAAATCTTAGCCAGGTCGGTAAAGGAGTTGAAATCTGGCTCTTACATACCACAGTTGATAGATGAGAATGGCCAGAGGGCCTCTACCCCAAACCAAATAGCCGAAGTCTTTGAAAAATGTTACTCTGATCTCTACAACCTGCCCGATTCAAGGTTTGGACAGGACAATATGTAACCGGTTCTGGTCTACCAACCCTCTCATCGGAATCACGGGAGTACTTGGAGGACCCGATCACACTGGAAGAAGTCCAGACAGCCGTGGGACCTCCGAAGGTGGGTAAGGCTCCGGGCCCTGACGGATATACCGCACAATACTTTAAGACCTTCCTCCCTATTCTCGGCCCGCGCTTGGTGAATTTATTTAATACTCTGAGCTCAAATGGGGATTTTCCTGAGGATACCCTTAGAGCCCAAATCTCGTTGATACCTAAGGAGGGCAAAGACCCGGGCCTATGTGGGAGCTACAGACCCATTTCCCTCCTAAATTCGGTCCTAAAACTATTCTCTAAAATCCTCGCCACGTGATTGGCACATCACTTGCAGTCCCTTATACATATTGACCAGTTAGGTTTTATTCCCACCAGGGAAGATAGGGACAACACCATTAAGGTGCTTACCCTGATCCATAAAGCAAAGTCATCTGGGACCCCTTGTCTTTTCATGAGTACTGATGCCGAGAAGGCTTTTGATCGGGTCAAATGGACATTAATGTTCTCGGTCCTTCGCCATATAGGTCTGAGTGAACGGATGCTGGCATGGATAAGTAAGATATACTCACGCCCTTCAGCTCAAGTCAAAGCGAATGGGGTTCTCTCATCTCCCCTTGACATCGGGAATGGGACGAGACAGGGTTGCCCCCTGTCGCCCCTATTATTCGCACTGTCATTGGAACCCTTTCTCTCCACAATTCGACAAAACTCAGACATAACGGGACTCCAAATGGGTACTATTGAGTGCAAGATATCTGCCTACGCGGATGACATGCTGTTCTCGCTGACAAATCCCAGAGTTTCCTTGCCAAATCTCTTTCGGGAATTCCAGATATACGGGATACTTCTTGAAATCAAAGGCCATGGGGGGTTACAGTCCCCCCGCAAACGTTAATAGACTTGCAGTCCAATTTTCGATTTAAATGGACCCATACAGCCCTTAAGTACTTAGGTACTTACATTCCACCGGACATCGCGCGTACGTTTATGTTGAACTTCCCCCCACCCCTTGTCACTAAGATCCGCAGTTTGCTTCACGGGTGGCATTCTGGCCTCCATTCCTGGTTCAGGAGATGCAATCTCATTAAAATGAACATACTCCCTAAATTTACTTATCTTTTCCAAGCTCTCCCGATCCAGATTCCAGTCCCGTTTTTTAAGCAAGCTCAATCCTTGCTCACTCAATTTAACTGGGCCCACAAAAATCCCAGACTTTAGCGGTCACAGCTGACATTGTCTAAACAACAGGGAGGGTTGGTTCTCCCTGACTTGCGACGCTACTACCTGGCCTCCCATCTGGGGCGTGTATTGGACTGGAATCGAAACAATCTTTCTAAGCTCACTCCCGAATTCCGCTAAGAAGCGCCATGTGGGGTGGGGGCGTGGCCTGGACAGCAATGGAGTAGGACGCTTGTGACCTGAGCTCCGCTCCTACCGCGATCTCCTGTAGTGATCCTGGGTGCCCACTGACTATTTTACCTACGATCTTACCGGTGTAATATCCGATTATTTTTCGTGCATACATTGGGACGATGTCTCAGACAAAGAAGCAGTCTGCAGCGGCGGCATCTCTTGAAAAGTTCCGGCGGGACCATGAGGGCCAACATGGCGGACAGTCCACTCCGGCTGCAGAACCTGCTACCTCAGACACGGCGAAGGTGCTTGAGGCGATTTCTACCTGCCAGACCACACTGACAACTAAGCTTGAGGAGGTTAAGGTGGATGTCTCACTTATCCGACAGGACATGGCTAAACTGCGTGACAGAGTGAAGGAAACTGAAACCCGGATCAGTCAGGCCGAAGATGTCCTGTTCCCTCTGCAGCATGCCCAGGAGGATGTGCAAAGGCAGCTCCAGCAGCTGGCCCAGAAACAGGACGACCTTGAGAATAGGGCCCGCAGATCAAACCTCCGCTTTATCGGCCTGCCGGAGGGCTCCGAGGGGGCTGACCCGGCGACATTTTTGGAATCTCTCCTGATTAAGGCCTACGGTAGGGAGGCGTTTTCTACCTCATTTATTATTAAAAGGGCCCACAGAATGCCTGCCTGCCCGCCGCCGGAGGGGGCACCTCCTCGCACGTGCATTGCTAAGCTGCTAAATTACCGGGATAGGGATGTCATCCTTCGCCTTACTCGTGAAAAAGGCAACATCCCGTTTCAGAACGGACATATCTCAGTGTTTCCCGACTGCTCCGCAGAAGTTCAAAAACGTCGTTCCCGATTCGTGGAAGTCAAGAGGCGCCTCAGGGCACATCACCTCAAGTACGCCATGTTGTACCCAGCCAGACTCCGCGTAGTGGGGGAAGATAGGGCCTACTTTTTTGAAGATCCTGAGATGGCGGTTTCCTGGTTGGACCAGAGAGACGCGTCTCGAAATCGGCCACCTCGAGACTAAAATCGTTGGAAGATTTGTGAGTACTCTATCTGTTCCCCCCTTTCTATTTGCCCGTGTGCAAGCAGATCGCTGTTGGACTGCCTATGCGTGGTTCATTATCCTCAGTCCCTGAATTGATGCTTCTGTTCCCCCTCTCTAAGATGGATGGCCGTTGCTCTTGTTGACTGAACATGTACTGCTGCCTATAGCCACGCTCTGCGGGCATCCCCCTGGTTCGTTACACAATACCCCTCCCTCTTAGTTTGGGGGACCCGCTTGGCGGGCTCTATTGGGCCCTTTCCCTGGGGGGGTAGGGGGGACGCGGGTCATCTGGACTTGCTGCATGGGACTGCAGAACTTTGACTTTCTCCTGATACATGCCCTTTACTGGACTGTTATGTCCCACTGCTGAACTGGGCACCGCACCAATGGGACACATGGTCCGGCTCCGGCCTACAAGCCGGGTTATGACGGGAGAAGACTTGGTCTTGTCACTGGGTCCATATCTGGCAAAGTCCACCCCCGTGGCTTATTGTTATTGACATTGCCTAGTGTTCTATGGTTTGTTTTGGGAAGGGAGCTCCAGCCAAGTTGGGGTGGCTGAGAGCAGGGAAGGTGCGGATGGGTTGTAGTTATTATGTTATAGTATGTCATGTTTTATGCTTAGTTTATGGCACAAGCTTTATTTGGTTATGGAACAGACAAATGTCTCTTTTTCATGTATACTCTGATGAATATGGGAATGGATACTGCTTCGACGGGTGGTTTGGATACTATTTTCCTCCTTGTGATATTGGCTGAGACCACGCCATGGGTACCCTGAAGTTGCTGACGTGGAATGTCAGGGGGATTCGGGATAAAATTAAGAGGGCGGCAGTGTTTGGGTGTCTCAAAACGTATAGAGCGGATATCACAGTCCTGGTGGAGACGCATGTAACTGGGAGATTGCAAATAGCTTTGCGTCGCCCGTGGATTGGATGGGCTTACCACGCCACTCATACGTCCTATTCTCGCGGGGTGTCTGTATTGATATCTAAAACTGCACAGTTTTCCTTGGTTTCTTTGCAGACAGACCCGCAGGGCAGATATATATTTATACACTGCTTATTGCACGGAGAACAGTACATTATTCTCGCCTATTATGTACCCCCGCCTTACGATCATAGACTAAGTACAGAGGGATTATCTTTTATGGCTCAACACCCTAATGTCCCAGCAATTTGGCTGGGTGATTTTAATATGGTTTTGAATCCGGGGGTGGATAGAATGGGCTCTACTCGAGGGGATCATTTACCGGGAGATACTGGCCTAGGTCGCACGTTTCAGGAATTCTCTCTTACAGATCTGTGGCGATTTAAATATCAGGCTAAACGTGTTTACTCCTGTTTCTCTGCAACTCACTCCACCATGTCACGTATAGATTATATTGCTGTGTCCGCCCAGTTGTTACCCAGGCTAGTAGACACGGGCTATTATGCTAGATCATTGTCAGACCACGCTCCTTGCTGGGCAACTTTTTCCTTGACCCGACCTACTGGACGGAAACCATGGCGGCTTCACCCCTTCTGTTTAACCGCCTTGAGTGACAGCGAAGACTTAGGGGATGAATGGGGGTTTTTCTTTACTACTAATCAGGGGACGGCTCCGGTTGACTGTACCTGGGAGGCTTTTAAACTGCACGTACGCTCCCCTTTAACACACCGGATTAACCAGTTGAAGCGTACCTCCAAGACTTTGCTATCTAATGCCCAACGGGAGCTGGACTCAGTGACCACTGACTTCACTACTGACCCCACACCTGCTAAGGCCCAGGTATTACGACACCACACAAGGCTAGTAGATCACCTCCACATTGAACAGGCTAAGCAAAAGTTGTTTTTTGTTAAGCAACGGGTGTTTGAACAAGGAGAGAGGGCGGGAAAGTTGCTGGCCTACTTGGCGCATCGGGACTCCAAGCCCCCGGTGGTGGTTTCGTTGACTGACAATGGGGGTGAGGAGGTGACTGATCCGCCAACAGTGGCCACCATGTTTCGTGCTTACTATGCTGCCCTTTATGAGTCGCAGGTACATAGGCCGAGGACTGAGACGGGGGCGTACCTCCGAGATATCTCTCTTCCCCACCTGTCTGAGGCTCAGGTTGAGTCTCTTGAGGCCCCGATATCAGCAGATGAGATTAGGCTAGCGGTGGCATCCCTTGCAACGGCTAAGGCCCCTGGACTGGATGGTATTCCCCTGGATTTCTATGCCCACTACTCTGAGACACTAGTGCCAGAATTGTTGAATTTATATACACACATATTTGACTCCGGGTCCCTACCTGATACTCTACGGCAGGCAGTTATTATAGTGATACCCAAGCCAGGAAAGGATCCCCACTCCCCGGATTCCTATCGCCCCATCTCGCTGCTCCAAGCAGATATTAAAATTTTGGCTAAAGTTCTTGCCACCCGTCTGAGTGGAGTCATCCTATCACTTGTTCACCCGGATCAAACTGGATTTATGCCCAGGAAAAACACGGCCATTAATATCCGCCGGTTATATATGAATATCCAGGCTGAGCATGACAGAGTAGGCTCGAGGGTGGTGGTGTCACTGGATGCCGCTAAGGCATTTGATTCCATTGAGTGGAATTATCTTTGGGAATGCTTGGGTAAATTTGGGTTTGGCCCCAATTTTGTTAAATGGATTACTCTCCTATACTATCGCCCAATGGCTAGAGTAGCGGTTAACGGATGGGTGTCGGACCCCTTTCAGCTGGGCCGTGGCACATGTCAGGGTTGTCTCCTATGTTATATGCTTTGGCGGCAGAACCGTTGGCTGCTGCACTTCGGGCACACCCGGCTGTAGTAGGCCTCTGACGCGGTTCTCTGGTGGAATCGGTAAGTATTTATGCGGATGATACTTTACTGTATTTAGAGGACTCGGGTCGGTCGTTGGAGTCTGCCCTGGGGGTCATAGAGGAGTTTGGTGGTCATTCCGGTCTGCGTATTAATTGGACCAAGTCGCAGGTTCTACCCATTGACTTGTTCTCCCCGGACCGGGATGCAGCTTCTCTCCCACTCTCCAGGGTATCCTCCATTCAGTATTTGGGAGTACAGGTTACGAGGGAACCTGGGGAGTATATTCATCTTAATCTTGAACCACTGCTTCTGTATGTGTGGGAGAAGACTAAGGCATGGTCCCGTCTCCCCATTGGGGTTATGGGACGGATCAATATTACTAAAATTATCCTCCTGCCGAAACTCCTTTATGTACTTTGGCATTCCCCTGTCATGGTCCCCGTGGCGTTCTTTAAAACATTAGACGGTGTCTTAAACACCTTTATCTGGGGCCCATCTAGACATAAATTGGCATGGAACACACTTAAAAACCCGACCTCTATGGGGACTGGCTCTCCCTGATTTCCACACATACTACATAGCAGCCCAGATTTCCAATTTTTATCACCTCCATAGAGCGGATAGTCACAGATATCAGGCCTTGGTGGGCGGGGGGGCTGAATCCCTTGTTGATACTCCCCTTCAGATGATTTTTCGGGGTGGTGGGGTTAGGGATGCCCGGTCCCGGATCCTGCCACACCACCGGAGTATTCGGAAACTAGCCCTTAGATTACTGGGAGCTGACTATTACCACTCACATACACTGCTATGGCGCAACCCCCTGCTTCGTGAGTTGTCTGGCTTACCAGATGTAGACTTGTGGGCTTCTAGAGGGATACTTTTTCTGTATAAGGTGGTGACTCCTATGGGCGTAAGGGATTTTCCCTCCCTACAAGTGGAATTTAACATACCCCCTCATATGCACTTTCGCTACTTGCAATTGCGACACGCGCAATTTGCTCAGGACTTTCCGAATGTACAGTCGCTGGCTTTGACAGATGTAATTATGGGAGACGAACCGGCTAAATTGATCTCGACTCTATACGGCCTACTCCGGGCCCGCTTGGTGGCGCAAACCACTGAACGGGCCAGGTTGAGATGGGAAGAGGACATAGGTCCCTTTGATGGGGGGGAATGGGAGGATGCCCTTGAGAACGTTCAACAGGCTTCGCTTAGCCTACCTGACCGACTAACGCAGTACTATGTGATACACAGGTCCTATCCCACCCCTATCCGGATAGCTAAGTATCATCCTGACTATAACCCGAAGTGTCCCCGTTGCTCTTGTACGACTGGTACTTTCTACCATCTTCTCTGGCAATGCCCATTGGTCCAGGAGTATTGGGGGCAGATTGTCAGGTTTCTACATGACCACATGGGTTCACCCCTTCAACTTGACCTACTTAGTATATTTCCTGATACCTCTGTTGATCAATACTTGGCTACATTTTTGCACTCTACGCTGTTTACCGCACGAAAGCTTGTGGCTAAATACTGGATGCGTCCAACCATGCCTACTATGCGGGAATGGGTAATGGGCATTAATAGTAAGCTACCCTTGATTAAACTGGTGTATAGAAATCGTGGGTGTCCAGCCAAATACCACAAAATATGGGATAGGTGGGTGGAAAATCTGCATACGTGTGTGGAGTGAGCTATATTGGAGTCTATACTATCATTGTCAGGAATTTTCCTTAATGTAAGATGTATTACTGTCCGTCACCTATGAAGAGGCTAATGTTTGTACCTACTGTAATATCTTGTTATAACTGAGTTGTTCAATAAACTTGTGCTGTTAAAAAAAAAAAAAAAAGAAGCGCCATGTGGTGCTATAAGTATTTACCCACAGAATTTATGTCACATCCCACTATAGGGGCTCAGTTTAAAGTCAGTCACCTGATCGCTACCCAAAACACACTCACGTCTTTGGCTTCCCCCCTATTCCCTATACGTGGCCATCCAACCTTTGAACTGGGGACCCACTTAGAAATTCCAACCTAGACAATGCGTCTAAATTCGTCATTAAAGGAAAATGGCCTTCTTTCTCAACCCTAACAGATCCGACAGGGCTTTTACAACTGCCTTTTTGGAGAGCGGCGCAACAACATCATTTTCTCCATTCCATCCCCAATCCTCAAACGTTCGCCCGCCCTCAGACGGAGTTTGAGACTCTATGCAGGAGCGAAGGCCCTTTGGCCCACATTCTCTCTCGAACAGATTACCCACACTTAACCTGTCTGTCCAACTGGGAAAAGGACCTTAATTGCTAATTTTCCCCAGCACAGAGACAACGCATTATCACTTTGGCTCTCAAAATGTCGCTGTGCACGAAGATACAGGAGACGAATTTTAAACTTCTCACCAGGTGGTATTTGACACCATCAAAGCTGCAGAAATGTTTCCCCTCTTCTTCGAACATATGCTGGAGGTGTGGCGAAGAAGAGGGCACGTTGCTGCACATTTTTTGGTCCTGCCCCAGCTTGGTGGACTTCTGGACAGAGATCCGATGCAAAACACAAAAATTCACAGACTTCTCCATCCAGGAAGAGGCTGCATTCTTTCTCTTGCACCATTCACAGATTCCCATTAAGAAGTACAAAAAAATCAATTTTACGGCATGTGATAAATGCGGCGAAATCCTGCATCCCTCTCTATTGGAAAAAATGTTCCACCCCTTTCATTACTCACTGGCTTAGGAAAATAGAGGACATAAAAAAAAATGGAGGTCTTGATCCTCACATCACAAGGTAAACAAGAATTTTTTAAACAAACCTGGGACATCTGGAATACCTTTATATTCTCGCTGGAAGGATGTCGCCTGCTATCGCCTTAGTGCTCTGAGCTTTCCTTGACTGGCCCCTTGGACAGTGGCTGCCATCGTGTCTCGCCCCCTCTTCTCCTTTTCTGATCTTTCAACCCTTCTCTTTTCTGCCTTCCTCCCCTATCTCTCACCCCCTCCTCTCTTTTGGAAAGAGTGGAAAATTGGGAATGACGGCCCCACACCCCCCTCTGGATGGATTATGCCGGAGGGACCTGGGGTTTGTGTGACCCTGGATCTTGGTACAGTACTTTATCCATGCCTCGAATCATTGTGATTGATGGAAGGCAGACTCACAGTTGCGAATATACCTGTATCAAGTACTCGGGGGACCGTCTTCCCCTATTTGGAGAAAAAATTATATTTAAAAAAAAAAGAAGCCTATGACACCTGGTATTCCCACGCGGTCTCCCTTCCAGACATTTACCAGGCCCGACCCTGCTTAGCCTCCAAGATCAGACGAGATGGAACAGATTCAGGGTGATGTGGCCGTAGCCAATATCTTCAGGCACTCTCAACTCTCTTGACAAACACCAAGATGGTCACCTTGGAAACAAGCGGAAAAAAAAAGGTCAACGGCAACAACATAAAAAGAAGCCTACGGCATCTGGAAATCCCAGGCGGTCTCCCATCCAGGTACTAAACTGGTCCCAACCCTGCTTAGCCTCTGAGATCAGATGAGATTGGGCTCTTTCAGGGTGGTGTGGCCGTAGGAGATTTCTTCAGGCACTCTCAACCTTGACTAACGCCAATATGATCACCTTGGGAAACAAACAAAAAAAAGTCAACGCCAACAACATGAGAAGAAGTCTACAGCACCTAGTATTCCCAGGTGGTCTCCCATCCAGGTATTAACAAGGCCCGACCCTGTTTAGTCTCTGAGATCAGACGAGATCTGGTGCTTTCAGGGTTATGTGGCCATAGGCGAGCTCTTCAGGCACTCTCAACCCTCTTGACAAACACCAAGATGGTCACCTTGGTAAACAAACAAAAAAAAAAAACAAGTCAACGCCAACAACATAAAAAAAAGCCTTCAGCACCTAGTATTCCCAGGTGGTCTCCAATCCAGGTACTAGCAAGGCCCGACCCTGTTTAGCCTCTGAGATCAGAGGAGATCGGGCACTTTCAGGCTTATGTGCCCATAGGCATCTCTTTGGGCACTCTCAACCCTCTTGACAAATGCCAAGATAGTCACCTTGGGAAACAAGCGAAAAAAAAACAGGTCAATGTCAACAACATAAAAAGAAGACTACAGCACCTGGTATTCCAAAGCCATCTCCCATCCAGGAACTAACTAGGCCCAACCCTTCTTAGCCTCAGAGATGAGAAGAGATAGGGCTCTTTCAGGGTGATGCTGCTGTAAGCGAACTCTTTGGGCACTCTCAACCCTCTTGACAAATGCCAAGATGGTCATCTTGGGAAACAAGCGAAAAAAAAAAAATGAATCAACGCCAACAACATAAAAAGAAGCCTACAATAACTGGTATTGCCAGGTGGTCTCCCATCCAGGTACTAACTAGGCCTGACTCTTCTTAGCCTCCAAGATCAGATGAGATTGGGTGCTTTCAGAGTGCTCGGACTCTTTCCCCATCACTAATGGGACGAGGCAGGGGAGCCCTCTGTCTCCCCTAATTTTTATTCTGACACTGGAACCACTTATGTGTCACGTTCAGAATGACCCGAATATTACTGGCATATCCAAACCCTCGGCACACCACAAAATTGCGGCGTACGCTGACGATCTAATTTTTTTCGTCTCCAATCCACACATTTCGCTTCCCAATATACTCACGGCTCTCCGGCGATACGGCAGCCTATCAAACTATAAAATCAGTTGCACCGTCGGCTGTATTGAATATATCGGTCCCGGATGGTGAGGCCAAGAGGCTACGCTCCGCTTTTCCACTGAGCTGAAAAATCTATACGTTACCTGGGCGTTGACATCGCAGCGGATTTGGCGCAATTGTACCCGCTTAATTTTGTCCCTCTCCTGAATAGACTGAAATCTGATTTGGGAAACTGGCATGCATTAACACTGACCTGGTTCGGGCGCTGTAATGCATTCAAAATGACGGCCCTCCCGTGGATCTTATACTTGTTCCAGACATTACCGATCTGGTTACCCCCAATTTTTTTCAGACAACTGCAGGTGCTGCTCCGGGACTTTATTTGGGTGCGCAAACCGCCCAGAGCCCGTTTGCAATTGCTTGCCAGACCAAAGGACAAGGGGGGTCTGGGTCTCCCAGATCTGAAACAATACAGAGATCTCAGAGATCACCCCGTAGTGGGAGCTACGTTGGCTGTTGTGCGGAGGTTGTTCCGCTGCACACACATTGCTCCCCTGCCGTCACCAATGTCTCCGGTTATAGGTAATCCAGACTTCCCACCGGGATTTACCAACAAGAAACTGCGACAGTTGACAGTGGTGGGGAAACAGCGTCTGGGAGACGTGTGGCCCTCGGGAGGGCTCCCGACCACGCAAACTGTCGCCGAGCTTTCTGACCCTCCGCTTGACTTGTTTAATGCTTATCAACTTCGTCACTTTCTTCTGGCCATACAAAGGGCCCCCTACACTCCTAGAGACCTGACGCCCTATGAATCCATCTGTCACAAAAAGGAACCTGTGCGACACACCCTCTCCCTCCTCTACAACCTATTAAGTAGTCAGGAGGAGGAGTCGACCCCACCATTTATCCACAAATGGGAGAGGGACTTTGGCATCACATTTACCCCACAACAGATAGGGAAGATCCTGACATTAGTACATAAAGCTACTCAAATACCCCAGACTTTCTTTCATGCGGTTCGCTCAATCTTTATCAAGTTCCTCTGGCGCGGAAAACATATGCGTATTGGTAGGGCAATGCTATTGCGACCGAAATTGCGGGGAGGTATTGGCTTCCCGGACCCTGCTCTATATTACACAGCGACGCACATGACACCGGTGGTTGACTGGTGCCGATGTTCTGCCATATACTGTCCGGCCATGATATAGTGTCCGCGCCGTACTGCGCATGCGCAGTACGGAGCAGACGAAGCTTCGGAAAATCTCTGAAGCTGAACGGCGCCTGCGCGGTGAGTGGAGGTGGTAGCCCCACCATCCAAGCGGACATAGGGTTGTGAATATTAGAGGGCCCCTCGCAGGCGAGCTTCGCTCGCCGCGCTTCGGGCTCGGCCTCGCTGCGCTCGGCTCTTTTATATTCTTACTCTATGTCCACTTGGATAGTGGGGATAGAACCTGGACTCAGTGCGCAGGTGGCGTTCATGCTCGGCAATTTTCGGAATCTGTGTTGCTGTGTACTGCGCATGCGCAGTACACAGCGGACACTATCCGATGGGGGACCATATGTGATAAGACACCGGCATGGGGAACTGAAGCTATGGGTCAAGCTAGAGCAGGAGATGGCGTGGGATTCACTGGCTGGTCTGCCTTGGGCGGGGAGGCCATTGGAGCCCTGTGTGACTACTATCTCTTTAGGCATTCTCAACCCTCTTGACAAACACCAAGATGGTCACTTTGTGAAACAAGCGAAAAAAAAACAGGTCAACGCCAACAACATAACAACATAAAAAGAAGTCTATGACACCTGGTATTCCCAGGCAGTCTCCCATCCAGGTACTAACAAGGCCCGACTCTTTTTAGCCTCCAACATCAAACGAGATTGGGTGCTTTCAGGGTGATGTGCCCGTAGGCAATCTCTTCAGGCACTTTCAACCCTATTGACAAACGTCAAGATGGTCACCTTGGGAAACAAGCAAAAAAAATAAAAATAAGTCGGAAGCTAGAGACAATACGGCCCGAGTCCTCAATTTAATCCATGCGGCGCATGTACAGGGAAGGCCCTTGCTTATGTTGACAACGGATGCGGAGAAGGCCTTTGACAGGGTGGCCTGGCACTTTATGCAGACCACCCTGGAACATATAGGTCTTGGCCCCAACATGATGAGCTGGGTAATGTCGCTTTACTCCACGCCGTCGGCAGCGGTACGGGTGAACGAGTGGTGCTCGAACTCTTTCCCCATCACTAATGGGATGAGGCAGGGGTGCCCTCTGTCTCCCCTAATTTTTATTCTGACACTGGAACCACTTATGTGTCACGTTTGGAATGACCCGAATATTACTGGCATATCCAAGCCCTCGGCACACCACAAAATTGCGGCATACGCTGACGATCTAATTTTTTCCGTCTCCAATCCACACATTTTGCTTCCCAATATACTTGTGTCTCTACAGCGATACGGCAGCCTATCAAACTATAAAATCAATTGCGCCAAGTCAGCTGTATTGAATATATTGGTCCCAGGTGGTGAGGCCAAGAGGCTCCGCTCCGCTTTTCCATTCTACTGGGCTGAAAAATCTATACGTTACCTGGGCGTTGACATAGCAGCGGATTTAGCGCAATTGTACCCGCTTAATTTTGTCCCTCTCCTGGATAGACTGAAATCTGATTTGGGAAACTGGCATGCTTTAACACTGACCTGGTTCGGGCGCTGTAATGCATTCAAAATGACGGCCCTCCCGCGGATCTTATACATGTTACAGACATTACCGATCCGGTTACCCCCAATTTTTTTCAGACAACTGCAGGTGCTGCTCCGGGACTTTATTTAGGCGCGTAAACCGCCCAGAGCCCATTTGCAATTGCTTGCCAGACCAAAGGACAAGGGGGGTCTGGGTCTCCCAGATCTCAGACAATACTACAGCGTGACTCTGCTAGCGAGAGTCGTTGATTGGCATTGTAATGGCCCACACAAGCAGTGGGTGGAGATGGTGATTGAGGATGGTTCCATTCCCCTATTGACCTCCCCGTGGCTCCTGTCCTCCCTACCAAAAGACCTCAGAGGTCACCCCATAGTGGGAGCTACGTTGGCTGTTGTGCGGAGGTTGTTCCGCTGCACACACATTGCTCCCCTGCCGTCACCAATGACTCCGGTTATAGGTAATCCAGACTTCCCACCGGGATTTACCAACAAGAAACTGCGACAGTTGATAGTGGTGGGGAAACAGCGTCTGGGAGAGGTGTGGCCCTCGGGAGGGCTCCCGACCACGCAAACTGTCGCCGAGCTTTCTGACCCTCCGCTTGACTTGTTTAGTGCTTATCAACTTCGTCACTTTCTTCTGGCCATACAAAGGGCCCCCTACACTCCCAGAGACCTGACACCCTATAAATCCATCGGTCACAAAAGGGAACCTGTGCGACACACCCTCTCCCTCCTGTACAACCTATTGAGTAGTCAGGAGGAGGAGTCGACCCCCACCATTTATCCACAAATGGGAGAGGGACTTAGGTATCACATTTACCCCACAACAGATAGGGAAGATCCTGACCTTTGTACATAAAGCTTCCATCGCAAACCAATATCAAGAATCAGGATACAAGATAGTATCACTCTGGTATAGAGTCCCATACCTTCTGAATAAAATGGATAGATCGATCCCGAATGTTTGTTGGAGGTGAAATTCAGATACGGGGACCATGGGACACCTTTTCTGGGCATGTCCGGCCTTGAGGAACTTTTGGGTTCCCAGCAGCGTGCCTTCTACACTTGACCGAACAGCCTGTTCGAAAATACAAACAAACCCTCACGATGCAACTCCTGAACGCCGCCCGGGCCTGCATTCCCGCACTGTGGAGGCAACCTCAGCCCCCATCCAAGGTGCTGTGGTATTCCAAAGTCAATCATATTCTCCGGATGGAAGAATTGACCGCCACCCTTCACATTACTGAAGAGGCATTTAGTGTTACATGGAGGCCCTGGAGGTATTTTACTGGTACTCGAGACTACATTCGGGAGGTGAGCAGTGCCTCTGTCCCAGAAAACGACTGAACATCTAACGTTTACCTACGTAGGCCATGTCTGCCCTGGGTGGCATTCCCCCCCTCCCTTTTTGTCTTTATTTTTCTTTTTTTCCCCGCCGCCATCCCCCCACCTCCTCTCTCTCCGTCTTTGCACTCTCTTCTTCCCCCGTCCTCCCTTTTGACTATGCCTTGTCTCCTTACTAGCCTTCGGTGACCCAGAAGAACCCCAGGGTTCTGGACATGACCGGCTCATATTTTACTCTGGTTCACGTAGGTCATGATAAGCTGGCTCGCTGTGGTCCCAGTTGTTCTCCATGATTACATTTGTCTCAACGGAGCTGCACTACTCCGTTACTCAGTACTACTGTACTACATGTCGGAGGTGGGGTTTTTCTCTTTTCTGCATGAAACTGTAGGACTCCCCTCTGAGAACCCAGAGTTATTTGGCTGCCTATTTTTTGTTACCATGTAATTGTGACCCTGGGTCATGCTGTATGGTTGACTGTTATATTTATGTTCTACTTAATAAAAGAATAATAAAAATAAAAAAAATAAGTCAATGCCAACAACTTAAAACTAAAGCCTATGGCATCGAGAAATCCCAGGCGGTCTCCCATCCAGGTACTAACCAGCTCCCAACCCTGCTTAGCCTCTGAGATCAAATGCATGCTCAACCCTCTTGACAAACGCCAAGATGGTTACCTTGGGAAACAAACAAAAAAAACAAGTCAACGCCAACAACATAAAAAGAAGCCTGCGGCATTTGGAAAACCCAGGCGGTCTCCCATCCAGGTACAAACCAGGACCAACCCTGCTTAGGCTCTGAGACCAAACGAGATTGGGCTCTTTCAGGGTGTTGTGCCCGTAGGCAATTTCTTTGTGCACTCTCAACCCTCTTGACAAATGCCAAGATGGTCACCTTGGGAAACAAGGGAAAAAAAACAGGTCAAAGCCAACAACATAAAAAGAATCCTACGGCATCCGGTATTCCCAGTCTCCCATCCAGGTACTAACCAGGCCCGACACTGTTTAGCCTCTGAGATCAGATGAGATTGGGCGCTTTCAGGGTGATGGGGCCGTAGGTGATCTCTTTGGGCACTCTCAACCCTCTTGTTAAACGCCAAGATGGTCACCTTGGTAAACAAGCGAAAATAAACAGGTAAACGCCAACAACATAAAAAGAAGCCTACGGCACCTGGTATTCACAGATGGTCTCCCATACAGGTATTAACAACCCTTTCTAGCCTCTGAGATCAGCGGAGATTGGGCGCTTTCAGGGTGATGTGCCCATAGGCAATCTCTTTGGGCACTCTCAACCAGGCCGTACACTGCTAGGCCTCCGAGATCAGATGAGATTGTGCGCTTTCAGGGTGATGTGGCCATAGGTGTTCTATTTAGACACTCTCAACCCTCTTGACAAATACCAAGATGGTCATCTTGGGAAACAAGTGAAAAAAAACAGGTCAACGCCAACAACATAGACCCTGGCGGTCTCCCATCTGACCCAGACCCTGCTTAGCCTCTGAGATTGGGCGCTTTCAGGGTGATGTGACCTCAGGCGAACGCTTCGGGACATACTCAAAACTCTTGACTGATGCTAAAATGGTCACCTTGGGAAACAAGCGAAAGAAAAACAAGTCAAAGCCAACAATATAAAAAGATTCCTATGGCACCTGTAATTAGGTACTATCCAGGCCGGACCCTGCTTAGCCTCTGAGATCAGATGAGATCGGGCGCTTTCAGGGGGATGTGGCTGTAGGAGATTTCTTTGGGCTCTCTCAGCCCTCTTGACAAATGTCAAGATGATCACCTTGGGAAACAAGCGGAAAAAAAAAAACATGTCAACGCCAACAAAATAAAAAGAATGCTACGGCACCTGGTATTCCTAGTTGGTCTCCCATCCAGTTACTAATCAGGCCCGACAATGCTTAGCCTCCGGGATCAGACAAGATCAGGCACTTTCAAGGTGATGGGGCCATAGGCGATCTCTTCGGGCACTCTCAACCATCTTGACAAACGCCAACATGGTCATCTTGGGAAACAAGCGAAAAAAACCAAGTCATTGCCAACATTGGAGGCTAAGCAGGGTTGGGCAATCAGTTTCCTTGCCTGAAATAGGCAACTCAGAACTGCCATCTGGCTGCTTCCTGGGTTTCCAACTCCTTCAACTAATCCCAGGAGACAATACTTCGCCTCCATCCCGGTGGAGGTTCCAAACACCCGATCAATGGTTCCTGTCACCTCTGTCCAGTAGCGGATCAACTTCGGGCATCTCCAAAACATGTGCATCATGTCTCCCCCCATGTTCCCGCACCGGGGGCAACTTGCGTGCGGCCGTTCGGCCAAACTGAAAAAGTTTACAAGGAGCATAATAGGTTCTATATAATAAGAACAGATGTGACATCCTCTGTGAGGAGAGCCACAATTCACCACAGGCAGGATTCCTGTGGCCAATTATAGCTCAGGGGGGTTTAGTACACACCCCACACTAGATAAGGCCGCCAGCGCGGCGGCCATGTATAGTGTGTTGCGGTGGTCAGGGAAAGAGGACGATAGGCAGGGACAGTGTCTTTACTGCTTGGGAACCTAGCACTGTTACAGTGGGTGTTATGTGCCTCCTGCACAGTACACACCTGAAGCTACCCTTTATTACTGGTGTTCAATTTCTGCAATACATGCATCTGCAGTGCACAAGTTAGAGTGGGTGTTGTGTGCCTCCTGCACAGTATACACCTTATTGCTGGTGTTCTGTTTCTGTAATACAGGAACCTAGCACTGTTACAGTGCTAGGGTGTACAGAGAAGCTGGTATATATAGAAGACTACACCATACAGAAGAAAGGCTAGTGAATACAGAATACAGACTCGTGTATGTAGATAGGCTTGAGTATACAGAGATGCTAGAGTAAACAGTGAGGCTGGGGTACACAGAGAGGCTAGTTTAAAGAGAGGCTAGTATATACAAAGATGTTAGTGTATATAGAGAGGTTAGTGTATAGAGAGAGTCGAGTGTATACAGAAAGGACAGTGCATATAGAGAAGCTAGTGTATACAGAAGACAGGCTTGGGTATACATCAAAGCTGACATTCTATACAGAAGACTGGGTAGTGTATACAGAGAGTCTAGTGGGTACAGAAGACAGGCTGGTGTATTCTAGCTAGTTTTTACAGTCTAGTGTATACAGAAGACAGGTTGTGGTATACAGAGAGTTTAGTGTATTCAGAGAGTCTAGTGTATACAGTCGGCGAGTGTATACATAAGACTGGCTAGTTTACACAGTGTTTACAGAGATGCAAGGGTGTACAGAGAAGCTGGTATATATAGAAGACTACAGCATACAGAAGAAAGGCTAGTGAATACAGAATACAGACTCGTTTATGTAGATAGGCTTGAGTATATAGAGATGCTAGAGTAAACAGTGAGGCTGGGGTACACAGAGAGGCTAATTTAAAGAGAGGCTAGTATATGCAAACATGTTAGTGTATATTGAGAGGTTAATGTATAGAGAGGGTCGAGAGTATACAGAAAGGAAAGTGCATATAGAGAGACTAGTGTATACAGAAGACAGGCTTGGGTATACATCCAAGTTGACAGTGTATACAGAAGACTGGGTAGTGTATACAGAGATTCTAGTGGGTACAGAAGACAGGCTGGTGTATTCTAGCTGGTTTTTACAGTCTAGCGTATACAGAAGACAGGCTGTGGTATATAGAGGCTATACCAGCGTGAGACTATCTTGTATCCTTATTCTTGATATTGGTTTGCGATGGAAGCTTTATGTACTAAGGTCAGGATCTTCCCTATCTGTTGTGGGGTAAATATGATGCCTAAGTCCCTCTCCCATTTGTGGATAAATGGTGGGGGTCGACTCCTCCTCCTGACTACTTAATAGGTTGTACAGGAGGGAGAGGGTGTGTCGCACAGGTTCCCTTTTGTGACAGATTAATTCATAGGGCGTCAGGTCTCTAGGAGTGTAGGGGGCCCTTTGTATGGCCAGAAGAAAGTGACGAAGTTGATAAGCACTAAACAAGTCAAGCGGAGGGTCAGAAGCTCGGCGACAGTTTGCATGGTCGGGAGCCCTCCCGAGGGCCACACCTCTCCCAGACGCTGTTTCCCCACCACTGTCAACTGTTGCAGTTTCTTGTTGGTAAATCCCGGTGGGAAGTCTGAATTACCTATAACCGGAGTCATTGGTGACAGCAGGGGAGCAATGTGTGTGCAGCGGAACAACCTCCGCACAACAGCCAACATAGCTCCCACTACGGGGTGACCTCTGAGGTCTTTTGGTAGGGTGGACAGGAGCCACGGGGAGGTCAATAGGGGAATGGATCCATCCTCAATCTCCATCTCCACCCACTGCTTGTGTGGGCCATTACAATGCCAATCAACGACTCTCGCTAGCAGAGTCACTCTGTAGTATTGTCTGAGATCTGGGGGACCCAGACCCCCCTTGTCCTTTGGTCTGGCAAGCAATTGCAAACGGGCTCTGGGCGGTTTGCGCGCCCAAATAAAGTCCCGGAGCAGCACCTGCAGTTGTCTGAAAAAAATTGGGGGTAACCAGATCGGTAATGTCTGGAACATGTATAAGATCCGCGGGAGGGCCGTCATTTTGAATGCATTACAGCGCCCGAACCAGGTCAGTGTTAAAGCATGCCAGTTTCCCAAATCAGATTTCAGTCTATTCAGGAGAGGGACAAAATTAAGCGGGTACAATTGCGCTAAATCCGCAACGCCCAGGTAACGTATAGATTTTTCAGCCCAGTAGAATGGAAAAGCGGAGTGGAGCCTCTTGGCCTCACCATCCGGGACCGATATATTCAATACAGCCGACTTGGCGCAATTGATTTTATAGTTTGATAGGCTGCCGTATCGCTGGAGAGACGCAAGTATATTGGGAAGCAAAATGTGTGGATTGGAGACGGAAAAAATTATAACATCAGCGTACGCCGCAATTTTGTGGTGTGCCGAGGGTTTGGATATGCCAGTAATATTAGGGTCATTCCGAACGTGACACATAAGTGGTTCCAGTGTCAGAATAAAAATTAGGGGAGACAGATGGCACCCCTGCCTCATCCCATTAGTGATGGGGAAAGAGTCCGAGCACCACTCGTTCACCCGTACCGCTGCCGACGGTGTGGAGTAAAGCGACATCATCATGTTGGGGCCAAGACCTATCTATATGTTCCAGGGTGGCCTGCATAAAGTGCCAGGCCACCCTGTCAAAGGCCTTCTCCGCGTCCGTTGACAACATAAGCAAGGGCCTTCCCTGTACATGCGCCGCATGGATTAAATTGAGGACTCGGGCCGTATTGTCTCTAGCTTCCGACTTATTTTTATTTTTTTTGCTTGTTTCCCAAGGTGACAATCTTGGCGATTGTCAAAGTGCCTGAAGAGATTGCCTATGGGCACATCACCCTGAAAGCACCCGATCTCGTTTGATGTTGGAGGCTAAGAAGAGTCGGGCCTTGTTAGTACCTGGATGGGAGACTGCCTGGGAATACCAGGTGTCATAGACTTCTTTTTATGTTGTTGACGTTGACCTGTTTTTTTTTGCTTGTTTCCCAAAGTGACCATCTTGGTGTTTGTCAAGAGGGTTGAGAGTGCCTGAAGAGATTGCCTATGGCCACATCACTCTGAAAGCACCCAATCTCATGTGATTTTGGAGGCTAAGAAGAGTCGGGCCTGGTTAGTACCTGGATGGGAGACCACCTGGAAATACCAGTGATTGTAGGCTTCTTTTTATGTTGTTGGCGTTGATTCATTTTTTTTTTTTGCTTGTTTCCCAAGGTGACCATCTTGGCATTTGTCAAGAGGGTTGAGAGTGCCCAAAGAGATCGCTTACAGCAGCATCACCCTGAAAGAGCCCTATCTCTTCTCTTCTCTGAGGCTAAGAAGGGTTGGGCCTAGTTAGTACCTGGATGGGAGATGGCGTTGGAATACCAGGTGCCGTATTCTTCTTTTTATGTTGTTGACATTGACCTGTTTTTTTTCGCTTGTATCTCAAGGTGACTATCTTGGCATTTGTCAAGAGGGTTGAGAGTGCCTAAAGAGATCGCTTACAGCCGCATCACCCTGAAAGCACCCTATCTCTTCTGATCTCAGAGGCTAAGAAGGGTTGGGCCTAGTTAGTACTTGAATGGGAGATGGCCTTGGAATACCAGGTGCCGTATTCTTCTTTTTATGTTGTTGGCGTTGACCTGTTTTTTTTCGCTTGTTTCCCAGGGTGACTATCTTGGCACTTTTCAAGAGGGATGAGAGTGCCCAAAGAGATTTCCTATGGGCACATCACCCTGAAAGCGCCCAATCTCCGCTGATCTCAGAGGCTAGAAAGGGTCGCGCCTTGTTAATACCTGGATGGGAGACCGCCTGGAAATACTAGGTGCGGTAGGCTTCTTTTTATGTTGTTGGCGTTGACTTGTTTTTTTTGTTTGTTTCCCAAGGTGACCATCTTGGCGTTTGTCAAGAGGGTTGAGCGTGCCTGAAAAAATCTACTATGGCTGCATCACCCTGAAAGAGCCAAATCTCATTTGATCTCAGAGGCTATGCAGGGTTGGGACCTGGTTAGTACCTGGATGGGAGACCGCCTGGGATTTCTCGATGCCATAGGCTTTTTTTTTAAGTTGTTGGCATTGACTTATTTTTTTTTATTGTTTTATTCTTTTATTAAGTATAAGTAGAACAACATAAATATAACAGTCAACCATACAGCATGACCCAGGGTCACAATTACATGGTAACAAAAAATAGGAAGCAAAATAACTCTGGGTTCTCAGAGGGGAGTCCTAGAGTTTCATGCAGAAAAGAGAGAAACCCCACCTCCGACATGTAGTACAGTATAACTAATGCAGCTCCGTTCGGACAAATGTAATCATGGAGAACAACTGGGACCACAGCGAGCCAGCTTATCATGACCTATGTGAACCAGAGAAAAATATGAGCCGGTCGTGTCCAGAACCCTGGGGTTCTTCTGGGTCCCAAAGGCTAGTAAGGAGACAAGGCATAGTCAAAAGGGAGGACGGGGGAAGAAGAGAGTGCAAAGACGGAGAGAGAGGAGGGGGGGGATGGCGGCGGGGAAAAAAAGAAAAATAAAGACAAAAAGGGAGGGGGGGGGGGAATGCCACCCAGGGCAGACATGGCCTACGTAGGTAAACGTTAGATGTTCAGTCTTTTTCTGGGACAGGGGCGCTGCTCACCTCCCGAATGTAGTCTCAAGTACCAGTAAAATACCTGCAGGGCCTCCATGTAACACTAAATGCCTCTTCAGTGTTGTGAAGGGTGGCGGTCAATTCTTCCATCCGGAGAATATGATTGACTTTGGAATACCACAGCACCTTGGATGGGGGCTCAGGCTGGTCGGTCAAGTGTAGAAGGCACGCTGCTGGGTTGTCTGCGATATCTACATTTCTGAGAGTTTTTATCGTCCCGGTCACCTCCACCCAAAAGTTCGTCAAGGCCGGGCATGCCCAGAAAATGTGTCCCATGGTCCCCGTATCTGAATTGCACCTCCAACAAACATCTGGGATCGATCTATTCATTTTATTCAGAAGATATGGGACTCTACACCAGCGTGAGACTATCTTGTATCCTGATTCTTGATATTGGTTTGCGATGGAAGCTTTATGTACTAATGTCAGGATCTTCCCTATCTGTTGTGGGGTAAATGTGATGCCAAAGTCCCTCTCCCATTTGTGGATAAATGGTGGGGTCGACTCCTCCTCCTGACTACTTAATAGGTTGTACAGGAGGGAGAGGGTGTGTCGCACAGGTTCCTTTTTGTGACATATGGATTCATAGGGCGTCAGGTCTCTAGGAGTGTAGGGGGCCCTTTGTATGGCCAGAAGAAAGGGACAAAGTTGATAAGCACTAAACAAGTCAAGCGGAGGGTCAGAAAGCTCGGCGACAGTTTGCGTGGTCGGGAGCCCTCCCGAGGACCACACCTCTCCCAGAGGCTGTTTCCCCACCACTGTCAACTGTCGCAGTTTCTTGTTGGTAAATCCCGGTGGGAAGTCTGGATTACCTATAACCGGAGTCATTGGTGACGGCAGGGGAGCAATGTGTGTGCAGCGGAACAACCTCCGCACAACAGCCAACGTAGCTCCCACTACGGGGTGATCTCTGAGGTCTTTTGGTAGGGAAGACAGGAGCCACGGGGAGGTCAATAGGGGAATGGATCCATCCTCAATCTCCATCTCCACCCACTGCTTGTGTGGGCCATTACAATGCCAATCAACGACTCTCGCTAGCAGAGTCACTCTGTAGTATTGTCTGAGATCTGGGAGACCCAGACCCCCCTTGTCCTTTGGTCTGGCAAGCAATTGCAAACGGGCTCTGGGCGGTTTGTGCGCCCAAATAAAGTCCCGGAGCAGCACCTGCAGTTGTCTGAAAAAAATTGTGGGTAACCGGATCGGTAATGTCTGGAACAAGTATAAGATCCGCGGGAGGGCTGTCATTTTGAATGCATTACAGCGCCCGAACCAGGTCAGTTTTAAAGCATGCCAGTTTCCCAAATCAGATTTCAGTCTATTCAGGAGAGGGACAAAATTAAGCGGGTACAATTGCGCCAAATCCGCTGCGATGTCAACGCCCAGGTAACGTATAGATTTTTCAGCTCAGTAGAATGGAAAAGCGGAGCGTAGCCTCTTGGCCTCACCATCCGGGACCGATATATTCAATACAGCCGACGGTGCAGTTGATTTTATTGTTTGATAGGCTGCCGTATCGCCGGAGAGCCGCGAGTATATTGGGAAGCGAAATGTGTGGATTGGAGACGAAAAAAATTAGATTGTCAGCGCACGCCGCAATTTTGTGGTGTGCTGAGGGTTTGGATATGGCAGTAATATTCGGGTCATTCCGAACGTGACACATAAGTGGTTCCAGTGTCAGAATAAAAATTAGGGGAGACAGAGGGCACCCCTGCCTCGTCCCATTAGTGATGGGGAAACAGTCCAAGATTCGTTTTTTTTTTTTCGCTTGTTTCCCAAGGTGACCATCTTGGCATTTGTCAAGAGGGTTGAGAGTGCCCAAAGAGTTCGCTTACAGCAGCATCACCCTGAAAGAGCCCTATCTCTTCTCATCTCTGAGGCTAAGAAGGGTTGGGCCTAGTTAGTCCCTGGATGGGAGATGGCTTTGGAATACCATCTGCCGTAGTCTTCTTTTTATGTTGTTGACATTGATCTGTTTTTTTTTCGCTTGTTTCCCAAGGTGACTATCTTGGCATTTGTCAAGAGGGTTGAGAGTGCCCAAAGAGATTGCCTATGGGCACATAAGCCTAAAAGCGCCCGATCTCCTCTGATCTCAGAGGCTAAACAGGGTCGGGCCTTGCTAGTACCTGGATTGGAGACCACCTGGGAATACTAGGTGCTGAAGGCTTCTTTTTATGTTGTTGGCGTTGACTTGATTTTTTTGTTTGTTTCCCAAGGTGACCATATTGGCGTTAGTCAAGGTTGAGAGTGCCTGAAGAAATCTCCTACGGCCACACCACCCTGAAAGAGCCCAATCTCATCTGATCTCAGAGGCTAAGCAGGGTTGGGACCAGTTTAGTACCTGGATGGGAGACCGCCTGGGATTTCCAGATGCCGTAGGCTATTTTTTCCGCTTGTTTCCAAGGTGACCATCTTAGTGTTTGTCAAGAGAGTTGAGAGTGCCTACAGCCACATCACCCTGAATCTGTTCCATCTCATCTGATCTTGGAGGCTAAGCAGGGGCGGGCCTGGTTAATGCCTGGATGGGAGACCTCCTGGGAATACCAGGTGTCGTAGGCTTCTTTTTTTTTTCAAATATAATTTTTTATCCAATAGGGAAGTACATAATGCAACAGAGAAATACAGAGCAAAAAGCAGCTGAACAATACTTGATACAGGTATATTCGCAACTGTGAGTCTGCCTTCCATCAATCACAATGATTCGAGGCACGGATAAAGTACTGTACCAAGATCTAGGGTCACACAAACCCCAGGTCCCTCCAGCATAATCCATCCAGAGGGGGGTGTGGGGCCGTCATTCCCAATTTTCCACTTTTTCCAAAAGAGAGAGGGGGTGGAGGGGGTGAGAGATAGGGGAGGAAGGCAGAAAAGAGAAGGATTGAAAGATGAGAAAAGGAGAAGAGGGGACGAGACACGATGTCCAAGGGGCCAGTCAAGGAAAGCTCAGAGCACTAAGGCGATAGCAGGCGCATCCTTCCAGCAAGATTATAAAGGTATTCCAGATGTCTCAGGTTTGTTTAAAAAATTCTTCTTGAGTAATGAAAGGGGGGGAACATTTTTTCCAATAGAGAGGGATGCAGGATTTCGCCGCATTTATCACATGCCGTGAAATTGATTTTTTTGTACTTCTTAATGGGAATCTGTGAATGGTGCAAGAAAAAGAATGCAGCCTCTTCCTGGATGGAGAAGTCTGTGAATTTTTGTGTTATGCATCGGATCTCTGTCCAGAAGTCCACCAAGCTGGGGCAGGACCAAAAAATGTGCAGCAACGTGCCCTCTTCTTCTCCACACCTCCAGCATATGTTCGAGGAAGAGGGGAAACATTTCTGCAGCTTTGATGGTGTCAAATACCACCTGGTGAGAAGTTTAAAATTCGTCTTCTGTATCTTCGTGCACAGCGACATTTTGAGAGCCAAAGTGATAATGAGTTGTCTCTGTGCTGGGGAAAATGAGCAATTAAGGTCCTTTTCCCAGTTGGACAGACAGGTTAAGTGTGGGTAATCTGTTTGAGAGAGAATGTGGGCCAAAGGGCCTTCGCTCCTGCATAGAGTCTCAAACTCCGTCTGAGGGCGCGCAAACGTTTGAGGATTGGGGATGGAATGGAGAAAATGATGTCGTTGCGCCGCTCTCCAAAAAGGCAGTTGGAAAAGCCCTGTCGGATCTGTTAGGGTTGATTTTCCATCAATGACAAATTTAGACGCATTGTCTAGGTTGGAATTTCTAAGTGGGTCCCCAGTTCAAAGGTTGGATGGCCACGTATAGGGAATAGGGGGGAAGTCAAAGACGTGAGTGTGTTTTGGGTAGCGATCAGGTGACTGACTTTCAACTAAGCCCCTATAGTGGGATGTGACATAAATTCTGTGGGTAAATACTTATAGCACCACATGGCACTTCTTAGCGGAATTCGGGAGTGAACTTAGAAAGTTTGTTTCGATTCCAGTCCAATACGCGCCCCAGGAGTGTGGTCGGACCAAGTAATATGGCCGATGGAGGAAGAGCTCACCAAGTGCAGTTGGTCATGTGGAATCAAGAAGAAGTCTATCCTCAAGTATGATTTGTGAGGGGAAGAGCAAAAAGAGTAGTCCCTTTCCCCAGAGTGTTGCAGACGCCAGACATCAACTAATTGGTCATTCAGTAAACACTTAGTAATCCGCTTTCTAGAGGAAATGAGGAGCGAGGAGAAAGAGGCAGAAGTGTCAACCGATGGCGAAAGGGGACATTAAAGTCCCCACCTAATATCAACTGGCCCTCCCGAAAGTCACATAATCTGTGCAGGGTAGTTCTGAGGAACGTGTCTTGGTGATCATTGGGAGCGTACACAGTGGCAAATGTAAAAAGGCGCTCTCCAATGTGGCCCCTAAGAAAAAGATATCGGCCCCCAGGGTCCACCAAAGAATCCTGGAGAACCCAGGGGAGCCTGCTAGAGATCAGAATGGAGACTCCCTTGGTCTTAGAGGAGGGGTTAGTAGAGTGGTAGACCTTAGGGAAGGATCTCGACCATAGAAAGGGGAGGCTAGTATTTTTAAAATGTGTTTCTTGTATAAAGGCCACATCAGTACAGGAAGTCTTCAGTTCTCACAGGAGGATCCACCGTTTTTCAGGGGAGTTCAGTCCCTTAACGTTTAGAGAGGTGACCTTGACTGAGTCTGCCATCGCTCCTCTGGGAGGGGGAGGGGGACGTCAGAGAAAAGCAAAGAAAGTTGAACCAAGGTAGGTTTTGGGTAGGTAATGCATGGCGGGAACTAAGGGGGAGAAAGGAAGGGCAAATGGAAGGAAAGATAAAGGGAAAAAAAGGCTGGGCACTTCAACCCCAGGGGGAGAGGGAAATTAAGGGTTGTCCGCACTCAACAGTACAGGAAGGGTATACTAAAACAGCACAATTATGCTATAGCGCTTACCAGATGTACACTGGGTTTAAAGCGCTGTCCTACTTGGGTTGGTGGGTAGACAGGTCAAGAGGGAGCCCCCGAATCCTAGTCCCCCCAGTCCCGGCAGTGGTAAATGTCACGTCTGATACCAGTATGCAAATAAAAGACAATCAGTAACATCATAGAACCAAAAAACAATAGTATAACCAAAACAGAGGTAGAGCATATAACTGTCAGCACTGAGGGGTCTCCTCGGCTCGCCCTAAACATAGGCATGCATGAGGGAGCCCGTAGCAACAGAAAAGGCATCACAGAATGGGATCCACGACCCCCGTCCCATACCCCTAAAGTACATGCAGTCACCGAACAAATGCATTTCTCCCTTTGGCAGATTGTCCGCTCCTTACCCCCTCTCCCCCGCCCACGCCCCGGGGGGAAAAGGGGCAGGGAAGGGGGGGAGGGGGGAGTGGAAGGGGGGAAAGGGGGAGTGAAAGGGGGGAAAGGGGGAGGTAAAGGAGGGAAGGGTGGGAAGGGGGGGAAAGGGAGGGGGGAAACAGGGGAGAGGGGACAAACATGCGGATATGTCAAGTCCTTTAGCGCACTCCCACCAGCAAACACCCGGACCCCATAAATTTCAACTCCTCCCCTCCATGGTCACCACATCAAGATGAAAGAGGAGCAGCCCTGGTCGGTGCATGGAAAATCCGTCAGGCAAATGGCTGGGGCCACCATCCCTCCATCCAACGGGAGACTTCATCCGAGCAGCAGTCCTGGGGCCCGCCAATTAGTGTCTCTCCTGCATCGCCATCGGGGGCTGTGTAGAGCATCCAGTAAGGGGTAAATCCTCCAGGGGGGTCCAGAGTCACACTGGAGGGAAGCAGTGTCTTGTACCAATAGGCTCAATAAATAAGTCATCAGGGTCCCCGAAAGCTGCAGAAGGCAATGTCGGCAAAGAGTAGGTGGGAGCCAGAGGGGGGGGCGAGGGGCGCAACCAGGGGGAGGGGACACATATGCGGGAATGTCTAGCCCTTCCAGTACAGTGCACTAGGTATCACTCAGACCCCCCAAAGTGCAACTCCCCCATCTAAGGTCAAGACTCCAGAAGGGAAGATGAGCCGCCCTGGTCTGTACATGAAAGAACCTGCTGCCAAGGGGTTGGGGCCATCATCCCTTCCTCCAATGGGAGATGCCACCGGCATGACAGCCCTGTGTCCTGTCAAGTGGTGCCCCTCTGACAATGTCGTTGTGGTATATGTGGAGCATCCAGGGAGAGGCAGGGACCACCCAAACAGTGAGGGGTAAAGCCTCCAAGGGGGACCGGTGTCAGACAGGAGGATAGCGGTGTCTTGTACAAGTTGGTTAATTAGACAAGTCATCCAGTGTGTTCCTGTGAGCAGCGGAAGTAAAGGTCGGTAAGGATTATGAATGGGTGGGGGCCAGGGAGTGCATAAAACTGCCACCAGATGACCGGGGCAGAGAGGGCAAGGGGATGAAAGTCAGATCTGGTAAGTGGGGGCGGGGGTGAGGAGTGTCCCTCATATTACTCACGTTGGCCATACCTTGAAGCTGAGCGCTCTGCATACCCAGGACGTTCTTCTGTATAATCTAGCCTATCTGTATACATTAGCCTGTCTTTTGTACACATTAGTTGGTCCTACACTAGTCTGTCTGTATACACTAGTGTATACAGATAGGCTAGATTATACAGAAGAAGGTCCTGGGTATGCAGAGATGGAGGATATGGTATACAGAGAGAGAGGCTAGAGTATGCATACTTGCTAGTGTATACAGACGGACTAGTGTATACAGAAGACCGGCTAGTTTATATAGGGAGGCTAATGTGTGCAAAAGACAGGCTAGTGTATACAAATAGGCTAGATTATAGAGAAGAACATCTTGGGTATGCAGAGAGAGAGGCTGGGTTACACAGAGAGGCTGGTGTATGCAGACTTGCTAGTGTATACAGACGGACGAGTGTATACAGAGAGGCTTGGGTATACAGAGAGCTAATGTATAAAGAGCAGCTAGTGTATACAAAAGACATCCAAGGGTATACAGAGAAACTCGTGTATGCAGAAGACGGGCTAGTTTATACAGAGAGGCTAAAGTGTACAAAACACAGGCTAGTGTATATAGATAGGCTAGATTATACAGAAGAACGTCCTGGGTATGCAGAGATGGAGGCTAGGGTATACAGAGAGAGAGACTGTGTTACACAGAGAGGCTAGAGTATGCAGACTTGCTAGTGTATACAGACGGACTAGTATATACAGAAGACCAGCTAGTTTATACAGAGAGGCTAATGTGTACAAAAGACAGGCTAGTTTATACAGATAGGCTAGATTATACAGAAGAACGTCCTGGGTATGCAGAGATGGAGGCTAGGGTATACAGAGAGAGAGAGAGAGATAGGCTGGGTTACACAGAGAGGCAGGAGTATGCAGACTTGCTAGTGTTTACAGATGGACTAGTGTATACAGTAGACCGGCTAGTTTATACAGAGAGGCTAATGTGTACAAAAGACAGGCTAGTGTATACAGATAGGCTAGATTATACAGAAGAAGGTCCTGGTTATGCAAGAGATGGAGGCTAGGGTATGCAGAGAGAGAGGCTTGGTTACACAGACTTGCTAGTGTATACAGACGGACTAGTGTATACAGAGGACCGGCTAGTTTATACTGAGAGGCTAATGTGTACAAAAGACAGGCTAGTGTATACAGATAGGCTAGATTATACAGAAGAACGTCCTGGGTATGCAGAGATGTGGAGGCTAGGGTATACAGAGAGAGAGGCTAGAGTATGCATACTTGCTAGTGTATACAGGCGGACTAGTGTTTATAGTTTATACAGATTGACAAATGTGTACAAAAGACAGGATAGTGTATACAGATCGGCTAGATTATACAGATAGGCTAGATTATACAGAAGAACGTCCTGGGTATGCAGAGATGGAGGCTGGGTTACACAGTGAGGCTAGTGTATGCAGGCTTGCTAGTGTATACAGACGGACTAGTGTATACAGTAGACCAGCTAGTTTATACAGGGAGGCTAATGTCTACAGAAGACTGGCTAGTGTATACACATAGGCTAGATTATAGAGAAGAACGTCCTGGGTATGCAGAGATGGAGGCTAAGGTATACAGAGAGAGAAGTTGGGTTACAAAGAGAGGCTAGTGTATGCAGACTTGCTAGTGTATACCGGTGGACTAGTGTATACAGAGAAGCTTGGGTATACAGAGAGCTAATGTATAAAGAGATGCTAGTGTATACAAAAGACAACCAAGAGTAGACAGTGAAGCTCGTGTATACAGAAGACCGGCTACAGAGAAGCTAATTTGTACCAAAGACAGGCTAGTGTATGCAGAGAGGCTGGGACACCGAAACTATTGTAAAAATAAGGCAGGCTAGTGTATATAGATTACGGGCACGTGTATACAGAAGACAGTCTATATTGAGTGGCTGGTGTACACAGAGAGATTAATGTATACAGAAAAGCTAGCGTGTAAAGAAGACAGGACTTTATTTTTTGCTAATGCAACTACTTCTGAAACATGTAAAGTGCTTTTTTCATATTTTGGTGCTGTTAAAAAGTGATGTGTTGTCAGTGGTGATATCAATGTGACAGTTAATGTGGAGAACTACAACTATACAAAATAGAGCAAAAGAGTGCTAAGTGATAGAGACGATATTGCTTTTGAAAGATTTGTATTATTATACATAACATTGTTAGCAGACAAATAGGACAATTTACATGGCTTAATAATGCAGAGCGTAATTTATCAGGAGAGAGATCCAAAACGTTAGTTGCAGTAGCTTCATAAAACTGAGAAATCGTTGCATTACTCTAAATTTAAAAGTTGTTCCGGTAGCACTAAAAAGACGATATTAGATGAGTGATCTACACATTTCGTTTACTATTGCAGAGAGATACCGGCTAAATGTTAATATGTTAATATGTGCTGCGTGTAAGGTAGAAATTAGATGGTTTAGTGTGAGCTGGTTTACCAGGATTTAGAGATAGTAATCTGTTCATACTAATAATAAATATAGCAAAATAACTCTAAAATTAATATTGAGACAGTATATACAGGTCGGGTTTAAATGGAAATACACGAAATAACAGCAACGACGTGTGTAGGTTTTTATCAATCAGGTTCATTACGTGTCTTCAATCATGTAGTGAATATACCCCAAATATAGCACAAGGATGAGAAAGCATAATAACTAACAGAGGATGACATGGCAAAAAGACAAACTGCATTAGAAATGTGAATATGAATTAGAGATGAAATGCCAATCCCCACGGCTACGTACAGCAAAGTGTGAGCTAAGCAGCTAAATATTGTGCAATAGCAGAGATTAGGTATTGCAGTCGAAAGTTATCTATAGCAGAGAGATACCAGCTAAATGTGAGACGAGCAATTAAACTGTTCACGGTAGCATTGCATTACTCTTAATATGTGCAGCGTGCAAAAAAGCAATAAGATGGTTTTGTATTACCCTAAAATTAGCAGTATACGTAATAAAGGTCAGTAGGTAACCTGGATTTAGACATAGCAAACTCTACAATCTAATTTAGCAAAATTAGAACGGATAATATTGAGACAGTATATAAAAGTCGAGTTTAAGTGGAAATACACAAAATATCTAGCTTACCTTTACATTGTTCAATAGAGCGTTGCAAAGTAATACCAAAGAAGAATGTTGGAATATCAATTAGATGAGATGATTGCTGTAATCATGAAATATCAGCAACGACGTGACGAGGTTTCTATCGTTTTTCAGGATTCTTACGTGTCTTTAAGGATGAGTAAGTATAATAACTGGCAAAGTATGACAATTGCAAAGAGGCAAATTGCATTAGAGATGTGAGGTAGACATGAAATGTCATTCCCCATTGGTTATTTACATGTAACCATTAATACAGTTAACGCGGCTACATACAGCAAAGTGTGAGCTAAGCAGCTAAATATTACTTAATATTGCAGAAATTTAGAAAATTGCAGTTTAAAAGAGATCGGAAGCGTTAGTTGCAGTAGATCCAAAATGACTGAGAAATAATTTCAGTACTATAAATGTAAAAGTTATCCCGGCAGCACTGAGTGGACTGATATTAGATGAGTGATCGTTGTGGTACAAATTCAGTTTCCTATAGCAGAGAGATACCAGCTAAATGTGAGAAGAGCAATTAAACTGTTCACATCGGTAGCATTGTATTACTCTTAATATGTGCAGCGTGTAAAGAAGCAATAAGATGGTTTTGTATTATCCTAAAATTAGCAGTATACGTAATAAAGGTGAGTAGGTAACTTGGATTTAGACATAGCAAACTACAGGTCGAGTTTAAGTGGAAATACACAAAATATATAGCTTACCTTTACATTGTTCAATAGAGCGTTGCAAAGTAATACCATGGCAGAATGTCGGAATAGCAATTAGATGGGATGATTGCTGTAATCATGAAATATCAGCAACGACTAGGTTTCTATCGGATGAGAAAGTATAATAACTGGCAAAGTATGACATGGCAAGGAGACAAATTGCATTAGAGATGTGAGATGGACATGAAATGTCAATCCCTATTGGTTACTTACATGTAAACGCGGCTACATACAGCAAAGTGTGAGCTAAGCAGCTAAAGGGTATTTTAAGAGTAAATTGACGTAGCTTGAAAATTCCAACGTGTAAATCGTTCCATTAATTTTGTTACGCACGAAGACGGCTTACAATGATTGTTTTCCGTTTCCACTGGTTATTGGCATAATGTATCAGTAACCATGAACATTAATAGTGATAGACAGCTCACATTAGGATGTATGCATGATGTGAATGTAAAATAGTTGCATTATGTGTTATTAATGTAATCAAACTGTATTGCTATGCTTTGCTACTGCAACCACTTCTCAATCAAGTAAACCGTCCCACTGCTTTTCTCACATTTTGCTGCTGTTAAAAAACGTGTTGCAAGTGTTATGTGTTACAAATGGTTAACAGTTAATGTGGAGAGGAAGTAATACACAAAATAGATTTAGAAAGAGAATCCTATTGCATAGAGGTAGCGAGAGATGGTTGCATTACTCTTAAGGCAGAATGTCGGAATAGCAATGAGATTCGATGGTTGCAACATAAAACGAAATTGAGCACGGCTAAAATACAGAACAACAGTACATAATTTAAGAGTACAGTAGAATATAGTATAAATTATTTAAGATTAAATAGACTTAGAATGAAAAAAATCTAAGTTTAAATCGTTGAGTAAATCGTTGAGTAAATCGTAAATTTATCAGCTAAGTTAACGCTGAGATTATGATTAATTTCACAGTTCCATTACGCGGTCCTTTTCCACTGGTATAGTCATAATTTAATATCAGTAATTGCTATCAGTAAATATTAAAATTGTAAGACGGTTCACGGTTATGTGGAATTGATATGGATTTAAAAGCGGTACATTAATTTTCTGAAGCATATGGCAGAAAGACGGCTTACACTGCTTTTCTCACATTTTGCTGCGGTAAAAAGAAATGTTTTGTCACTGTGTTTTAACTGTGACAGTTAAGGTGGAGAAAAAGAAGTAATACAGAAAATAGAGTAAAACAGTGGAAGCGTTTATTTGTCATGACAGCTGATACTGGTTGAGCAATAAAACTGTTTTATTAAGATGTAAGACTAGTTTTATTCTCTACATATAGGCTTTTCAGAGAGTTGTATAATATAGGCGACCAATAGGACATTTAAATGGCTTAATATTGTAGGGAGGAAGTATCGCTGTTCAAAGGTAAGAGATTGAAAGCTTAGCTTGTATATTGCCGAGAAATAGTTGCGTTAGTCGAAATTTAAAGGATATGCCGGTACCAATGAGAAAGCTTATATTAGACTAGTTGATCTTTGCATTACACAATCCTATTATTATTATTAAGATCATAGTGCAGAGAGATACTCAGTTAATGTCAGAGATACTCGGTTAATGTCAGAAAAGCAATAAAACTGTTTACATCGTTAGCGAGCGATAGTTACATTACTCTTAGTATGTGCAGCATGTCTGGTAGCAAATGGATGGTTTTGTGAACATTTTGCATTAACGTACAAGTAGCGGTAGAACTCATCGAAGTGAATAGATTTAACCGGATTTTGAGATAGTACTCTCTATTTCTAATAAGAAATAAAGAAAAATAAGTCAGGATGGTGTGTCAGGACTGTCACATACTCAATGTGACAGTTGATGTGGAGAATTACAAATATGCAAAATAGAGCAAAAGAGTACATGGTTTATTTTGATGTATGATAGTTTTATTGCATGCTTGATGTGGATGATTAAAATCGTGTAGTTATCTATAAGAATGAAAAGGCATAACATGGCAATGAGACATACTCCATTAGAGATGTGAGCTAGATGAAATGATGAAATGTCTCTGTATAGCCCAGATTGTCTTCTGTTATCACTTAGCCTACCCTCTAAATTCACTAGCCTCTCTATATACACCAGCATGTTTACACTAGCCGGTCTTCTGCATACAATAGCCTGTCTTCGATATACACTAGCCTATGTTCTGAATACACTAGCCCGTCTTCTGTCTTCTATATGCCCTAGCCTGTCTTCTGTATACATTAGTCTCTCTGTATAAACTAGCATCTCTGTATACCCCAAACTGTCTTCTGTAAAAACATGTCTCTCTTCATAGCCTGTCTAGCCTTTCTTCTGTACACACTAGCTTCTCTGTATACACTAACCAGGCTTCTATATACAATAGCTTCACTCTATGCACTAGCCTCTCTGTATAATCTAGCCTCTCTATATACCCTAGATAGTGTTCTGCATTCACTAGCCTCTCCTCCAGCCTTTATTCTGTATTCACTAGCCTTTCTTCTGTATGCTGTAGTCTTCTATATATACTAGCTTCTCTGTACACCCCTGCATCTCTGTAATACACTAAACCCTTTGTATACCACAGCCTGTCTTCTGTATACTCTAGACTGTAAAAACTAGCTAGAATACACCAGCCTGTCTTCTGTACCCACTAGACTCTCTGTATACACTACCCAGTCTTCTGTATACACTGTCAGCTTGGATATATACCCAAGCCTGTTTTCTGTATACACTAGTCTCTCTATATGCATTGTCCTATCTGTATACACTCGACTCTCTCTATACACTAACCTCTCTATATACACTAACATCTAGCTTCTCTTTAAACTAGCCTCTCTGTGTACCCCAGCCTCATTGTTTACTCTAGCATACTCAAGCCTATCTGCATACACGAGTCTGTATTCTGTATTCACTAGCCTTTCTTCTGTATGCTGTGGTCTTCCATATATACCAGCTTCTCTGTACACCCTAGCACTGTAACAGTGCTAGGTTCCTGTATTACAGAAACAGAACACCAGCAATAAGGTGTATACTGTGCAGGAGGCACACAACACCCACTCTAACTTCCGCATGCGCAGTACACAGCAACACAGATTCCGAAAATTGCCGAGCATGAACGGCGCCTGCGCACTGAGTCCAGGTTCTATCCCCACTATCCAAGTGGACATAGAGTCAGAATATAAAAGAGCCGAGCGCAGCGAGGCCGAGCCCGAAGCGTGGCGAGCCAAGCTCGCCTGCGAGGGGCCCTCTAATATTCAAAACCCTATGTCCGCTTGGATGGTGGGGCTACCACCTCAACTCACCGCGCAGGCGCCGTTCAGCTTCGGAGATTTTCCGAAGCTTCGTCTGCTCCGTATTGCGCATGCGCAGTACATCGCGGACACTATATCATGGCCGGACAGTATATGGCAGAACACCTGCACCAGTCAACCACCGGTGTCATGTGCATCGCTGTCTAATATAGAGCAGGGTCCGGGAAGCCAATACCTCCCCGCAATTTCGGTCGCAATAGCATTGCCCTACCAATACGCATATGTTTTCCGCGCCAGAGGAACTTGATAAAGATTGAGCGAACCGCATGAAAGAAAGTCTGGGGTATTTTGATAGGTAAGGCATTGCGTTCATCTTCAACACATTACAGCGTCTGAACCATGACAGAGCTAGTGGGTCCCATCTTTTAAGGTCCGATGTAAGCCCATAGGCTTCTTTTTATGTTGTTGGCTTTGACCTGTTTTTTTTCCTTGTTTCTCAAGGCGACCATCTTGGCGTTTGTCAACAGGGTTGGGCGTGTCTTGAAGAGAACGCTTATGGCCACATCAACCTGAAAGCACCCAATCTCGTCTGATTTCAGAGGCTAAGCAGCGTCAGGCCTAGTTAGTACCTGGATGGGAGACTGCCTGGGAAGACCAGGTGCCATAGAAGGATCTGGTCTGGTTAGTGTCTTGATTGGGAGATCGCCTGGGAATACTGGATGCCGTAGGCTTCTTTTTATGTTGTTGGCTTTGACCTGTTTTTTTTAGCTTGTTTCCCAAGGTGACCATCTTGGCTCTTGTCAAGAGGCTTCAGAGTGCCCAAAGAGAGTGCCTACAGCCAAATCACCCTGAAAGAGCCTAAAAGCCTAAAAAGGGGCGCTGCTCACCTCCCGAATGTAGTCTCAAGTACCAGTAAAATACCTCCAGGGCCTCCATGTAACACTAAATGCCTCTTCAGTGTTTTGAAGGGTGGCGGTCAAATCTTCCATCCGGAGAATATGATTGACTTTGGAATACCACAGCTCCTTGGATGGGGGCTGAGGCTGCCTCCACAGTGTGGGAATGCCGGCCCGGGTGGCGTTCAGGAGTTGCATCGTGAGGGTTTTTTTGTATTTTCGAACAGGCTGTCCGGTCAAGTGTAGAAGGCACGCTGCTGGGTTGTCTGCGATATCTACATTTCTGAGAGTTTTTATCGTCCCGGTCACCTCCACCCAAAAGTTCCTCAAGGCCGGGCATGCCCAGAAAATGTTTCCCCTTTTTTCCCTGTATCTGAATTGCACCTCCAACAAACATCCGGAATCGATCTATTCATTTTATTCAGAAGGTATGGGACTCTATACCAGCGTGAGACTATCTTGTATCCTGATTCTTGATATTGGTTTGCGATGGAAGCTTTATGTACTATTGTCAGGATCTTCCCTATCTGTTGTGGGGTAAATATGATGCCTAAGTCCCTCTCCCATTTGTGGATAAATGGTGGGGGTCGACTCCTCCTCCTGACTACTCAATAGGTTGTACAGGAGGGAGAGGGTGTGTCGCACAGGTTCCCTTTTGTGACAGATGGATTCATAGGGCGTCAGGACTCTAGGAGTGTAGGGGGCCCTTTGTATGGCCAGAAGAAAGTGACGAAGTTGATAAGCACTAAACAAGTCAAGCGGAGGGTCAGAAAGCTCGGTGACAGTTTGTGTGGTCGGGAGCCCTCCGGAGGGCCACACCTCTCCCAGACGCTGTTTCCCCACCACTGTCAACTGTTGCAGTTTCTTGTTGGTAAATCCCGGTGGGAAGTCTGAATTACCTATAACTGGAGTCATTGGTGACGGCAGGGGAGCAATGTGTGTGCAGCGGAACAACCTCCGCACAACAGCCAACGTAGCTCCCACTACGGGGTGACCTCTGAGGTCTTTTGGTAGGGTGGACAGGAGCCACGGGGAGGGGAATGGATCCATCCTCAATCTCCATCTCCACCCACTGCTTGTGTGGGCCATTACAATGCCAATCAACGACTCTCGCTAGCAGAGTCACTCTGTAGTATTGTCTGAGATCTGGGAGACCCAGACCCCCCTTGTCCTTTGGTCTGACAAGCAATTGTAAACGGGCTCTGGGCGGTTTACGCGCCCAAATAAAGTCCCGGAGCAGCACCTGCAGTTGTCTGAAAAAAATTGGGGGTAACCGGATCGGTAATGTCTGGAACATGTATAAGATCCGCGGGAGGGCCGTCATTTTGAATGCATTACAGCGCCCGAACCAGGTCAGTGTTAAAGCATGCCAGTTTCCCAAATCAGATTTCAGTCTATTCAGGAGAGGGACAAAATTAAGCGGGTACAATTGCGCTAAATCCGCTGCGATGTCAACGCCCAGGTAACGTATAGATTTTTCAGCCCAGTAGAATGGAAAAGCGGAGCGGAGCCTCTTGGCCTCACCATCCGGGACCGATATATTCAATACAGCTGACTTGGCGCAATTGATTTTATAGTTTGATAGGCTGCCGTATCGCTGGAGAGACGCAAGTATATTGGGAAGCAAAATGTGTGGATTGGAGACGGAAAAAATTATAACATCAGCGTACGCCGCAATTTTGTGGTGTGCCGAGGGTTTGGATATGCCAGTAATATTTGGGTAATTCCGAACGTGACACATAAGTGGTTCCAGTGTCAGAATAAAAATTAGGGGAGACAGATGGCACCCCTGCCTCGTCCCATTAGTGATGGGGAAAGAGTCCGAGCACCACTCGTTCACCCGTACCGCTGCCGACGGTGTGGAGTAAAGTGACATCATCATGTTGGGGCCAAGACCTATATGTTCCAGGGTGGCCTGCATAAAGTGCCAGGCCACCCTGTCAAAGGCCTTCTCCGCGTCCGTTGACAACATAAGCAAGGGCCTTCCCTGTACATGCGCCGCATGGATTAAATTGAGGACTCGGGGCGTATTGTCTCTAGCTTCCAACTTATTTTTATTTTTTTTGCTTGTTTCCCAAGGTGACCATCTTGGCGTTTGTCAAGAGGGTTGAAAGTGCCTGAAGAGATTGCCTACGGGCACATCACCCTGAAAGCACCCGATCTCGTTTGATGTTGGAGGCTAAGAAGAGTCGGGCCTTGTTAGTACCTGGATGGGAGACCGCCTGGGAATATCAGGTGTCGTAGACTTCTTTTTATGTTGTTGGCGTTGACCTGTTTTTTTTCGCTTGTTTCCCAAAGTGACCATCTTAGTGTTTGTCAAGAGGGTTGAGAGTGCCTGAAGAGATTGCCTATGGCCACATCACTCTGAAAGCACCCAATCTCGTCTGATCTTGGAGGCTAAGAAGAGTCGGGCCTGGTTAGTACCTGGATGGGAGACCACCTGGGAATACCAGTTATTGTAGGCTTCTTTTTATGTTGTTGGCGTTGATTCGTAGTTTTGTTTTTTTGCTTGTTTCCCAAGGTGACCATCTTGGCATTTGTCAAGAGGGTTGAGAGTGCCCAAAGAGATCGCTTACAGCAGCATCACCCTGAAAGAGCCCTATCTCTTCTCTTCTCTGAGGCTAAGAAGGATTGGGCCTAGTTAGTACCTGGAGGGGAGATGGCGTTGGAATACCAGGTGCCGTATTCTTCTTTTTATGTTGTTGACATTGACCTGTTTTTTTTCGCTTGTATCTCAAGGTGACTATCTTGGCATTTGTCAAGAGGGTTGAGAATGCCCAAAGAGATTGCCTATGGGCACATAACCCTGAAAGCGCCCGATCTCCTCTGATCTCAGAAGCTAAACAGGGTTGGGCCTTGCTAGTACCTGGATTGGAGACCACCTGGGAATACTAGGTGCTGTAGGCTTATTTTTATGTTGTTGGCCTTGACCTGTTTTTTTTTTTTCACTTGTTTCCCAAGGTGACCATTTTGGCGTTTGTCATGAGGGTTGAGAGTGCCCGATGAGATCACCTACGGCCCCATCACCCTGAAAGCGCCCAATCTCGTCTGATCTCGGATGCTAAACAGTGTCGGGCCTGGTTAGTACCTGGATGGGAGACCGCCTGGGAATACCAGGTGCCATAGGCTTCTTTTTTTTTTTTTTTTTTTTTATTTAGTAGTATGCGACATACAATGCAAAGGCAACTTCACAGAATGTGTGATACAAATAGTTACAAACAAACGATCATATTGCATGGATATCAGAGCCAATGGTAAGAAGTCCGAGGAGAATAGCACGTGTACAGCTTTGCGGTCATATCAAGATGAGATTAAAGCTCCATCTCATTGGGATCCTCTACCACTTAAAATATTATTGATACTAGCCCTGCTACCCTCGAAGAGTTTAGATATCCATAGATAGGGGAAGAGTATTGTGTAGTAGTCAAATGGGGTCGGAACATACCATTTTCTTTTCCCTTTTTTGAGTTAAGAAGGGAAATAGTAGAACTGAAAGGAGGGAGAAGGGGAAAGAGAAGATTGGGGAAGGAAATTGCAGAAAAGGAAAATAAGGGGTAAGGGGGTGTCGTGGGTAGAGTGGATAGGATGGGGTCCCCTCACAGGGAGCAAGAGACGCCCTCGGCTCACCAGCTCATCAGCTGTCCAACGTTTGGAACAGCGATCTCCAACGATCACCATGAGCTTACTATGTCTCGCAGAGGTATTCTTCCGAAAAGCGAAACTGGGTCCAGTAGAACCATCTGTTCCCATGCTCCTCCATTTTATCCCTCATTGTGGCAGTCAGGTCTTCCATTCGTTCAATATCATTTACCCTTGCGAACCACTGGGTCACCATTGGAGCAGATTGCTCTTTCCACTGACTTGGGATGCAGGCCCTAGCTGCATTGAGGAGATGTTTAAGTAAGGACTTATGATAACGCTTAGATTGAGAAGAACTGCTGCGGGATCATTGGCTAAGGAAATGTCTGTGAACTTGTGGATGAGTCTCAGGACAGGCTGCCAGAATGTTTGTAATTTAGGGCATTCCCAGAAAGGGTGGAGAATGGTGCCAGCCTGTTGCCCACAGCGACAGCAGCGGTCAGATTGACCGGGGAATATTTTGTACAACACCACTGGTGTACGATACCAGCGTGTGATCAGCTTATATGAGATCTCCTGATATTTACTGCAGAGTGACGACTTATGGGCGAAAAAGAGTATTCTGTCCTTCTGTGGTTTGGAGAATGTAGTTTGTAAGTCTCTTTTCCATTTAGCTAGGAAGGGTGGATCCGTGGAGGATTGTGCGCCTGTCAGGATTTGGTAGGACCTAGAGAGGGAACCACGAATTGGGCCATCATCCAGGCAAAGTTCCTCAAAGGGGTGGAATTGTCTAGAGAAGAACGACTGGTTAGGTAGTGATCCGAGGAAATGGATTAGCTGTCTAGCTCTCCAGCTATCCAATGCAACAGGTACTTGCTCTAGCAGTATGGTCCCCATGGGAATCAAGCCCGTGGGTCCAAGAAATAGGGCTGCTCTCAGAAGCCCTTTCGGGGTTTGCCTGGTAAAGGCCTGGTCAGACAGGCCCGGAGGGAATCTAGGATGTCCAATAATTGGGGTCATAGGAGAAGGGAAAGGTGAAAAAAACTATCCATCTCGGCGAGCGAGGGGCCAATTAACGGGTGAGTAGTCACACAGGGCTCCAATGGCCTCCCCGCCCAAGGCAGACAAGCCAGTGGAACCCACGCCATCTCCTGCTCTAGCTTGACCCATAGCTTCAGTTCCCCATGCCGGTGTCTTATCACATATGGTCCCCCATCGGATAGTGTCCGCTATGTACTGCGCATGCTCAGTACACAGCAACACAGATTCCTAAAATTGCCGAGCATGAACGGCGCCTGCGCACTGAGTCCAGGTTCTATCCCCACTATCCAAGTGGACATAGAGTAAGAATATTAAAGAGCCGAGTGCAGCGAGGCCAAGCCCGAAGCGTGGCAAGCGAAGCTCGCCTGCGAGGGGCCCTCTAATATTCACAACCCTATGTCCGCTTGGATGGTGGGGCTACCACCTCCACTCACCGCGCAGGCGCCGTTCAGCTTCAGAGATTTTCCGAAGCTTCGTCTGCTCCGTACTGCGCATGCGCAGTACGGCGCGGACACTATATCATGGCCGGACAGTATATGGCAGAACACCGGCACCAGTCAACCACCGGTGTCATGTGCGTCGCTGTGTAATATAGAGCAGGGTCCGGGAAGCCAATACCTCCCCGCAATTTCGGTCACAATAGCATTGCCCTACCAATACGCATATGTTTTCTGCGCCAGAGGAACTTGATAAAGATTGAGCGAACCGCATGAAAGAAAGTCTGGGGTATTTTGATAGGTAAGGCTTGTAGTAGATACAGAAGTCGTGGCATCGCGTTCATCTTCAACACATTACAGCGTCCGAACCATGACAGAGCTAGTGGGTCCCATCTTTTAAGGTCCGCTGTAAGCCCATAGGCTTCTTTTTATGTTGTTGGCTTTGACCTGTTTTTTTTGCTTGTTTCTCAAGGCGACCATCTTGGCGTTTGTCAAGAGGGTTGGGCGTGTCTTGGAGAGAACGCTTACGGCCACATCAACCTGAAAGCACCCGATCTCGTCTGATTTCAGAGGCTAAGCAGCGTCAGGCCTGGTTAGTACCTGGATGAGAGACTGCCTGGGAAGACCAGGTGCCATAGAAGGATCTGGTCTGGTTAGTGTCTTGATTGGGAGATCGCCTGGGAATACTGGATGCCGTAGGCTTCTTTATATGTTGTTGGCTTTGACCTGTTTTTTTTAGCTTGTTTCCCAAGGTGACCATCTTGGCCTTTGTCAAGAGGCTTCAGAGTGCCCAAAGAGCGTGCCTACGGCCAAATCACCCTGAAAGAGCCCAATCTCATCTGATCTCGGAGGCTAAGCAGCGATGGGCCTAGTTAGTACCTGGATGGGAGACAGCTTGGGAATACCAGGGGTTGAGAGTGCCTAAAGAGATCGCTTACAGCCTCATCACCCTGAAAGCACCCTATCTCTTCTGATCTCAGAGGCTAAGAAGGGTTGGGCCTAGTTAGTACTTGAATGGGAGATGGCCTTGGAATACCAGGTGCCGTATTCTTCTTTTTATGTTGTTGGCGTTGACCTGTTTTTTTTTGCTTGTTTCCCAGGGTGACTATCTTGGCATTTTTCAAGAGGGATGAGAGTGCCCAAAGAGATTGCCTATGGGCACATCACCCTGAAAGCGCCCAATCTCTGCTGATCTCAGAGGCTAGAAAGGGTCGCGCCTTGTTAATACCTGGATGGGAGACTGCCTGGAAATACTAGGTGCGGTAGGCTTCTTTTTATGTTGTTGGCGTTGACTTGTTTTTTTTGTTTATTTCCCAAGGTGACCATCTTGGCGTTTGTCAAGAGGGTTGAGCGTGCCTGAAAAAATCTACTATGGCTGCATCACCCTGAAAGAGCCAAATCTCATTTGATCTCAGAGGCTAAGCAGGGTTGGGACCTGGTTAGTACCTGGATGGGAGACCGACTGGGATTTCTCGATGCCATAGGCTTTTTTTTTAAGTTGTTGGCATTGACTTATTTTTATTTTTTTTTGTTTTATTGTTTTATTAAGTATAAGTAGAACAACATAAATATAGCAGTCAACCATACAGCATGACCCAGGGTCACAATTACATGGTAACAAAAAATAGGCAGCCAAATAACTCTGGGTTCTCAAGGGGAGTCCTGGAGTTTCATGCAGAAAAGAGAGAAACCCCACCTCCGACATGCAGCTCCGTTCGGACAAATGTAATCATGGAGAACAACTGGGACCACAGCGAGCCAGCTTATCATGACCTATGTGAACCAGAGTAAAATATGAGCCGGTCGTGTCCAGAACCCTGGGGTTCTTCTGGGTCCCAAAGGCTAGTAAGGAGACAAGGCATAGTGAAAAGGGAGGACGGGGGAAGAAGAGAGTGCAAAGACGGAGAGAGAGGAGGGGGGGGGGGATGGCAGCGGGGAAAAAAAGAAAAATAAAGACAAAAAGGGAGGGGGGGGGGGGGAATGCCACCCAGGGCAGACTTGGCCTACGTAGGTAAACGTTAGATGTTCAGTCGTTTTCTGGGACAGGGGCGCTGCTCACCTCCCGAATGTAGTCTCAAGTACCAGTAAAATACCTCCAGGGCCTCCATGTAACACTAAATGCCTCTTCAGTGTTGTGAAGGGTGGCGGTCAATTCTTCCATCCGGAGAATATGATTGACTTTGGAATACCACAGCACCTTGGATGGGGGCTGAGGCTGCCTCCACAGTGTGGAAATGCAGGCCCGGGCGGCGTTCAGGAGTTGCATCGTGAGGGTTTTCTTGTATTTTCGAACAGGCTGTTCGGTCAAGTGTAGAAGGCACGCTGCTGGGTTGTCTGCGATATCTACATTTCTGAGAGTTTTTATCGTCCCGGTCACCTCCACCCAAAAGTTCCTCAAGGCCGGGTATGCCCAGAAAATGTGTCCCATGGTCCCCGTATCTGAATTGCACCTCCAACAAACATCCGGAATCGATCTATTAATTTTATTCAGAAGATATGGGACTCTATACCAGCGTGAGACTATCTTGTATCCCGATTCTTGATATTGGTTTGCGATGGAAGCTTTATGTACTAATGTCAGGATCTTCCCTATCTGTTGTGGGGTAAATGTGATGCCAAAGTCCCTCTCCCATTTGTGGATAAATGGTGGGGTCGACTCCTCCTCCTGACTACTTAATAGGTTGTAGAGGAGGGAAAGGGTGTGTCGCACAGGTTCCTTTTTGTGACAGATGGATTCATAGGGCGTCAGGTCTCTAGGAGTGTAGGGGGCCCTTTGTATGGCCAGAAGAAAGTGACAAAGTTGATAAGCATTAAACAAGTCAAGCGGAGGGTCAGAAAGCTCGGCGACAGTTTGCGTGGTCGGGAGCCCTCCCGAGGGCCACACATCTCCCAGACGCTGTTTCCCCACCACTGTCAACTGTCGCAGTTTCTTGTTGGTAAATCCCGGTGGGAAGTCTGGATTACCTATAACCGGAGTCATTGGTGACGGCAGGGGAGCAATGTGTGTGTGCAGCGGAACAACCTCTGCACAACAGCCAACGTAGCTCCCACTACGGGGTGATCTCTGAGGTCTTTTGGTAGGGTGGACAGGAGCCACGGGGAGGTCAATAGGGGAATGGATCCATCCTCAATCTCCATCTCCACCCACTGCTTGTGTGGGCCATTACAATGCCAATCAACGACTCTCGCTAGCAGAGTCGCTCTGTTGTATTGTCTCAGATCTGGGAGACCCAGACCCCCCTTGTCCTTTGGTCTGGCAAGCAATTGCAAACGGGCTCTGGGCGGTTTGCGCAACCAAATAAAGTCCCGGAGCAGCACCTGCAGTTGTCTGAAAAAAATTGGGGGTAACCGGATCGGTAATGTCTGGAACAAGTATAAGATCCGCGGGAGGGCCGTCATTTTGAATGCATTACAGCGCCCGAACCAGGTCAGTGTTAAAGCATGCCAGTTTCCCAAATCAGATTTCAGTCTATTCAGGAGAGGGACAAAATTAAGCTGGTACAATTGCGGCAAATCCGCTGCGATGTCAACGCCCAGGTAACGTATAGATTTTTCAGCTCAGTAGAATGGAAAAGCGGAGTGTAGCCTCTTGGCCTCACCATCCGGGACCCATATATTCAATACAGCCGACGGTGCAATTGATTTTATAGTTTGATAGGCTGCCGTATCGCCGGAGAGCCGTGAGTATATTGGGAAGCGAAATGTGTGGATTGGAGAGGAAAAAAATTAGATCGTCAGCGTACGCCGCAATTTTGTGGTGTGCCGAGGGTTTGGATATGCCAGTAATATTCGGGTCATTCCGAACGTGACACATAAGTGGTTCCAGTGTCAGAATAAAAAATAGGGGAGACAGAGGGCACCCCTGCCTCGTCCCAATAGTGATGGGGAAAGTGTCCGAGCACTCTGTAAGCACCCAATCTCGTCTGATCTTGGAGGCTAAGAAGAGTCAGGCCTGGTTAGTACCTGGATGGGAGACCACCTGGGAATACCAGTTATTGTAGGCTTCTTTTTATGTTGTTGGCGTTGATTCTTTTTTTTTTTTTTTTCGCTTGTTTCCCAAGGTGACCATCTTGGCATTTGTCAAGAGGGTTGAGAGTGCCCAAAGAGTTAGCTTACAGCAGCATCACCCTGAAAGAGCCCTATCTCTTCTCATCTCTGAGGATAAAAAAGGGTTGGGCCTAGTTAGTCCCTGGATGGGAGATGGCTATGGAATACCAGGTGCCGTAGTCTTCTTTTTATGTTGTTGACATTGACCTGTTTTTTTTTCGCTTGTTTCCCAAGGTGACTATCTTGGCATTTGTCAAGAGGGTTGAGAGTGCCCAAAGAGATTGCCTATGGGTACATAAGCCTGAAAGCGCCCGATCTCCTCTGATCTCAGAGGCTAAACAGGGTCGGGCCTTGCTAGTACCTGGATTGGAGACCACCTGGGAATACTAGGTGCTGAAGGCTTCTTTTTATGTTGTTGGCGTTGACTTGTTTTTTTTTTTTTGTTTGTTTACCAAGGTGACCATCTTGGTGTTTGTCAAGAGGGTTGAGAGTGCCTGAAGAGCTCGCCTATGGCCACATAACCCTGAAAGCACCAGATCTTGTCTGATCTCAGAGACTAAAAAGGGTCGGGCCTTGTTAATACCTGGATGGGAGACCACCTGGGAATACTAGGTGCTGTAGACTTCTTCTCATGTTGTTGGCGTTGACTTGGTATTTTTGTTTGTTTCCCAAGGTGACCGTATTGGCGTTAGTCAAGGTTGAGAGTGCCTGAAGAAATCTCCTACGGCCACACCACCCTGAAAGAGCCCAATCTCATCTGATCTCAGAGGCTAAGCAGGGTTGGGACCAGTTTAGTACCTGGATGGGAGACCGCCTGGGATTTCCAGATGCCGTAGGCTTCTTTTTATGTTGTTGCCGTTGACCTATTTTTTTCCGCTTGTTTCCAAGGTGACCATCTTGGTGTTTGTCAAGAGAGTTGAGAGTGCCTGAAGATATTGGCTACGGCCACATCACCCTGAATCTGTTCCATCTCATCTGATCTTAGAGGCTAAGCAGGGTCGGGCCTGGTTAATGCCTGGATGGGAGACCGCCTGGGAATACCAGGTGTCGTACGCTTCTTTTATTTGGTCAAATATAATTTTTTCTCCAAATAGGGGAAGACGGTCCCCCGAGTACATAATGCAACAAAGAAATACAGAGCAAAAAGCAGCTGAACAATACTTGATACAGGTATATTCGCAACTGTGAGTCTGCCTTCTGTACCAAGATCCAGGGTCACACAAACCCCAGGTCCCTCCGGCATAATCCATCCAGAGGGGGGTGTGGGGCCGTCATTCCCAATTTTCCACTCTTTCCAAAAGAGAGAGGGGGTGGAGGGGGTGAGAGTTAGGGGAGGAAGGCAGAAAAGAGAAGGGTTGAAAGATCAGAAAAGGAGAAGAGGGGACGAGACACGATGGCAGCCACTGTCCAAGGGGCCAGTCAAGGAAAGCTCAGAGCACTAAGGCGATAGCAGGCGACATCCTTCCAGCGAGAATATAAAGGTATTCCAGATGTCCCAGGTTTGTTTAAAAAATTCTTGTTTACCTTGTGATGTGAGGATCAAGTCCTCCATTTTTTTTAATGTCCTCTATTTTCCTAAGCCAGTGAGTAATGAAAGGGGGGGAACATTTTTTCCAATAGAGAGGGATGCAGGATTTCGCCGCATTTATCACATGCTGTAAAATAGATTTTTTTGTACTTCTTAATGGGAATCTGTGAATGGTGCAAGAGAAAGAATGCAGCCTCTTCCTGGATGGAGAAGTCTGTGAATTTTTGTGTTATGCATCGGATCTCTGTCCAGAAGTCCACCAAGCTGGGGCAGGACCAAAAAATGTGCAGCAACGTGCCCTCTTCTTCTCCACACCTCCAGCATATGTTCGAGGAAGAGGGGAAACAATTCTGCAGCTTTGATGGTGTCAAATACCACCTGGTGAGAAGTTTAAAATTCGTCTCCTGTATCTTCGTGCACAGCGACATTTTGAGAGCCAAAGTGATAATGCGTTGTCTCTGTGCTGGGGAAAATGAGCAATTAAGGTCCTTTTCCCAGTTGGACAGACAGGTTAAGTGTGGGTAATCTGTTTGAGAGAGAATGTGGGCCAAAGGGCCTTCGCTCCTGCATAGAGTCTCAAACTCCGTCTGAGGGCGGGCGAACGTTTGAGGATTGGGGATGGAATGGAGAAAATGATGTTGTTGCGCCGTTCTCCAAAAAGGCAGTTGTAAAAGCCTTGTCGGATCTGTTATTGTTGAGAAAGAAGGCCATTTTCCATCAATGACGAATTTAGACGCATTGTCTAGGTTGGAATTTCTAAGTGGGTCCCCAGTTCAAAGGTTGGATGGCCACGTATAGGGAATAGGGGGGAAGTCAAAGACGTGAGTGTGTTTTGGGTAGCGATCAGGTGACTGACTTTCAACTGAGCCCCTATAGTGGGATGTGACACAAATTATGTGGGTAAATACTTATAGCACCACATGGCGCTTCTTTTTTTTTTTTTAACAGCACAAGTTTATTGAACAACTTAGTTATAACAAGATATTACAGTAGGTACAAACATTAGCCTCTTCATAGGTGACGGACAGTAATACATCTTACATTAAGGAAAATTCCTGACAATGATAGTATAGACTCCAATATAGCTCACTCCACACACGTATGCAGATTTTCCACCCACCTATCCCATATTTTGTGGTATTTGGCTGGACACCCACGATTTCTATACACCAGTTTAATCAAGGGTAGCTTACTATTAATGCCCATTACCCATTCCCGCATAGTAGGCATGGTTGGACGCATCTAGTATTTAGCCTCAAGCTTTCGTGCGGTAAACAGCGTAGAGTGCAAAAATGTAGCCAAGTATTGATCAACAGAGGTATCAGGAAATATACTAAGTAGGCAACTCTTAGGGTCAAGTTGAAGGGGTGAACCCATGTGGTCATGTAGAAACCTGACAATCTGCCCCCAATACTCCTGGACCAATGGGCATTGCCAGAGAAGATGGTAGAAAGTACCAGTCGTACAAGAGCAACGGGGACACTTCGGGTTATAGTCAGGATGATACTTAGCTATCCGGATAGGGGTGAGATAGGACCTGTGTATCACATAGTACTGCGTTAGTCGGTCAGGTAGGCTAAGCGAAGCCTGTTGAACTTTCTCAAGGGCTTCCTCCCCATCAAAGGGACCTATGTCCTCTTCCCATCTCAACCTGGCCCGTTCAGTGGTTTGCGCCACCAAGCGGGCCCGGAGTAGGCCGTATAGAGTCGAGATCAATTTAGCCGGTTCGTCTCCCATAATTACATCTGTCAAAGCCAGCGACTGTACATTCGGGAAGTCCTGAGCAAATTGCGCACGAAGCGCGTGTCGCAATTGCAAGTAGCGAAAGTGCATATGAGGGGGTATGTTAAATTCCACTTGTAGGGAGGGAAAATCCCTTACGCCCATAGGAGTCACCACCTGATACAGAAAAAGTATCCCTCTAGAAGCCCACAAGTCTACATCTGGTAAGCCAGACAACTCACGCAGCAGGGGGTTGCGCCATAGCGGTGTATGTGAGTGGTAATAGTCAGCTCCCAGTAATCTAAGGGCTAGTTTCCAAATACTCCGGTGGTGTGGCAGGATCCGGGACCGGGCATCCCTAACCCCACCACCCCGAAAAATCATCTGAAGGGGAGTATCAACAAGAGATTCAGCCCTCCCGCCCACCAAGGCCTGATATCTGTGACTATCCGCTCTATGGAGGTGATAAAAATGGGAAATCTGGGCTGCTATGTAGTATGTGTGGAAATCAGGGAGAGCCAGTCCCCATAGAGGTCGGGTTTTTAAGTGTGTTCCATGCCAATTTATGTCTAGATGGGCCCCAGATAAAAGTGTTTAAGACACCGTCTAATGTTTTAAAGAACGCCACGGGGACCATGACAGGGGAATGCCAAAGTACATAAAGGAGTTTCGGCAGGAGGATCATTTTAGTAATATTGATCCGTCCCATAACCCCAATGGGGAGACGGGACCATGCCTTAGTCTTCTCCCGCACATACAGAAGCAGTGGTTCAAGATTAAGATGAATATACTCCCCAGGTTCCCTCGTAACCTGCACTCACAAATACTGAATGGAGGATACCCTGGAGAGTGGGAGAGAAGCTGCATCCCGGTCCGGGGAGAACAAGTCAATGGGTAGAACCTGCGACTTGGTCCAATTAATACGCAGACCGGAATGACCACCAAACTCCTCTATGACCCCCAGGGCAGCCTCCAACGACCGACCCGAGTCCTCTAAATACAGTAAAGTATCATCCGCATAAATACTTACTGATTCCACCAGAGAACCGCGTCGGAGGCCTACTACAGCCGGGTGTGCCCGAAGTGCAGCAGCCAACGGTTCTGCCGCCAAAGCATATAACATAGGAGACAACCCTGACGTGTGCCACGGCCCAGCTGAAAGGGGTCCGACACCCATCCGTTAACCGCTACTCTAGCCATTGGGCGATAGTATAGGAGAGTAATCCATTTAACAAAATTGGGGCCAAACCCAAATTTACCCAAGCATTCCCAAAGATAATTCCACTCAATGGAATCAAACGCCTTAGCGGCATCCAGTGACACCACCACCCTCGAGCCTACTCTGTCATGTTCAGCCTGGATATTCATTTATAACCGGCGGATATTAATGGCCGTGTTTTTCCCAGGCATAAATCCCGTTTGATCCGGGTGAACAAGTGATAGGATGACTCCACTGAGACGGGTGGCAAGTACTTTAGCCAAAATTTTAATATCTGCTTGGAGCAGCGAGATGGGTCGATAGGAATCCGGGGGAGTGGGGATCCTTTCCTGGCTTGGGTATCACTATAATAACTGCCTGCCTTAGAGTATCAGGTAGGGACCCGGAGTCAAATATGTGTGTATATAATCTCAACAATTCTGGCACTAGTGTCTCAGAGTAGTGGGCATAGAAATCCAGGGGAATACCATCCAGTCCAGGGGCCTTAGCCATTGCAAGGGATGCCACCGCTAGCCTAATCTCATCTGCCGATATCGGGGCCTCAAGAGACTCAACCTGAGCCTCAGACAGGTGGGGAAGAGAGATATCTCGGAGGTACGCCCCCGTCTCAGTCCTCGGCCTATGTACCTGCGACTCATAAAGGGCAGCATAGTAAGCACGAAACATGGTGGCCACTGTTGGTGGATCAGTCACCTCCTCACCCCCATTGTCAGTCAACGAAACCACCACCGGTGGCTTGGAGTCCCGATGCGCCAAGTAGGCCAGCAACTTTCCCGCCCTCTCTCCTTGTTCAAACACCCGTTGCTTAACAAAAAACAACTTTTGCTTAGCCTGTTCAATGTGGAGGTGATCTACTAGCCTTGTGTGGTGTCGTAATACCTGGGCCTTAGCAGGTGTGGGGTCAGTAGTGAAGTCAGTGGTCACCGAGTCCAGCTCCCGTAGGGCATTAGATAGCAAAGTCTTGGAGGTACGCTTCAACCGGTTAATCCGGTGTGTTAAAGGGGAACGTACGTGCAGTTTAAAAGCCTCCCAGGTACAGTCAACCGGAGCCGTCCCCTGATTAGTAGTAAAGAAAAACCCCCATTCATCCCCTAAGTCTTCACTGTCACTCAAGGCGGTTAACCAGAAGGGGTGAAGCCGCCATGGTTTCGGTCCAGTAGGTCGGGTCAAGGAAAAAGTTGCCCAGCAAGGAGCGTGGTCTGACAATGATCTAGCATAATAGCCCGTGTCTACTAGCCTGGGTAACAACTGGGCGGACACAGCAATATAATCTATACGTGACATGGTGGAGTGAGTTGCAGAGAAACAGGAGTAAACACGTTTAGCCTGATATTTAAATCGCCACAGATCTGTAAGAGAGAATTCCTGAAACGTGCGACCTAGGCCAGTATCTCCCGGTAAATGATCCCCTCGAGTAGAGCTCATTCTATCCACCCCCGGATTCAAAACCATATTAAAATCACCCAGCCAAGCAGGTATGTATTCCTACATGCCACCATTAGTGGAGCCCCTATTTTGATAATAACCTGCTATGTCCCCCCCCCCCTTATAACTCAGCTGTACTCAAGGAGGGCCTTGCATTCATGGCACACTACCCCTCGGTGCCGGCAGTGTGGATGGGGGACTTTAATATGACCCTGATTCCCGCTCTGGACCGAATGGGTACACCGGACTCCCCTGGTGACCCACCTGCCCATACCAGACTACATCGTATATTGACGGACTTTGCTCTTGTAGATACGTGGCGCCACAAGTATCCACATGCTAAAGCATACTCGTGCTTTTCAGCTAGCCATAACGCAATGTCCCGAATTGACTTTGTTCTCATCTCACAGACTCTGACACCCAGACTGGAAGATGTGGGCTTTGCTCCGAGAATTCTCTCGGATCACTCCCCCTACTGGATTACGATGCGGCTCCTGAAGGCCTCTCCCTCTCCTACTTGGCGGCTGAACCCATTTTGGCTAGCCGCTCTGCAGGAGCAAGAAGACATCCCTACGGAATTGCAACACTATTTTACAGTCAACGGGGATTCCGCTGCCTACGATATAGTGTGGGACACATTTAAGCTCTACGCCCGCTCCCTGCTCACCACGCGTATTAACAGACTTAAGCGGTCGTCAAAACTTGTTATCCAACAGGCTACAGATCATCTACAAAGACTGGAGGAGGAGTTTCGTGGAGACCCCTCGCCTGCCGCGGCTACTAACCTTAAGCTCCAGCTGTGACAGGTCTCCCAACTGCACACGGAGCAGGCCAAGCAGCGCATCTTTTTCTGTAGGCAGAGGATATTTGAACATGGTGAAAGATCGGGCAAACGACTTGCTTACCTCGCCCACTTAGATTCCCATCCCCCAGTCGTGGTCTCACTGATTGACGCCCAGGGGAATGGTATTACGGACCCACAACGGGTGGCGGAGGAATTTGCGAGATTTTATCGAGCGCTTTATGCCACTCGGGTCACTCATACTCCCCAGGACACCAGAGACTACCTAGCGAGAGTTACATTTCCCAAACTGACAGACGCCCAACGTGACCTTTTAGAGGCCCCTATTACTGAGGAGGATATTTCTGAGGCTATCTCCTCTCTGGCCACTTCTAAAGCACCAGGGCTGGACGGTCAACCGCTTGAATTTTATGCCACCTACTCTGAAATTTTGACCCCTAAACTTCACGACTTATATAAATCCATATTTGACACGGGAATCCTACCCCCCTCCATGAGAGAAGCACAAATAGTAGTGATTCCCAAGCCAGGGAGGGACCCAAACTACCCGGAATCGTATAGACCCATCTCCCTACTACAGGTCGACATTAAAATACTGGCCAAGATTCTTGCCTCCCGCCTTAATCAGGTCCTCCTCTCACTGATCCACCCTGACCAGACTGGCTTTATGCCAGGGAAAAACACTGCCATGAATATCCGCCGCTTACTCATGAACATCCAGGGATCCCATGATGAAGTCGGCTCGCGGGTGGTGGTGGCCTTGGATGCTGCCAAGGCCTTCGACTCCGTGGAATGGAACTACTTGTGGGAATGCCTCTCGGGATTCGGACTTGGCCCCAACTTTATTCGATGGGTCCAACTCCTGTATCAATCCCCGAGGGCCAAGGTGCTTGTGAACGGCTGGCTCTCTGATCAGTTCCCGCTGGAGAGAGGGACTCGACAAGGTTGTCCCCTTTCTCCCATGCTGTATGCGTTGGCTGTGGAACCACTAGCTATTATGGTTCGCGCAGACACCAGAATTTGTGGCCTTAGGATAGGAGATCTGGAGGAAAAGATCGGGATGTATGCTGACAATACACTCCTATACTTAGCCGACTCGGGTCCCTCTCTCCTTGCAGCCCTTCACACCATAGACTGTATTGGTAGTCATTCAGGTCTGAGCATCAACTGGTCTAAATCCCAGATCCTTCCGCTTGATCATTTCCCCCCTGTGCCCACGTCCCTTCCTCTGAATCTCCCTAGGGTTTCCGTGATCAAGTATTTAGGAGTGCAGGTCACTAGATCGCTGACAGACTATATACGCCTGAACATTGAACCCCTTTTCACCCTGATCAAGAACAAGACTCAAACTTGGGCCAGACTACCTCTGGGTGTTATGGGACGCATCAATCTGGTCAAAATGATACTCCTGCCCAAGATATTGTATTTGGTGTGGCATGCACCCCTGTATATACCACAAAATTTTTTCAAGACGATTGAATCAATTCTTAATTCATTTATATGGGGCCACAGCAGACACAAATTGTCTTGGAGACTTCTGAAGAACCCAGTGACAATGGGAGGGGCTGCTCTTCCAGATTTCCAGGATTATTATCTTGCCTCCCAGTTGTCCCACTTCTATCACTTTGACAAGAGCGAGCTACCAAGATACCAGACATTACTTTGTAAACGCCCTGACGACCCAGCCCACACCCCACTTCAGTCAGTCCTTAGAGCCCCACTGTCCAGACGTCCCCCTCATCACAAGGTAGACATGCTGACGCACCACCGGAGGATATGGCGGGCGGCCCTTAACAAACTTGGGACCCCACAGGTTCATTCTTACACGCCTCTCTGGTTCAACACCCATTTGCCCGAATTGCTGTCCGTTCCGGACCCCGCAGCCTGGACACGCTATGGGATCCTGTATGTGCACCAAATTATGACTAACACTGGGATTAAATCCTTTTAGTCACTAAAGGAAGAATTCACACTCCCTAACCATCTTTTCTTCAGATATTTACAGCTCCGACATGCGCTACAGACTCAGTTTGCCAGCTCCAGCCCCACTCTGACAGTCCCTCCCATAGTGGATATAGTCACAGGTGCTGAGCCAACCAAGTTGATCTCTGCCCTCTACTCCGCCATCCGTCTCCCAGTCACCGGGGCATTGGCTTATGCTGCCAAGGCCAGATGGGAGCTGGATGTGGGTGTGATTGAGGATGAGGAGTGGGACGAAGTCTTGGGGGACGTGAAGAGAGTCTCCCCCAGGCTCTCGGACCGCCTCACACAGCTATACATTCTACATAGGACATACCTGACCCCCCAGAAGATAGCACGGTTTAAACCCACGTATAATCCAGGATGCCGTTTATGCGACCACACTCCAGGCTCCTTCTATCACCTTATATGGTCCTGTCCGGTTATCCAAACATACTGGATACAAGTGATTCGCTTTCTCCATGACCAGATGGGCTCTCCTGCTAGCCTTGACCCGAAGATGTGTCTGCTTGGTCTCTTACCAGAATTAGAAGCTGACAAGTCCCTTCGCACCTTCCTACATGAAACACTGTTCCTGGCGCGAAAAGTGATTGCTCGTGGCTGGATGCAGGCCCTCCCCCCCCACGGTCCAGTGCTGGAAAAAAGAGGTTAACGATACCCTCCCTTATAAGAAATTGGTTTATACACATAGAGGATGTCCATTTAAATATGAACGGATCTGGGGTAGGTGGTTGGGAGATGGGGAGACGTGTACTTGATATGCTGTTATATTGATCCCTTGCCCCTCTCCCCCCTCTGCTTATCCCCTTTGGTGTTTCCTCCACCTCAAGGACCTACTTTTATTCTGTCCCCCTCCCCCTTTTATTTCTCCTTTTGCCCGCTCCCCCTCCCCCGGTTGACACAAATTAGCTCTAATAATGTATCTACCCATGATGGGTATCGGACCCATATACAGTGCAGCTAACCCAATGCTCTCATGTATGCAACGCTGCCTTGGCCAGATTGGCCCACGTTATTTGATGTATCGTATGTATGCCTGCTATGTATGTTATCTTCTGTTTCCTTCTTTTTTTTTTTTTTTATAAAGTTTGTTTTTCGATTAAAAAAAAAAAAATCACCCAGCCAAATTGCTGGGACATTAGGGTGTTGAGCCATAAAAGATAATCCCTCTGTAATTAGTCTATGATCGTAAGGCGGGGGTACATAATAGGCGATAATAATGTACTGTTCTCCGTGCATTAAGTAGTGTATAAATATATATCTGCCCTGCAGGTCTGTCTGCAAAGAAACCAAGGAAAACTGTGCCGTTTTAGATATCAATGCAGACACCCCGCGAGAAAAGGACGTATGGGTGGCGTGGTAGGCCCATCCAATCCACGGGCGATGCAAAGCTATTTGCAATCTCCCAGTTACATGCGTCTCTACCAGGACTGTGATATCCGCTCTATAAGTTTTGAGACACCCAAACACTGCCGCCCTCTTAATTTTATCCCGAATCCCCCTGACATTCCACGTCAGCAACTTCAGGGTACCCATGGCGTGGTCTCAGCCAATATCACAAGGAGGAAAATAGTATCCAAACCACCCGTCAAAGCAGTATCCATTCCCATATTCATCAGAGTATACATGAAAAAGAGACATTTGTCTGTTCCATAACCAAATAAAGCTTGTGCCATAAACTAAGCATAAAACATAACATACTATAACATAATAACTACAACCCATCCCCACCCTCCCTGCTCTCAGCCACCCCAACTTGACTGGAGCTCCCTTCCCAGAACAAACCATAGAACACTAAGCAATGTCAATAACAATAAGCCACGGGGGTGGACTTTGCCAGATATGGACCCAGTGACAAGACCAAGTCTTCTCCCGTCATAACCCGGCTTGTAGGCCAGAGCCGGACCATGCGTCACATTGGTGCGATGCCCAGTTCAGCAGCGGGACATAACAGTCCAGTAAAGGGCATGTATCAGGAGAAAGTCAAAGTTCTGCAGTCCCATGCAGCAAGTCCAGATGACCCGCGTCCCCCCCACCCCCCCAGGGAAAGGGCCCAATAGAGCCCGCCAAGCGGGTCCCCCAAACTAAGAGGGAGGGGGAAGGGGTATTGTGTAACGAACCAGGGGGATGCCCCCAGAGCGTGGCCATAGGCAGCAGTACATGTTCAGTCAACAAGAGCAACGGCCATCCATCTTAGAGAGGGGGAACAGAAGCATCAATTCAGGGACTGAGGATAATGAACCACGCATAGGCAGTCCAACAGCGATCTGCTTGCACACGGGCAAATAGAAAGGGGGGAGCAGATAGAGTACTCACAAATCTTCCAACGATTTTAGTCTTGAGGTGGCCGATTTCGAGACGCGTCTCTCTGGTCCAACCAGGAAACCGCCATCTCAGGATCTTCAAAAAAGTAGGCCCTATCTTCCCCCACTACGCGGAGTCTGGCCGGGTACAACATGGCGTACTTGAGGTGATGTGCCCTGAAGCGCCTCTTGACTTCCACGAATCGGGAACGACGTTTTTGAACTTCTGCGGAGAAGTCGGGAAACACTGAGATATGTCCGTTCTGAAACGGGATGTTGCCTTTTTCACGAGTAAGGCGAAGGATGGCATCCCTATCCCGGTAATTTAGCAGCTTAGCAATGCACGTGCGAGGAGGTGCCCCCTCCGGCGGCGGGCAGGCAGGCATTCTGTGGGCCCTTTCAATAATAAATTAGGTAGAAAACGCCTCCCTACCGTAGGCCTTAATCAGGAGAGACTCCAAAAATGTCGCCGGCTCAGCCCCCTCGGAGCCCTCCGGCAGGCCGATAAAGCGGAGGTTAGATCTGCGGGCCCCATTCTCAAGGTCGTCCTGTTTCTGGGCCAGCTGCTGGAGATGCCTTTGCACATCCTCCTGGGCATGCTGCAGAGGGAACAGGACATCTTCGGCCTGACTGATCTGGGTTTCAGTTTCCTTCACTCTGTCACGCAGTTTAGCCATGTCCTGTCGGATAAGTGAGACATCCACCTTAACCTCCTCAAGCTTAGTTGTCAGTGTGGTCTGGCAGGTAGAAATCGCCTCAAGCACCTTCACCGTGTCTGAGGTAGCAGGTTCTGCAGCCGGAGTGGACTGTCCGCCATGTTGGCCCTCATGGTCCCGCTGGAACCTTTTCAAGAGATGCCGCCGCTGCAGACTGCTTCTTCGTCTGAGACATCGTCCCAATGTATGCACGAGAAAGTAGCGGGTATTACACCGGTAAGATCGTAGGTAAAATAGTCAGTGGGCACCCAGGATCACTACAGGAGATCGCGGTAGGAGCGGAGCTCAGGTCACAAGCGTCCTACTCCATTGCTGTCCAGGCCACGCCCCCCCCCCCACATGTCGCTTCTTAGCGGAATTCGGGAGTGAGCTTAGAAAGTTTGTTTTGATTCCAGTCCAATACACGCCCCAGATGGGAGGCCAGGTAGTAGCGTCGCAAGTCAGGGAGAACCAACCCTCCCTGTTGTTTAGACAATGTCAGCTGTGACCGCTTAAGTCTGGGATTTTTGTGGGCCCAGTTAAATTGAGTGAGCAAGGATTGAGCTTGCTTAAAAAAATGGGACTGGAATCTGGATCGGGAGAGCTTGGAAAAGATAAGTAAATTTAGGGAGTATGTTCATTTTAATGAGATTGCATCTCCTGAACCAGGAATGGAGACCAGAATGCCACCCGTGAAGTTCAACATAAACGTACGCGTGATGTCCGGTGGAATGTAAGTACCTAAGTACTTAAGGGCTGTATGGGTCCATTTAAATCGAAAATTGGACTGCAAGTCTATTAACGTTTGCGGGGGGACTGTAACCCCCCATGGCCTTTGATTTCAAGAAGTATCCCGTATATCTGGAATTCCCGAAGGAGATTTGGCAAGGAAACTCTGGGATTCGTCAGCGAGAACAGCATGTCATCTGCGTAGGCAGATATCTTGCACTCAATAGTACCCATTTGGAGTCCCGTTATGTCTGAGTTTTGTCGAATTGTGGAGAGAAAGGGTTCCAATGACAGTGCGAATAATAGGGGCGACAGGGGGCAACCCTGTCTGGTCCCATTCCCGATGTCAAGGGGAGATGAGAGAACCCCATTCGCTTTGACTTGAGCTGAAGGGCGTGAGTATATCTTACTTATCCATGCCAGCATCCGTTCACTCAGACCTATATGGCGAAGGGCCGAGAACATTAATGTCCATTTGACCCGATCAAAAGCCTTCTCGGCATCAGTACTCATGAATAGACAAGGGGTCCCAAATGATTTTGCTTTATGGATCAGGGTAAGCATCTTAATGGTGTTGTCCCTATCTTCCCTGGTGGGAATAAAACCTAACTGGTCAATATGTATAAGGGACTGCAAGTGATGTGCCAATCACGTGGCGAGGATTTTAGAGAATAGTTTTAGGACCGAATTTAGGAGGGAAATGGGTCTGTAGCTCCCACATAGGCCCGGGTCTTTGCCCTCCTTAGGTATCAACGAGATGTGGGCTCTAAGGGTATCCTCAGGAAAATCCCCATTTGAGCTCAGAGTATTAAATAAATTCACCAAGCGTGGGCCGAGAATAGGGAGGAAGGTTTTAAAGTATTGTGCGGTATATCCGTCAGGGCCCGGAGCCTTACCCACCTTCGGAGGTCCCACGGCTGTCTGGACTTCTTCCAGTGTGATCGGGTCCTCCAAGTACTCCCGTGATTCTTTTTTTTTCAAGGGCAGCAACAGTATATCGTCAGTTACCATGGCATAGACCAATACACCCACCTCTTCTATTATTAAAGAGGGAATATAGTGGACAGAAATAGAGGGGGAGTAAAGAAAAAGGAAAATAAACAGAAAGAGAGAGAAAAAAAAAGAAAGAAGGGGGGGGGGGAGGAGGGGATGGGGGGGGGGGGGGCAGACCACCCTCAGACAATCAATTGCAAAAGTACAGTAGACATAGTAAGAACAAGAATTATGAACACATCACACTGGTTGAGACATTATGGCTGCATAACTAGAGGAATATTTAAATGCAACCCAACAGGCCCAGATCTTCGTTGCCAACTCAGATTTACCCCGGAGGGACTCCCGTGATTCTGATGAGAGGGTTGGTAGACCAGAACCGGTTACATATCTGTCTATATTGTCCTGTCCAGACCCTGAATCGGGCAGGTTGTAGAGATCAGAGTAAGGCCGCGTACACACGCGGGGACTGTTCGCCCAACTTTGTCCGTCAAACAGTTTCAGCAAACAGTCCGCTCAAAATTAGCATGGACGGACATGGCCACACACGACGAACGAACAGTTTGCTGAAACCGTGCGCGATGACGTGAACGGCACGTACGATGGGACGAAAAATACGACGTCCTATACACTGCATTATAACTTTCGGCGTGTAAATCCTTTCTGAGCATGCGCGGAACTTAGTTTGACGAACAAGCCTACACACGAGGGGACTGTTCGCTGAAACAAAGTTTCAGCGGACAGTTTTTCGTAATTTCCGAAAAACCTTGTTCAGCGGACTGTTCGCTGAAACTGTCCGCTGAAAGCCCACACACGGGCGGACTGTCCGCCGAAACACTGTTCAGCGGACAAAGTTGGCCGACAGTCCCCGCGTGTGTACGCGGCCTAACATTTTTCAAAGACTTCGGCTATTTGGGTTGGGGTAGAGGCCCTCTGGCCATTCTCATCTATCAACTGTGGTATGTAAGAGCCAGATTTCAACTCCTTTACCGACCTGGCTAAGATTTTTCCGCATTTGTCCCCTGACTCCTACGTCAGTTTACGACAAAACTGGAGTGCCGCTTTCGCTTTATAATGGAGTAGGTCAGCAATATGGGTACGGAGTGTCCCCAATTCAATCTTTAAGGTCCGTGAGGGGGCATGTTTATGTTTCGCTTCCACAGAGGCAAGTTCACGAAACAGATTAGCAAGCTGTTCCTTCCGTGTTCGTTTGATGCGCGCCCCGTGCCTGATAAGTACCCTGCGGAGTACTGACTTGTGAGCCTCCCAAATTATCCCCGGGTCACAGTCCTGCGTTTAGTTTTCTTGGAAATAAAGGTCCAATTCCCTGGTTACATCTGCTAAAACTTCCGGTATCTGGAGGAGGCTCTCATTAAGGTGCCAGAATAGAGACCTAGGTGAGGGGTTCCTAGAGAGGGTGTAGGTAAGGGCTACAGGAGCGTGGTCGGACCAAGTAATATGGCCAATGGAGGAAGAGCTCACCAAGTGCAGTTGGTCATGTGGAATCAAGAAGAAGTCTATCCTCAAGTATGATTTGTGAGGGGAAGAGCAAAAAGAGTAGTCCCTTTCCCCAGAGTGTTGCAGACGCCAGACATCAACTAATTGGTCATTCAGTAAACACTTAGTAATCCGCTTTCTAGAGGAAATGAGGAGCGAGGAGCAAGAGGCAGAAGTGTCAACCGATGGCGAAAGGGGACATTAAAGTCCCCACCTAATATCAACTGGCCCTCCCGAAAGTCACATAATCTGTGCAGGGTAGTTCTGAGGAACGTGTCTTGGTAATCATTGGGAGCGTACACAGTGACAAATGTAAAAAGGCGCTCTCCAATGTGGCCCCTAAGAAAAAGATATCGGCCCCCAGGGTCCACCAGAGAATCCTGGAGAACCCAGGGGAGCCTGCTAGAGATCAGAATGGAGACTCCCTTGGTCTTAGAGGAGGGGTTAGTAGAGTGGTAGACCTTAGGGAAGGATCTCGACCATAGAAAGGGGAGGCTAGTATTTTTAAAATGTGTTTCTTGTATAAAGGCCACATCAGTACAGGAAGTCTTCAGTTCTCATAGGAGGATCCACCATTTTTCAGGGGATTTCAGTCCCTTAACGTTTAGAGAGGTGACCTTGACTGAGTCTGCCATCGCTCCTCGGGGAGGGGGAGGGGGACGTCAGAGAAAAGCAAAGAAAGTTGAACCAAGGTAGGTTTTGGGTAGGTAATGCATGGCGGGAACTAAGGGGGAGAAAGGAAGGGCAAATGGAAGGAAAGGTAAAGGGAAAAAGAAGCCGGGCACCTCAACCCCAGGGGGAGAGGGAAATTAAGGGTTGTCCGCACTCAACAGTACAGGAAGGGTATACTAAAACAGCACAATTATGCTATAGCGCTTACCAGATGTACACTGGGTTTAAAGCGCTGTCCTACTTGGGTTGGTGGGTAGACAGGTCGGAGAGGGAGCCCCCGAATCCTAGTCCCCCCAGTCCCGGCAGTGGTAAATGTCACGTCTGATACCGGTATGCAAATAAAAGACAATCAGTAACATCATATAACCAAAAAACAATAGTATAACCAAAACAGAGGTAGAGCATATAACTGTCAGCACTGAGGGGTCTCCTCGGCTCGCCCTAAACGTAGGCATGCACGAGGGAGCCCGTCACAACAGAAAAGGCATCACAGAATGGGATCCACCACCCCCCGTCCCATACACCTAAAGTACATGCAGTCCCCGAACAAATGCATTTCTCCCTTTGGCAGATTGTCCTCTCCTTACCCCCTCTCCCCCATCCACGCCCCGGGGGAAAAGGGGCAGGGAAAGGGGGAGTGGAAGGGGGAAAGGGGGAGGGAAAGGAGGGAAGGGAAGGGTGGGAAGGGGGGAAGGGAGGGGGGAAACAGGGGAGAGGGGACAAACATGCGGAAATGTCAAGTCCTTTAGCACACTCCCACCAGCAAACACCCAGACCCTGTCAAAGGCCTTCTCCGTGTCCGTTGACAACATAAGCAAGGGCCTTCCCTGTACATGCGCCGCATGGATTAAATTGAGGACTCGGGCCGTATTGTCTCTAGCTTCCGACTTATTTTTATTGTTTTTTGCTTGTTTCCCAAGGTGACCATCTTGCCGTTTGTCAAGAGGGTTGAAAGTGCCTGAAGAGATTGCCTACGGGCACATCACCCTGAAAGCACCCGATCTCGTTTGATGTTGGAGGCTAAGAAGAGTCGGGCCTTGTTAGTACCTGGATGGGAGACCGCCTGGGAATACCAGGTGTCGTAGACTTCTTTTTATGTTGTTGGCGTTGACCTGTTTTTTTTCGCTTGTTTCCCAAAGTGACCATCTTGGTGTTTGTCAAGAGGGTTGAGAGTGCCTGAAGAGATTGCCTATGGCCACATCACTCTGAAAGCACCCAATCTCGTCTGATCTTGGAGGCTAAGAAGAGTCGGGCCTGGTTAGTACCTGGATGGGAGACCACCTGGGAATACCAGTTATTGTAGGCTTCTTTTTATGTTGTTGGCGTTGATTCGTTTTTTTTTTTGCTTGTTTCCCAAGGTGACCATCTTGGCATTTGTCAAGAGGGTTGAGAGTGCCCAAAGAGATCGCTTACAGCAGCATCACCCTGAAAGAGCCCTATCTCTTCTCTTCTCTGAGGCTAAGAAGGGTTGGGCCTAGTTAGTACCTGGATGGGAGATGGCGTTGGAATACCAGGTGCCGTATTCTTCTTTTTATGTTGTTGACATTGACCTGTTTTTTTTTGCTTGTATCTCAAGGTGACTATCTTGGCTTTTTTCAAGAGGGTTGAGAATGCCCAAAGAGATTGCCTATGGGCACATAACCCTGAAAGCGCCCGATCACCTCTGATCTCAGAAGCTAAACAGGGTTGGGCCTTGCTAGTACCTGGATTGGAGACCACCTGGGAATACTAGGTGCTGTAGGCTTCCTTTTATATTGTTGGCCTTGACCTGTTTTTTTTTCACTTGTTTCCCAAGGTGACCATCTTGGCGTTTGTCAAGAGGGTTGAAAGTGCCTGAAGAGATTGCCTATGGGCACATCACCCTGAAAGCACCCGATCTCGTTTGATGTTGGAGGCTAAGAAGAGTCGGGCCTTGTTAGTACCTGGATGGGAGACCGCCTGGGAATACCAGGTGTCGTAGACTTCTTTTTATGTTGTTGGCGTTGACCTGTTTTTTTTCCGCTTGTTTCCCAAAGTGACCATCTTGGTGTTTGTCAAGAGGGTTGAGAGTGCCTGAAGAGATTGCCTATGGCCACATCACTCTGAAAGCACCCAATCTCATCTGATCTTGGAGGCTAAGAAGAGTCGGGCCTGGTTTGTACCTGGATGGGAGACCACCAGGGAATACCAGTTATTGTAGGCTTCTTTTTATGTTGTTGGCGTTGATTTGTTTTTTTTTTTTTGCTTGTTTCCCAAGGTGACCATCTTGGCATTTGTCAAGAGGGTTGAGAGTGCCCAAAGAGATCGCTTACAGCAGCATCACCCTGAAAAAGCCCTATCTCTTCTCTTCTCTGAGGCTAAGAAGGGTTGGGCCTAGTTAGTACCTGGATGGGAGATGGCGTTGGAATACTAGGTGCCGTATTCTTCTTTTTATGTTGTTGACATTGACCTGTTTTTTTTCGCTTGTATCTCAAGGTGACTATCTTGGCATTTGTCAAGAGGGTTGAGAATGCCCAAAGAGATTGCCTATGGGCACATAACCCTGAAAGCGCCCGATCTCCTCTGATCTCAGAAGCTAAACAGGGTTGGGCCTTGCTAGTACCTGGATTGGAGACCACCTGGGAATACTAGGTGCTGTAGGCTTCTTTTTATGTTGTTGGCCTTGACCTGTTTGTTTTTCACTTGTTTCCCAAGGTGACCATCTTGGCGTTTGTCAGGAGGGTTGAGAGTGCCCAAAGAGATCACCTATGACCCCATCACCCTGAAAGCGCCCAATCTCGTTTGATCTCGGATGCTAAACAGTGTCAGGCCTGGTTAGTACCTGGATGGGAGACCGCCTGGGAATACCAGGTGCCATAGGCTTCTTTTTTTTTTTTTTTTTTATTTAGTAGTATGCGACATACAATGCAAAGGCAACTTCACAGAATGTGTGATACAAATAGTTACAAACAAACGATCATATTGCATGGATATCAGAGCCAATGGTAAGAAGTCAGAGGAGAATAGCACGTGTACAGCTTTGCGGTCATATCAAGATGAGATTAAAGCTCCATCTCGTTGGGATCCTCTACCTCTTAAAATATTATTGATACTAGCCCACCTACCCTCGAAGAGTTTAGATATCCATAGATAGGGGAAGAGTATTGTGCAGTAGTCAAATGGGGTCGGAACATACCATTTTCTTTTCCCTTTTTTGAGTTAAGAAGGGAAATAGCAGAACTGAAAGGAGGGAGAAGGGGAAAGAGAAGATTGGGGAAGGAAATGGCAGAAAAGGAAAAGAAGGGGTAAGGGGGTGTCGTGGGTAGAGTGGATAGGGTGGGGTCCCCTCCCAGGGAGCAAGAGACGCCCTCGGCTCACCAGCTCATCAGCTGTCCAACGTTTGGAACAGCGATCTCCAATGATCACCATGAGCTTACTATGTCTCGCGGAGGTATTCTTCCGAAAAGCGAAACTGGGTCCAGTAGAACCATCTGTTCCCATGCTCCTCCGTTTTATCCCTCATTGTGGCAGTCAGGTCTTCCATTCATTCAATATCATTTACCCTTGCGAACCACTGGGTCACCATTGGAGCAGATTGCTCTTTCCACTGACTTGGGATGCAGGCCCTAGCTGCATTGAGGAGATGTTTAAGTAAGGACTTATGATAACGCTTTCTCGACATAGGAGTTAGATTGAGAAGAACTGCTGCGGGATCATTGGCTAAGGAAATGTCTGTGAACTTGTGGATGAGTCTCAGGACAGGCTGCCAGAATGTTTGTAATTTAGGGCATTCCCAGAAAATGTGGAGAATGGTGCCAGCCTGTTGCCCACAGCGACAGCAGTGGTCAGATTGACCGGGGAATATTTTGGCCAACACCACCGGTGTACGATACCAGCGTGTGATCAGCTTATATGAGATCTCCTGATATTTACTGCAGAGTGACGACTTATGGGCGAAAAAGAGTTTTCTGTCCTTCTGTGGTTTGGAGAATGTAATTTGTAAGTCCCTTTTCCATTTAGCTAGGAAGGGTGGATCCGTGGAGGATTGTGCGTCTGTCAGGATTTGGTAGGACCTAGAGAGGGAACCACGAATTGGGCCATCATCCAGGCAAAGTTCCTTGAAGGGGTGGACTTGTCTAGAGAAGAAAGAATGGTTAGGTAGTGATCCGAGGAAATGGATTAGCTGTCTAGCTCTCCAGCTATCCAATGCAACAGGTACTTGCTCTAGCAGTATGGTCCCCATGGGAATCAAGCCCGTGGGTCCAAGAAATAGGGCTGCTCTCAGAAGCCCTTTCGGGGCTTGCCTGGTAAAGGCCTGGTCAGACAGGCCCGGAGGGAATCTAGGATGTCCAATAATTGGGGTCATAGGAGAAGGGAAGTTAGTCAGGTGGGAAAGGTGAAAAAAACTATCCATCTCGGCGAGCGAGGGGACAATTAACGGGTGAGTAGTCACACAGGGCTCCAATGGCCTCCCCGCCCAAGGTAGACCAGCCAGTGGAACCCGCGCCATCTCCTGCTCTAGCTTGACCCATAGCTTCAGTTCCCTATGCCGGTGTCTTATCACATATGGTCCCCCATCGCATAGTGTCCGCTGTGTACTGCTCATGCGCAGTACACAGCAACACAGATTCCGAAAATTGCCGAGCATGAACGGCGCCTGCGCACTGAGTCCAGGTTCTATCCCCACTATCCAAGTGGACATAGAGTAAGAATATAAAAGAGCCGAGCGCAGCGAGGCCGAGCCCGAAGCGTGGCGAGCGAAGTTCACCTGCGAGGGGCCCTCTAATTTTCACAACCCTTTGTCCGCTTGGATGGTGGGGCTACCACCTCCACTCACCGCGCAAGCGCCGTCCAGCTTCGGAGATTTTCCGAAGCTTCGTCTGCTCCGTACTGCGCATGCGCAGTACGGCGCGGACACTATATCATGGCCGGACAGTATATGGCAGAACACCAGCACCAGTCAACCACCGGTGTCATGTGCGTCGCTGTGTAATATAGAGCAGGGTCCGGGAAGCCAAAACCTCCCCGCAATTTCGGTCGCAATAGCATTGCCCTACCAATACGTCAGAGGAACTTGATAAAGATTGAGCGAACCGCATGAAAGAAAGTCTGGGGTATTTTGATAGGTAAGGCTTGTAGTAGATACAGAAGTCGTGGCATCGCGTTCATCTTCAACACATTACAGCGTCCGAACCATGACAGAGCTAGTGGGTCCCAACTTTTTTTTTTTTTCAAATAACTTTTTATTAGTATAAAGTGAAACATTACACGTCAGACACTTCAGTACAGCATTGGGGGAGCGAAAGAAAGAGAAAAGAAAAATTACAGGGGAGAACATACCATAAGAGCATATTGGCCTACATAATATAGCCACCTGGAGCAGGTACAAGCCCGGCCAGGTAGAGCTATTCACAGACAGCATGTTCTGCAACACATGTAAGTCAGGGATAAAGTCCAACCAATAATAAACCAGTCCTCAAAACTCAACAGCCAGTCAAGAGTGGCAATCCGAGGATACAGGTGTCGACTAATAGTGTAAGATACTTGTAGTACACATTAACCCAATCAAACACCCCCCCCCTCGGGGGGGTTTGGAAGAAAGATATAAATAAGAGAAAGGAAGAAGGGAAAAAGAGAAAAAAGAGAAGAAAGGGATACCAAAGGGTAGAAAGAAAGGTAGAGAGGAAAAGGAGGGAGTAGGGGTGGGTAGTCATCCGAAAACTTCCGCTTGCCTGTCAGGGTCGATCGCCCTTAAGATTCCAGGGATTCCAGACTACATCATGCGCTTCCAGCCGGTCCTGTATCCTGGCGGTCATCCTCTCCATAAGCTCCACGTCTCTAATGCGAGCGTATAATGCGTCCGGGGTAGGGGGGGGTGCGTTTTTTTCCAATGGAGTGCAACAAGACACCTCGCTGCGGTCAAGATATGGCGGGATAATTTCTGTAGGGATTTGGACAGTTTGGGGAAAGGGACTCCCAGTAAAAAGTGCTTTGGGTTCAGGTCCAGGGATTGGTCCAGGACACAGGCCAAGAGCGTACGGACTTCCGTCCAGAAAGGGACTATACGAGGGCATTGCCAGTATATATGCAAGAGGGTGCCCTTATGCCCCACACAGCGCCAGCACCGGTCTGTTGTAGAAGGATAAATAGCGTGCAGGACATCCGGGGTCATGTACCAGAAGAACAATATTTTGTATGCATTCTCCCGGTAGAGCGTACACATGGAGCTCTTAGATGCCTGTGACCAAATCACCCGCCATTGCTCCTCCGTGAACACTTCACCCAGAGCCTCCTCCCATTTAAGCATATATGCATGTTTGCCGTTAAGACCCATAGGAAAGGCGTTAATTATTTTATAAATATCCGAGATCATCCCCCTCTGTGCCGTACCTGCTGAGACAACTATTTCAAACAAGGTAGGCAGGGAGAAACGGAGGTCTGATGAGATGGTCTGGGCAAAGTGACGGATTTGTAAGTAACTATAGAAGCTCTGCCGGGGGAGGTCAAACCGGGATTGGAGTTCAGTGTAAGTCAGTAGTCTCCTAGATCTGGGGTCCACCAGAGATCTCAGATGGAAGAGGTTCCGGGAGGACCAGGGGTGTTGCATCTGGCGAGATAGGCTATCTGGCACTCGAGGGTTGGATATAAAAGAGGTCAGGAGCGATTTAGCCGAGGTCAGGGCAAACGCCTTGGAAGACCTACGCCATAGGTTCTGCAGGTGGGACATGGGGCCCAACAATTGGGACTGGGGAACCACTGCCGCCGCACTCTAGAGCATACTATTAGGGTATATAGGGGCCAACCACTGGGATTCAATTTCCGACCAGCGATTGTGAGGCCACTAGGTAGTCCAAGAAGCGACCGCGCAGAGTTGGGCAGCCTGATAGTACCTGACTAGATCCGGGAACGCTAAACCCCCCATCCGATCGGGAGACGGTCATGACCGAGCGAGGTATCCTGTGCCTTTTATAGTTCCATGCGAATCGAAGTATGTCCCTTTGCAATTTTTTCAGGTGGGAGGAGGGGACTGGAATGGGGAGGGTCTGAAAAAGATAAAGGAGTTTCGGGAGGATAGCCATCTTCACAGAGGCTATTCTACCAAGCAGAGAGATTTGGTGTTTCCGCCACTGTAGCAACAGACACCTAATATCTCCATAAAGGGATGGGTAGTTTGCCTGATAGAGGGAGGTATAGGTTGGGGTGATGTTTACCCCCAGGTATCGAAGGGAGGTGGACCCCCAGTGGTAGGGAAAGTTGGATCGTAGATGTTCCACCTCCAACGGTGGAATGTTAATCGGGAGGGCTTCGGACTTCGACGCATTAAGTTTGTAGCCCGATAGCGCACTGTAACGGTCTAACTCCATATGCAAGTTGGGCAGGGATATCCTGGGTTGGGTAAGAGTAAGAATTACGTCGTCCGCAAATAGCGAAATCTTAAACTCCTGGCCTCGCACCGGAACCCCTCTTATAGCCTGGTTCCGCCTAATAGACGCCGCCAGGGGTTCAATACAGAGGGCGAATAGTAGGGGTGACAGCGGGCATCCCTGACGCGTACCATTGGAGATGGAAAAGGGCGAGGAGGTGGCAAAGGGGGTCTTCACTTGAGAAGACGGGTTGGAGTAAAGATGTTGTATGGCCCGCAAAAAAGGTCCCTCCATCCCTATGTGGGTCAGCGTGGCGAACAGGAAGGGCCAACCCAATCTATCAAATGCTTTTTCTGCGTCCAAGCTCAGGAGCAGGGACGGCATTCCCTCCCTGTTCGCCACGTCGACCAGGTCTATCACCCTCCGGGTGTTATCCCCTGCTTGGCGGAGGGGGACAAAGCCCACTTGGTCCTTGTGGATCAAAGAGGGTAGGACCTTGTTAAGGTGCAGAGATAACAATTTAGAAAAATTTTTTAGGTCTGCGTTCAACAACGCAATGGGTCTATAATTCGCGCAAAGGATGGGGTCCTTATTTGGCTTGGGTATTAAGGTAAGGAAGGAACGTTGCATATCTGAGGGGACGGGTGTTTTCTGTAGAAAAGCGTTAAAGAGGCTGCTCATGTGCGGAGTTAAGAGGGGGGAAAATGCTTTGTAGTATTCGTAGGGCAGACCGTCTGGACCCGGGGATTTATGTGCGGGGAGGGATTTAATGGTCCGTTCCACTTCGTCCTCCGTGACGGGCATGTTCAAAATGAGCAAGTCCGAATCTCTAATTTTGGGGATGGCGCTGTCGGACAGGTACTGCTGTATACGCTGTGAAACCTCCACCGACACAGGGTTGCTAGGGATGTCAGGACTATTATAGAGCTCCACATAAAAGCCAGCAAACGTATCAACTATGTCTTTGGGGTGGGAAACAACTGCATTAGATCTAGTTTTTATCTGGTGTGGAGCAGAGAGAAGGGTTTTGTCTTTGAGCTTCCGCGCTAGGAGGGAGTGTGCTTTATTGCCCCTATCATAGTATGTCTGTTTGATCCTCAGCAGGGCTTTCTCAACACGGCGAAGCGCCAGGTCCGCAAGCGCCATACGCAAATTGACAATTTGACGATCAGCCGTGGCCGAGTGAGCCAGATTAAAGTCTCCTCCCACCACCAAATAACCGTGGTCATCCTTAAATAGACGTGCAAAAACCCTGGAGAGGAAGCTATGCTGATGGACATTAGGGGCGTATAGCGCACACAGGGTGATCGGCCGTGATTGCCACGTACCCTTAAGTATCAGGAAGCCCCCCCGGGGATCGCTGTAATGATCAACATAGGTAAAGGGTGCTCCTTGTCGGATCAGGATAGCCACCCCCGCCCTCTTATGGGACCCCGAGGATAGATACGCAAGCGGAAAGCTCCTGGAGGCGAAGGCAAAAGATCCCCCCCTGTCAAAGTGCGTCTCCTGAACCAAGATAATATCTGCTCCCGACTGTTTAAACTCCCTTAGTGCCAGATGCCGTTTCCTGTTTGAATTTAGGCCGTGAACATTCAGAGATAGAATCTTAGCCATCAGTCAAGTCTGGGGGGGGTAGGAGAGCGGTCTGTGTCTAATAAATCTTACCCGGTAACAACGTCCAAGAGGGACCGCCAGGAGCCAGGAGCAGACGCATTCCAGTCGTAGGGCCCCGCCACTACGTGTCCGATCCCTGCAGGCAGCGGAAGGAAGACAGAGGAGAGAAGAGAGGGGGAGATAGAAAGTGAGAGAAGGGAGAAAAACGTTAGTACAACGTTAGAAAGGCATCGCAATGAAAACATGGGCCCATAATCGGACCAAACATAGGGCAATATTCGGCCCCGGGTAAAAAAGTCATTCGGGACTGCACGGATTCCCAGGGGGCCACCAGACCCAGCGCACGAGGCGTGGGCCTGGCGGCCGCATAGGAGTCCAGGTCTCCTCATTCAGGTCCTAAGGAGGAATAGAGGAGCGTAAAATGTGTAAAAACTTGAACAGGAGCAAAATCACTAAAATATAAATAAGATGAATAAAATAAAGAAAAAAGAAAAACAACCCAAAAAAAGGGTTAGGGGGAGAGTCGTGAGAGCAAGGGGGAACCCACTCTCCCGAATCTCCCAACCAGCAGCCTAAGTGCAGTAAGTTATTGAAAAGGCACCAAAGGGGAAAGCGTAGGAGGTGAGGGTTGAGTAGCGATGAGGTCCCAATCGGGGAGCCGGGGGGGGGGGGGGGGGGCGGATGCCCAGATCTTCACAGAAAGTCGGCAGATCTTCAGGATACCGCAGAGAGGCCGATTTGCCCTGATGTTTGGCAGTGAGGCTAAATGGGAAACCCCAGCGGTAAGGGATCTGGGCGTCTTGCAGGGTACGGAGCAAGGGTTGGAGAAGTCTACGTTTTTGCAGCGTAATCCAGAAGAGGTCCGGAAAAAGTTGCACTGGGTGGTTCCGGAAAGACACCTCACGGGCTAAATGGGCTTGTCGCAGGATATCCTCCTTAAGGTGGAACGAGTTGACTCTGCAAATAAAGTCCCTGGGGCCAGAAGTAGCATTTTTGGGGCGTAGGGCCCTATGAGCTCTATCCATCTCAATAAATTTAGTGGGGGGTTCTCCGAGGAGAGTGTTGAATAGTTCCTGCAAGATAATCTGAGCGTCCTCCGGGCCCTCCGACTCCGGAACCCCTCGCACTCTGATGTTGTGCCGGCGCCCCCTGTTGTCCAAGTCCTCCACATGGCGCTGCATATCTCTCAGGAGCAGATGGTGTTCAGCCCCTTGCGTTTGGATTTTGTGGACCGCAATTTTGGCCTCTTGTATCTCCTCTTCAGCCATCTCCACCATGTCCGCAAGGTGCTTAAGGCCAGAGTGGAGCATTTGTATTTCCGCCCGACACGTGGATTTGACATCTTCAATCAATTGTTTAAAATCCTCTTTGGTAGGGATCGCTTGTAAGTATAATTGCCACTGAGGGTGCAGTGGTGTTGTGGTCATGTCTCCCGGGTTGTCCCGGTCTATGCGATGACGTGGCGACAGTGGCCTAGGGTCCACGGGTCCAGCAGTGCGAGAGGCGGGGGCATGCTCAGGGGGAGAATCCCAGACCCCCGGCCACTCTGAAGTATGAGCCAAGGGAGGTGGCTGGTGTCGTCCCCTGGTATCCTGGGGTGGAAGGGCTACGGGTCCCCCTGGGTAAGCCGACACCCCTGGTCGTCCCCCGTGACCGCGTGGGGGGAAGGGGTTCCCCGAGGTGCCCAGCCTCTGAGACTTAGGTGGGGGCGACCCCGAGTCAGGATTCAGCAGGGGTCCGTCCATTCCCCCGGGCCCCCGGTACGCCCAGGACAGGGGCTCCTCAGGGGGGGGAGGGCAGGGAAGTCCTCAGCCGCAAAAGAAAGGGGGGACCCCTCGGACACAGCACTGGAGTCTGGGGGCGTCCGGAGCATCCTGGGCAAGGCCAAAGAGCACTGAGTGTCCGGAGGAGGGGGGGACCTACTGCCAGAGGGCCCCAGGCCTAGTCCACCCCCCTCCCCGATCCGTCCAGTCCCGCACAGGAACTCCCCTCCGGCGTCCAGAGCTGCAGGAGTGCGGAGGGGGGACTGCGGTGCCGAGCAGCACAGGGATAGAGAGGGTCCCAGGGGGGGCCTAGTCTTGTGTCCTGGCGGCGGCGTGGGCGGTGTGGTAGGCCGCAGGTCTAGCTGGACGGCCTCAGAGGCGGGCGGGACCGGGGATCGACTCACCGCACCGGAGGCCTCCAGGCCCGGGGATGTCAGCCGCGGTGTCCCTCGATCCCCCGGTCCGTGCTGGAGGTTCGGATGGGCCCTGCGGGCCGGAGAAGGAGCCCGCGCCATTTTGGGAGGTCCGTCGGTCGGGAGCTCCGTCGTGGAGAAGAAGGACCGGAGGTCCGTGGCTGTGCCCAACGAGGCTGCGGGAGGTCCCCTGGAGCTGGAGGACCGTGTGGCCCTAGATTTCCCCATCGGATGGGGCTGGATTTTCCCCGTAGGTGCGGTGTAGCAGAGGCTGGAGGGAGAGCAGGAGATTTAGGCTGCCATCCGGGTCGACTTCCGGTCACGCCCCCCTGGGTCCCAACTTTTAATAACTAGACCACGCTTTACTCCACGCCGTCGGCAGCGGTACGGGTGAACGAGTGATGCTCGGACTCTTTCCCCATCACTAATGGGACGAGGCAGGGGTGCCCTCTGTCTCCCCTAATTTTTATTCTGACACTGGAACCACTTATGTGTCACGTTCGGAATGACCCGAATATTACTGGCATAGCCAAACCCTCGGCACACCACAAAATTGCGGCGTACGCTGACGATCTAATTTTTTCCGTCTCCAATCCACACATTTTGCTTCCCAATATACTTGCGTCTCTACGGCGATACGGCAGCCTATCAAACTATAAAATCAATTGCGCCAAGTCGGCTGTATTGAATATATCGGTCCCGGATGGTGAGGCCAAGAGGCTCCGCTCCGCTTTTCCATTCTACTGGGCTGAAAAATCTATACGTTACCTGGGCTTTGACATCGCAGCGGATTTAGCGCAATTGTACCCGCTTAATTTTGTCCCTCTCCTGGATAGACTGAAATCTGATTTGGGAAACTGGCATGCTTTAACGGTTCGGGCGATGTAATGCATTCAAAATGACGGCCCTCCCGCGGATCTTATACATGTTCCAGACATTACCGATCCGGTTACCCCCAATTTTTTTCAGACAACTGCAGGTGCTGCTCCGGGACCCAGAGCCCGTTTGCAATTGCTTGCCAGACCAAAGGACAAGGGGGGTCTCCCAGATCTCAGACAATACTACTGCTAGCGAGAGTCGTTGATTGGCATTGTAATGGCCCACACAAGCAGTGGGTGGAGATGGAGATTGAGGATGGATCCATTCCCCTATTGACCTCCCCGTGGCTCCTGTCCTCCCTACCAAAAGACCTCAGAGGTCACCCCGTAGTGGGAGCTACGTTGGCTGTTGTGCGGAGGTTGTTCCGCTGCACACACATTGCTCCCCTGCCATCACCAATGACTCCGGTTATAGGTAATCCAGACTTCCCACCGGGATTTACCAACAAGAAACTGCGACAGTTGACAGTGGTGGGGAAACAGCGTCTGGGAGAGGTTTGGCACCCGGGAGGGCTCCCGACCACGCAAACTGTCGCCGAGCTTTCTGACCCTCAGCTTGACTTGTTTAGTGCTTATCAACTTTGTCACTTTCTTCTGCCCATACAAAGGGCCCCCTACACTCCTAGAGACCTGACACCCTATGAATCCATCTGTCACAAAAGGGAACCTGTGCGACACACCCTCTCCCTCCTGTACAACCTATTGAGTAGTCAGGAGGAGGAGTCGACCCCCACCATTTATCCACAAATGGGAGAGGGACTTAGGCATCACATTTACCTCACAACAGATAGGGAAGATCCTGACCTTAGTACATAAAGCTTCCATCGCAAACCAATATCAAGAATCAGGATACAAGATAGTCTCACGCTGGTATAGAGTCCCATACCTTCTGAATAAAATGGATAGATCGATCCCGGATGTTTGTTGGAGGTGAAATTCAGATATGGGGACCATGGGACACCTTTTCTGGGCATGCCCGGCCTTGAGGAACTTTTGGGTTCCCAGCAGCGTGCCTTCTACACTTGACCGAACAGCCTGTTCGAAAATACAAAAAAACCCTCACGATGCAACTCCTGAATGCCGCCCGGGCCTGCATTCCCGCACTGTGGAGGCAGCCTCAGCCCCCATCCAAGGTGCTGTGGTATTCCAAAGTCAATCATATTCTCCGGATGGAAGAATTGACCGCCACCCTTCACAACACTGAAGAGGCATTTAGTGTTACATGGAGGCCCTGGAGGTATTTTACTGGTACTCGAGACTACATTCGGGAGGTGAGCAGTGCCTCTGTCCCAGAAAACGACTGAACATCTAACGATTACCTACGTAGGCCATGTTTGCTCTGGGTGGCATTCCCCCCCTCCCTTTTTGTCTTTATTTTTCTTTTTTTCCCCGCCGCCATCCCCCCACCTCCTCTCTATCCGTCTTTGCACTCTCTTCTTCCCCCGTCCTCCCTTTTGACTATGCCTTGTCTCCTTACTAGCCTTCGGGACCCAGAAGAACCCCAGGGTTCTGGACATGACCGGCTCATATTTTACTCTGGTTCACGTAGGTCATGATAAGCTGGCTCGCTGTGGTCCCAATTGTTCTCCATGATTACATTTGTCTGAACGGAGCTGCACTACTCCGTTACTCAGTACTTCTGTACTACATGTTGGAGGTGGGGTTTCTCTCTTTTCTGCATGAAACTGTAGGACTCCCCTCTGAGAACCCAGAGTTATTTGGCTGCCTATTTTTTGTTACCATGTAATTGTGACCCTGGGTCATGCTGTATGGTTGACTGTTATATTTATGTTCTACTTAACAAAAGAATAATAAAATTAAAAAACAATAAGTCAATGCCAACAACTTAAAATGAAAGCCTATGGCATCGAGAAATCCCAGGCGGTCTCCCATCCAGGTACTAACCAGGTCCCAACCCTGCTTAGCCTCTGAGATCAAAGGCACACTCAACCCTCTTGACAAACGCCAAGATGGTCACCTTGGGAAACAAACAAAAAAAAACAAGTCAACGCCAACAACATAAAAAGAAGCCTGCGGCATTTGGAAAACCCAGGCGGTCTCCCATCCAGGTACAAACCAGGCCCAACCCTGCTTAGCCTCTGAGACCAAACGAGATTGGGCGCTTTCAGGGTGTTGTGCCCAAATGGCAAATTCTTTGTGCACTCTCAACCCTCTTGACAAATGCCAAGATGGTCACCTTGGGAAACAAGGGAGAAAAAACAGGTCAACGCCGACAACATAATGAAAAGCTTACGGCACCTGGTATTCCCAAGCTGTCTCCCATCCAGGTACTAACCAGGCCCATCGCTGCTTAGCCTCCGAGATCAGATGAGATTGCGCTCTTTCAGGGTGATTTGGCCGTAGGCACTCCTTTTGGGCACTCTGAAGCCTCTTGACAAAGGCCGAGATGGTCACCTTGGGAAACAAGCTAAAAAAAACAGGTCAAAGCCAACAACATAAAAAGAAGCCTACGGCATCCAGTATTCTCAGGCGATCTCCCAATCAAGACACTAACCAGACCAGATCCTTCTATGGCACCTGGTCTTCCCAGGCAGTCTCCCATCCAGGTACTAACCAGGCCTGACACTGCTTAGCCTCTGAATTCAGACAAGATCGGGTGCTTTCAGGGTGATGTGGCCGTAAGCGTTCTCTTCAAGACACGCCCAACCCTCTTGACAAACGCCAAGATGGTCGCCTTGAGAAACAAGCGAAATAAACAGTTCAAAGCCAACAACATAAAAAGAAGCCTATGGCACCTGGTATTTCCAGGCGGTCTCCCATCCAGGTACTAACCAGGCCCGACACTGTTTAGCCTCTGAGATCAGATGAGATTGGGTGCTTTCAGGGTGATGGGGCCGTAGGTGATCTCTTTGGGCACTCTCAACCCTCTTGTTAAACGCCAAGATGGTCACCTTGGTAAACAAGCGAAAATAAACAGGTAAACGCCAACAACATAAAAAGAAGCCTACGGCACCTGGTATTCACAGATGGTCTCCCATACAGGTATTAACCAAGCCGTACATTGCTAGGCCTCCGAGATCAGATGAGATTGTGCGCTTTCAGGGTGATGTGGCCATAGGTGTTTTATTTAGACACTCTCAACCCTCTTGACAAATACCAAGATGGTTATCTTGGCAAACAAGTGAAAAAAAATAGGTCAACGCCAACAACATAGACCCTGGCGGTCTCCCATCTGACCCAGACCCTGCTTAGCCTCTGAGATCAGGCGAACGCTTTGGGACATACTCAAAACTCTTGGCTGATGCTAAAATGGTCACCTTGGGAAACAAGCAAATGAAAAACAAGTCAAAGCCAACAATATAAAAAGATTCCTATGGCACCTTTAATTAGGTACTATCCAGGCCGGACCCTGGTTAGCCTCTGAGATCAGATGAGATTGGGCGCTTTCAGGGGGATGTGGCCGTAGGAGATTTCTTTGGGCTCTCTCAGCCCTCTTGACAAATGCCAAGATGATCACCTTGGGAAACAAGCGGAAAAAAAAAACCATGTCAACGCCAACAACTTAAAAAGAATCCTACGGCACCTGGTATTCCCAGTTGGTCTCCCATCCAGTTACTAATCAGGCCCGACAATGCTTAGCCTCTGAGATCAGACAAGATCAGGCACTTTCAAGGTGATGGGGCCATAGGCAACATGGTCATCTTGGGAAACAAGTGAAAAAAACCAAGTAATTGCCAACATTGGAGGCTAAGCAGGGTTGAGCAATCAGTTTCCTTGCCTGAAATAGGCATCTCAGAACTGCCATCTGGCTACTTCCCGGGTTTCCAACTCCTTCAACTAATCCCAGGAGAAAATACTTCGCATCCATCCTGGTGGAGGTTCCAAACATCCGATCAATGGTTCCTGTCACCTCTGTCCAGTAGCCGATCAACTTCGGGCATCTCCAAAACATGCACCGGGGGCAACTTGCGTCTGGCCGTTCGGCCAAACTGAAAAAGTTTACGAGGAGCATAATAGGTTCTATATAATAAGAACAGATGTGACATCCTCTGTGAGGAGAGCCACAATTCACCACAGGCAGGATTCCTGTGGCCAATTATAGCTCAGGGGGGTTTAGTACACACCCCACACTATATAAGGCCGCCAGCGCGGCGGCCTTGTATAGTGTGTTGCGGTGGTCAGGGAAAGAGGACGATAGGCAGGGACAGTGTCTTTACTGCTTGGGAACCTAGCACTGTTACAGTGGGTGTTCTGTGCCTCCTGCACAGTACACACCTGAAGCTACCCTTTATTACTGCTGTTCAATTTCTGCAATACATGCATCTGCAGTGCAGAAGTTAGAGTGGGTGTTGTGTGCATCCTGCACAGTATACACCTTATTGCTGGTGTTCTGTTTCTGTAATACAGGAACCTATCACTGTTACAGTGCTAGGGTGTACAGAGAAGCTGGTATATATAGAAGACTACAGCATACAGAAGAAAGGCTAGTGAATACAGAATACAGACTCGTGTATGTAGATAGGCTTGAGTATACAGAGATGCTAGAGTAAACAGTGGCTAGTTTAAAGAGAGGCTAGTATATACAAATATGTTAGTGTATATAGAGAGGTTAGTGTATAGAGAGAGTCGAGTGTATACAGAAAGGACAGTGCATATAGAGAAGCTAGTGTATACAGAAGACAGGCTTGGGTATACATCAAAGCTGACAATCTATACAGAAGACTGGGTAGTGTATACAGAGAGTCTAGTGGGTACAGAACACAGGCTGGTGTATTCTAGCTAGTTTTTACAGTCTAGTGTATACAGAAGACAGGCTGTGGTATACAGAGAGTTTAGTGTATTCAGAGAGACAGAGAAGCTAGTGTGTACAGAAGAAAGGCTAGACAGGCTATAAAGAGAGACAAGTTTTTACAGAAGACAGTTTTGGGTATACAGAGATGCTAGTTTATACAGAGAGACTAATGTATACAGAAGACAGGCTAGGGCATACAGAAGACGGGCTAGTGTATTTAGAACATAGGCTAGTGTATATCGAAGACAGGCTATTATATGCAGAAGATCGGCTAGTGTAAACATGCTGGTGTATATAGAGAGGCTAGTGAATTTAGAGGGTAGGCTAAGTGATAACAGAAGACAATCTGGGCTATACAGAGACATTTCATCATTTCATCTAGCGCACATCTCTAATGGAGTTTGTCTCATAGCCATGTTATGCCTTTTCATTCTTATGCTAAATATAGATTATACTCACTACACGATTTTAATCATCCACATCAACTATCATACATATAAATAAACCATGTACTCTTTTGCTCTATTTTACATATTTGTAATTCTCCACATCAACTGTCACATTGAGTATGTGACAATATGACACACAATCCTGACTTATTTATTTTATTTCTATTTAGAAATAGAGAGTACTATCTCAAAATCCGGTTAAATCTATTCACTTCGATGAGTTCTACCGCTAATTGTACGGTAATGCAAAATGTTCACAAAACAATCCATTTGCTACCAGACATGCTGCACATACTAAGAGTAATGTAACTATCGCTCGCTAACGATGTAAACAGTTTTATTGCTTTTCTGACATTAACCGAGTATCTCTGACATTAACTGAGTATCTCTCTGCACTATGATCTTAATAATAATAATAATAATAATAGGATTGTGTAATGCAAAGATCAACTAGTCTAATATAAGCTTTCTCATTGGTACCGGCATATCCTTTAAATTTAGACTAACGCAACTATTTGTCGGCCATTTTCAATCTAAGCTTTCAATCTCTTACCTTTGAACAGTGATACTTCCTCCCTACAATATTAAGCCATATTAATGTCCTTTTGGTCGCCTATATTATACAACTCTCTGAAAAGCCTATATGTAGAGAATAAAACTAGTCTTACATATTAATAAAACAATTTTATTGCTCAACCAGTATCAGCTGTCATGAAAAGTTTTGCTATACTTATTATTATTATTTTATAGAGATTACTATCTCTAAATCATGGTAATAAGTTATAATGTCTACAGCTAATTTTACGTTAAAGCAAAAGTCACACAAAACCATCTTTTTAAAACCTTTTACACACTGCACATTAAGAGTAATGCAACCATCTCTCGCTACCTCTATGCAATAGGATTCTCTTTCTGACTCTATTTTGTGTATTACTTCTTCTCCACATTAACTGTCACAATGATAACCATTTGTAACATATAACACTTGCAACACATTTTTTAACAGCAGCAAGAAAAATCAGTGGGACGGTTTACTTGATTGAGAAGTGGTTGCAATAGCAAAGCATAGCAATTCAGTTTGATTACATTAATAACACATAATGCAACTATTTTACATTCACCTCATGCATACATCATAATGTAAGCTGTCTATCACTATTAATGTTCATGGTTACTGATACATTAAGCCGATAACCAGTGGAAACGGAAAACAGTCAGTGTAAGCCGTCTTCGTGCGTAGCAAAATTAATGGAACGATTTACACGTTGGAATTTTAGAAGCTACGTCAATTTACTCTTAAATACCCTTTAGCTGCTTAGCTTACACTTTGCTGTATGTAGCCGCGTTTACATGTAAGTAACCAATGGGGATTGACAATTCATGTAATGCAATTTGCCTCTTTGCCATGTCATACTTTGCCAGTTATTATACTTTCTCATCCGATAGAAACCTTGTCGTTGCTGATATTTCATGATTACAGCAATCATCTCATCTAATTGCTATTCCGACATTCTGCCTTGGTATTACTTTACAACGCTCTATTGAACAGTGTAAAGGTAAGCTAGATATTTTGTGTATTTCCACTTAAACTCGACCTGTATATACTGTCTCAATATTATCATATCTAATTTTGCTAAATTGGATTATAGAGTTTGCTATGTCTAAATCCAAGTTACCTACTCACCTTTATTACGTATACTGCTAATTTTAGGATAATACAAAACCATCTTATTTGCTTCTTTACACGCTGCACATATTAAGAGTAATACAATGCTACCGATGTGAACAGTTTAATTGCTCTTCTCACATTTAGCTGGTATCTCTCTGCTATAGGAAACTGAATTTGTACCACAACGATCACTCATCTAATATCAGTCCACTCAGTGCTACCGGGATAACTTTTACATTTAGAGTATTGAAATGATTTCTCAGTCATTTTGAAGCTACTGCAAACAACGCTTCCGATCTCTTTTCAACTGCAATACTTAATCTCTGCAATATTAAGTAATATTTAGCTGCTTAGCTCACACTTTGCTGTACGTAGCCGTGTTAACTGTATTAATGGTAACCTGTAAGTAACCAATGGGGATTGACATTTCATCTCTAATTCACATTCACATTTCTAATGCAGTTTGTCTCTTTGCCATGTCATACTTTGCCAGTTATTATACTTACTCATCCTTAAAGACACGTAAGGATCCTGAAAACGATAGAAACCTCGTCACGTCGTTGCTGATATTTCATGATTACAGCAATTATCTCATCTAATTGCTATTCCGACATTCTGCCTTGGTATTACTTTGCAACGCTCTATTGAACAATGTAAAGGTAAGCTAGATATTTTGTGTATTTCCACTTAAACTCGACCTGTATATACTGTATCAATATTATCCTTTCTAATTTTGCTAAATTAGATTATAGAGTTTGCTATGTCTAAATCCATTACCTACTCTCCTTTATTACGTATACTGCTAATTTTAGGATAATACAAAACCATCTTATTGCTTCTTTGAACGCTGCACATATTAAGAGTAATGCAATGCTACCGATGGGAACAGTTAAATTGCTCTTCTCACATTTAGCTGGTATCTCTCTGCTATAGGAAACTGAATTTGTACCACAACGATCACTCATCTAATATCAGTCCACTCAGTGCTACCGGGATAACTTTTACTTTTATAGTATTGAAATGATTTCTCAGTCATTTTGAAGCTACTGCAAGTAATTCTTCCGATCTCTTTTCAACTGCAATACTTAATCTCTGCTATTGCAGACTATTTAGCTGAATATTTAGCTGCTTTGCTGTACGTAGCCGTGGGGATTGGCATTTCATCTATAATTCATTTTCACATTTCTAATGCAGTTTGTCTTTTTGCCATGTCATCCTCTGCCAGTTATTATCCTTTCTCATCCTTATGCTATATTTGGGGTATATTCACTACATGATTAAAGACACGTAATGAACCTGATTGATAAAAACCTACACACGTCGTTGCTGTTATTTCGTGTATTTCCACTTAAACCCGACCTGTATATAATGTCTCAATATTAATTTTAGAGTTATTTTGCTATATTTATTATTAGAATAAACTGATTACTATCTCTAAATCCTGGTAAACCAGCTCACACTTAACCATCTTATTGCTACCTTACACGCAGCACATATTAACATTTAGCCGGTATCTCTCTGCAATAGTAAACGAAATGTGTAGATCACTCATCCAATATCGTCTTTTCAGTGCTACCGGAACAACTTTTAAATTTAGAGTAATGCAACGATTTCTCAGTTTTATGAAGCTACTGCAACTAACGCTTTGGATCTCTTTCCTGATAAATTACGCTCTGCAATATTAAGCCATGTAAATTGTCCTATTGGTCTGCTAACAATGCTATGTATAATTTTACAAATCTTTCAAAAGCAATATCGTCTCACTGCAATATTTACACTCTGCATAATAAATAGGAATAATGCGAATAATGCTAATAATAAAGTCGTCTAAAACTCGGCTATAAGTAGAGAATAAAACTATCTTACATCAAAATAAACCATGTACTGCCAAACAAATAACGGCCAATTACTTAACGTCTCTCAGTCAATGACTTAACAAAATAAACTTAGCACTCGTTTGCTCTATTTTGTATATTTGTAGTTCTCCACATTAACTGTCACATTGATTTCACCACTGACAACACACCACTTTTTAACAGCACCAAAATATGAAAAAAGCACTTTACATGTTTCAGAAGTAGTTGCATTAGCAAAAAATAAAGTCCTGTCTTCTTTACACGCTAGCTTTTCTGTATACATTAATCTCTCTGTGTACACCAGCCACTCTGTATAGACTAGCCTCTCTGTCTTCTGTATACACGTGCCCGTAATCTATATACACTAGCCTGTCTTATTTTTACAATAGTCTCGGTGTCCCAGCCTCTCCGCATACACTAGCCTCACTAGCCCCAGACTGTCTTCTGTCTACACAAGCCTATCTGTAAAAAAAATAGCCGGTCTTCTGCATACTCTAGCCTCTCTGTGTAACACAGTCTCTCTCTGGATTCCCTAGCCTCCATCTCTGCATACCCAGGACCTTCCTCTGTATAATCTAGCCTATATGTATACACAAATATACAAATTAGCCTTCTGTATACACGAGCCTCACTGTCTACTCTTGGTTGTCTTTTGTATACACTAGCATCTCTTTATACATTAGCTCTCTGTATACCCAAGCCTCTCTGTATACACTAGTCCACCGGTATACACTAGCAAGTCTGCATACACTAGCCTCTCTTTGTAACCCAACTTCTCTCTCTGTATACCTTAGCCTCCATCTCTGCATACCCAGGACGTTCTTCTCTATAATCTAGCCTATGTGTATACACTAGCCGGTCTTCTGTAGACATTAGCCTCCCTGTATAAACTAGCTGGTCTACTGTATACACTAGTCCGTCTGTATACACTAGCAAGCTTGCATACACTAGCCTCTCTGTGTAACCCAGCCTCCATCTCTGCATACCCACATTAGCCTCTCTGTATATACTAGCCAGTCCTCTGTATACACTAGTCCATCTGTATACACTAGTAAGTATGCGTACTCTAGCCTCTCTCTCTGTATACCTTAGCCTCCATCTCTGCATACCCAGGACGTTCTTCTGCATAATCTAGCCTCTCTGTATAAACTAGCCAGTCCTCTGTATACACTAGTCCATCTGTATACACTAGCAAGTATGCATACTCTAGCATCTCTCTCTGTATACCCTAGCCCCCATCTCTGCATACCCAAGGACGTTCTTCTGTATAATCTAGCCTATCTGTATACACTAGCCTGTCCTTTGTACACATTAGCCTCTCTGTATAAACTAGCCGATCCTCTGTATACACTAGTCCGTCTGTATACACTAGCAAGTCTATGTAACCAAGCCTAGCCTCTCTCTCTGTATACCCTAGCCTCCATCTCTTGCATAAACCAGGACCTTCTTCTGTATAATCTAGCCTATCTGTATACACTAGCCTGTCTTTTGTACACATTTGCCTCTCTGTATAAACTAACCGGTCTTCTGTATATACTAGTCCGCCTGTATACACTAGCAAGTATGCATACTCTAGCCTCTCTCTCTGTATACCCTAGCCTCCATCTCTGCATACCCAGGACGTTCTTCTGTATAATCTAGCCTATCTGTATACACTAGCCTGTCCTTTGTACACATTAGCCTCTCTGTATAAACTAGCCGATCCTCTGTATACACTAGTCCGTCTGTATACACTAGCAAGTCTATGTAACCAAGCCTAGCCTCTCTCTCTGCATACCCTAGCCTCCATCACTTGCATAAACCAGGACCTTCTTCTGTATAATCTAGCCTATCTGTATACACTAGCCTGTCTTTTGTACACATTAGCCTCTCTGTGTAAACTAGCCGGTCTACTGTATACACTAGTCCATCTGTATACACTAGCAAGTCTGCATACTCCTGCCTCTCTGTGTAACCCAGCCTCTCTCTCTCTCTGTATACCCTAGCCTCCATCTCTGCATACCCAGGACGTTCTTCTGTATAATCTAGCCTATCTGTAAAAAATAGCCTGTCTTTTGTACATATTAGCCTCTCTGTATAAACTAGCCGGTCCTCTGTATACACTAGTCCGTCTGTATACACTAGCAAGTCTGTGTAACCAAGCCTCTCTCTCTGCATACCCTAGCCTCCATCTCTTGCATAACCAGGACCTTCTTCTGTATAATCTAGCCTATCTGTATACACTAGCCTGTCTTTTGTACACATTAGCCTCTCTTTTGTACACATTAGCCTCTCTGTATAAACTAGCCGGTCTACTGTATACACTAGTCCATCTGTATACACTAGCAAGTCTGCATACTCCTGCCTCTCTGTGTAACCCAGCCTCTCTCTCTCTGTATATCCTAGCCTCCATCTCTGCATACCCAGGACGGTCTTCTGTATAATCTAGCCTAGCTATATACACTAGCCGGTGTTTTGTACACTTTAGCCTCTCTGTATAAACTCTTCTGCATACACGAGTCTCTCTGTATACCCTTGGATGTCTTTTGTATACACTAGCTGCTCTTTATACATTAGCTCTCTGTATACCCAAGCCTCTCTGTATACACTAGTCCGTCTGTATACACTAGCAAGTCTACATACACGCAGCCTCTCTCTCTGCATACCCAAGATGTTCTTCTCTATAATCTAGCCTATTTGTATACACTAGCCTGTCTTTTGCAGACATTAGTCTCCCTATATAAACTAGCCGGTCTTCTGTATACACTAGTCCGTCTGTATACACTAGCAAGTATGCATACTCTAGCCTCTCTCTCTGTATACCCTAGCCTCCACCTCTGCATACCCAGGACGTTCTTCTGTATAATCTAGCCTATCTGTATACACTAGTGTATACAGACAGACTAGTGTATACAGAGGACCGGCTAATGTGTACAAAAGACAGGCTAATGTATACAGATAGGCTAGATTATACAGAAGAACGTAATGGGTATGCAGAGCGCTCAGCTTCAAAGGATGGCCAACGTGAGTAATATGAGGGACACTCCTCACCCCCGCCCCCACCTACCAGATCTGACTTTCATCCCCTTGCCCTCTCTGCCCCGGTCATCTGGTGGCAGTTTTATGCACTCCCTGGCCCCCACCCATTCATAATCCTTACCGACCTTTCCTTCCACTGCTCACAGGAACACACTGGATGACTTGTCTAATTAAACAACTTGTACAAGACACCGCTATCCTCCTGTCTGACACCGGTCCCCCTTGGAGGCTTTACCCCTCACTGTTTGGGTGGTCCCTGCCTCTCCCTGGATGCTCCACATATACCACAACGACATTGTCAGAGGGGCACCACTTGACAGGACACGGGGCTGTCATGCCGGTGGCATCTCCCATTGGAGGAAGGGATGATGGCCCCAACCCCTTGGCAGCAGGTTCTTTCATGTACAGACCAGGGCGGCTCATCTTCCCTTCTGGAGTCTTGACCTTAGATGGGGGAGTTGCACTTTGGGGGGTCTGAGTGATACCTAGTGCGCTGTATTGGAAGGGCTTGACATTCCCGCATATGTGTCCCCTCCCCCTGGTTGCTCCCCTCGTCCCCCCTTCTGGCTCCCACCTACTCTTTGCCGACATTGCCTTGTGCAGCTTTCGGGGACCCTGGATGACTTATTTATTGAGCCTATTGGTACGAGACACTGCTTCCCTCCAGGGTGACTCTGGACCCCCCTGGAGGATTTACCCCTTACTGTTTGGGCAGTCCCAGCCTCCCTCTGGATGCTCTACACAGCCCCCGATGGCGATGCAGGAGAGACACTAATTGGCGGGCCCCAGGACTGCTGCTCGGGTGAAGTATCCCGTTGGATGGAGGGATGGTGGCCCCAGCCCCTTGCCTGCCGGATTTTCCATGCACCGACCAGGGCTGCTCCTCTTTCATCTTGATGTGGTGACCATGGAGGGGAGGAGTTGAAATTTATGGGGTCTGGGTGTTTGCTGGTGGGAGTGCGCTAAAGGACTTGACATTTCCGCATGTTTGTCCCCTCTCTCCTGTTTCCCCCCTCCCTTCCCCCCTTCCCACCCTTCCCTTCCCTCCTTTCCCTCCCCTTTCCCCCACTGCCGGGACTGGGGGGACTAGGATTCGGGGGCTCCCTCTCCGACCTGTCTACCCACCAACCCAAGTAGGACAGCGCTTTAAACCCAGTGTACATCTGGTAAGCACTATAGCATAATTGTGCTGTTTTAGTATACCCTTCCTGTACTGTTGAGTGTGGACAACCCTTAATTTCCCTCTCCCCCTGGGGTTGAGGTGCCCGGCCTCTTTTTCCCTTTACCTTTCCTTCCATTTGCCCTTCCTTTCTCCCCCTTAGTTCCCGCCATGCATTACCTACCCAAAACCTACCTTGGTTCAACTTTCTTTGCTTTTCTCTGACGTCCCCCTCCCCCTCCCCGAGGAGCGATGGCAGACTCAGTCAAGGTCACCTCTCTAAACGTTAAGGGACTGAACTCCCCTGAAAAACGGTGGATCCTCCTGTGAGAACTCAAGACTTCCTGTACTGATGTGGCCTTTATACAAGAAACACATTTTAAAAATACTAACCTCCCCATTTTATGGTCGAGATCCTTCCCTAAGGTCTACCACTCTACTAACCCCTCCTCTAAGACCAAGGGAGTCTCCATTCTGATCTCTAGCAGGCTCCCCTGGGTTCTCCAGGATTCTCTGGTGGACCCTGGGGGCCGATATCTTTTTCTTAGGGGCCACATTGGAGAGCGCCTTTTTACATTTGTCACTGTGTACGCTCCCAATGATCACCAAGACATGTTCCTCAGAACTACCCTGCACAGATTATGTGACTTTCGGGAGGGCCAGTTGATATTAGGTGGGGACTTTAATGTCCCCTTTCGCCATCGGTTGACACTTCTGCCTCTTGCTCCTCGCTCCTCATTTCCTCTAGAAAGCGGATTACTAAGTGTTTAATGAATGACCAATTAGTTGATGTCTGGCGTCTGCAACACTCTGGGGAAAGGGACTACTCTTTTTGCTCTTCCCCTCACAAATCATACTTGAGGATAGACTTCTTCTTGATTCCACATGACCAACTGCACTTGGTGAGCTCTTCCTCCATCGGCCATATTACTTGGTCCGACCACGCTCCTGTAGCCCTTACCTACACCCTCTCTAGGAACCCCTCACCTAGGTCTCTATTCTGGCACCTTAATGAGAGCCTCCTCCAGATACCGGAAGTTTTAGCAGATGTAACCAGGGAATTGGACCTTTATTTCCAAGAAAACTAAACGCAGGACTGTGACCCTGGGATAATTTGGAAGGCTCACAAGTCAGTACTCCGCAGGGTACTTATCAGGCACGGGGTGCCCATCAAACGAACACGGAAGGAACAGCTTGCTAATCTGTTTCGTGAACTTGCCTCTGTGGAAGCGAAACATAAACATGCCCCCTCACGGACCTTAGAGATTGAATTGGGGACACTCCGTACCCATATTGCTGACCTACTCCATTATAAAGCGAAAGCGGCACTCCAGTTTTGTCGTAAACTGACGTAGGAGTCAGGGGACAAATGCGGAAAAATCTTAGCCAGGTCGGTAAAGGAGTTGAAATCTGGCTCTTACATACCACAGTTGATAGATGAGAATGGCCAGAGGGCCTCTACCCCAAACCAAATAGCCGAAGTCTTTGAAAAATGTTACTCTGATCTCTACAACCTGCCCGATTCAAGGTTTGGACAGGACAATATGTAACCGGTTCTGGTCTACCAACCCTCTCATCGGAATCACGGGAGTACTTGGAGGACCCGATCACACTGGAAGAAGTCCAGACAGCCGTGGGACCTCCGAAGGTGGGTAAGGCTCCGGGCCCTGACGGATATACCGCACAATACTTTAAGACCTTCCTCCCTATTCTCGGCCCGCGCTTGGTGAATTTATTTAATACTCTGAGCTCAAATGGGGATTTTCCTGAGGATACCCTTAGAGCCCAAATCTCGTTGATACCTAAGGAGGGCAAAGACCCGGGCCTATGTGGGAGCTACAGACCCATTTCCCTCCTAAATTCGGTCCTAAAACTATTCTCTAAAATCCTCGCCACGTGATTGGCACATCACTTGCAGTCCCTTATACATATTGACCAGTTAGGTTTTATTCCCACCAGGGAAGATAGGGACAACACCATTAAGGTGCTTACCCTGATCCATAAAGCAAAGTCATCTGGGACCCCTTGTCTTTTCATGAGTACTGATGCCGAGAAGGCTTTTGATCGGGTCAAATGGACATTAATGTTCTCGGTCCTTCGCCATATAGGTCTGAGTGAACGGATGCTGGCATGGATAAGTAAGATATACTCACGCCCTTCAGCTCAAGTCAAAGCGAATGGGGTTCTCTCATCTCCCCTTGACATCGGGAATGGGACGAGACAGGGTTGCCCCCTGTCGCCCCTATTATTCGCACTGTCATTGGAACCCTTTCTCTCCACAATTCGACAAAACTCAGACATAACGGGACTCCAAATGGGTACTATTGAGTGCAAGATATCTGCCTACGCGGATGACATGCTGTTCTCGCTGACAAATCCCAGAGTTTCCTTGCCAAATCTCTTTCGGGAATTCCAGATATACGGGATACTTCTTGAAATCAAAGGCCATGGGGGGTTACAGTCCCCCCGCAAACGTTAATAGACTTGCAGTCCAATTTTCGATTTAAATGGACCCATACAGCCCTTAAGTACTTAGGTACTTACATTCCACCGGACATCGCGCGTACGTTTATGTTGAACTTCCCCCCACCCCTTGTCACTAAGATCCGCAGTTTGCTTCACGGGTGGCATTCTGGCCTCCATTCCTGGTTCAGGAGATGCAATCTCATTAAAATGAACATACTCCCTAAATTTACTTATCTTTTCCAAGCTCTCCCGATCCAGATTCCAGTCCCGTTTTTTAAGCAAGCTCAATCCTTGCTCACTCAATTTAACTGGGCCCACAAAAATCCCAGACTTAAGCGGTCACAGCTGACATTGTCTAAACAACAGGGAGGGTTGGTTCTCCCTGACTTGCGACGCTACTACCTGGCCTCCCATCTGGGGCGTGTATTGGACTGGAATCGAAACAATCTTTCTAAGCTCACTCCCGAATTCCGCTAAGAAGCGCCATGTGGGGTGGGGGCGTGGCCTGGACAGCAATGGAGTAGGACGCTTGTGACCTGAGCTCCGCTCCTACCGCGATCTCCTGTAGTGATCCTGGGTGCCCACTGACTATTTTACCTACGATCTTACCGGTGTAATATCCGATTATTTTTCGTGCATACATTGGGACGATGTCTCAGACAAAGAAGCAGTCTGCAGCGGCGGCATCTCTTGAAAAGTTCCGGCGGGACCATGAGGGCCAACATGGCGGACAGTCCACTCCGGCTGCAGAACCTGCTACCTCAGACACGGCGAAGGTGCTTGAGGCGATTTCTACCTGCCAGACCACACTGACAACTAAGCTTGAGGAGGTTAAGGTGGATGTCTCACTTATCCGACAGGACATGGCTAAACTGCGTGACAGAGTGAAGGAAACTGAAACCCGGATCAGTCAGGCCGAAGATGTCCTGTTCCCTCTGCAGCATGCCCAGGAGGATGTGCAAAGGCAGCTCCAGCAGCTGGCCCAGAAACAGGACGACCTTGAGAATAGGGCCCGCAGATCAAACCTCCGCTTTATCGGCCTGCCGGAGGGCTCCGAGGGGGCTGACCCGGCGACATTTTTGGAATCTCTCCTGATTAAGGCCTACGGTAGGGAGGCGTTTTCTACCTCATTCATTATTAAAAGGGCCCACAGAATGCCTGCCTGCCCGCCGCCGGAGGGGGCACCTCCTCGCACGTGCATTGCTAAGCTGCTAAATTACCGGGATAGGGATGTCATCCTTCGCCTTACTCGTGAAAAAGGCAACATCCCGTTTCAGAACGGACATATCTCAGTGTTTCCCGACTGCTCCGCAGAAGTTCAAAAACGTCGTTCCCGATTCGTGGAAGTCAAGAGGCGCCTCAGGGCACATCACCTCAAGTACGCCATGTTGTACCCAGCCAGACTCCGCGTAGTGGGGGAAGATAGGGCCTACTTTTTTGAAGATCCTGAGATGGCGGTTTCCTGGTTGGACCAGAGAGACGCGTCTCGAAATCGGCCACCTCGAGACTAAAATCGTTGGAAGATTTGTGAGTACTCTATCTGTTCCCCCCTTTCTATTTGCCCGTGTGCAAGCAGATCGCTGTTGGACTGCCTATGCGTGGTTCATTATCCTCAGTCCCTGAATTGATGCTTCTGTTCCCCCTCTCTAAGATGGATGGCCGTTGCTCTTGTTGACTGAACATGTACTGCTGCCTATAGCCACGCTCTGCGGGCATCCCCCTGGTTCGTTACACAATACCCCTCCCCCTCCCTCTTAGTTTGGGGGACCCGCTTGGCGGGCTCTATTGGGCCCTTTCCCTGGGGGGGTAGGGGGGACGCGGGTCATCTGGACTTGCTGCATGGGACTGCAGAACTTTGACTTTCTCCTGATACATGCCCTTTACTGGACTGTTATGTCCCACTGCTGAACTGGGCACCGCACCAATGGGACACATGGTCCGGCTCCGGCCTACAAGCCGGGTTATGACGGGAGAAGACTTGGTCTTGTCACTGGGTCCATATCTGGCAAAGTCCACCCCCGTGGCTTATTGTTATTGACATTGCCTAGTGTTCTATGGTTTGTTTTGGGAAGGGAGCTCCAGCCAAGTTGGGGTGGCTGAGAGCAGGGAAGGTGCGGATGGGTTGTAGTTATTATGTTATAGTATGTCATGTTTTATGCTTAGTTTATGGCACAAGCTTTATTTGGTTATGGAACAGACAAATGTCTCTTTTTCATGTATACTCTGATGAATATGGGAATGGATACTGCTTCGACGGGTGGTTTGGATACTATTTTCCTCCTTGTGATATTGGCTGAGACCACGCCATGGGTACCCTGAAGTTGCTGACGTGGAATGTCAGGGGGATTCGGGATAAAATTAAGAGGGCGGCAGTGTTTGGGTGTCTCAAAACGTATAGAGCGGATATCACAGTCCTGGTGGAGACGCATGTAACTGGGAGATTGCAAATAGCTTTGCGTCGCCCGTGGATTGGATGGGCTTACCACGCCACTCATACGTCCTATTCTCGCGGGGTGTCTGTATTGATATCTAAAACTGCACAGTTTTCCTTGGTTTCTTTGCAGACAGACCCGCAGGGCAGATATATATTTATACACTGCTTATTGCACGGAGAACAGTACATTATTCTCGCCTATTATGTACCCCCGCCTTACGATCATAGACTAAGTACAGAGGGATTATCTTTTATGGCTCAACACCCTAATGTCCCAGCAATTTGGCTGGGTGATTTTAATATGGTTTTGAATCCGGGGGTGGATAGAATGGGCTCTACTCGAGGGGATCATTTACCGGGAGATACTGGCCTAGGTCGCACGTTTCAGGAATTCTCTCTTACAGATCTGTGGCGATTTAAATATCAGGCTAAACGTGTTTACTCCTGTTTCTCTGCAACTCACTCCACCATGTCACGTATAGATTATATTGCTGTGTCCGCCCAGTTGTTACCCAGGCTAGTAGACACGGGCTATTATGCTAGATCATTGTCAGACCACGCTCCTTGCTGGGCAACTTTTTCCTTGACCCGACCTACTGGACGGAAACCATGGCGGCTTCACCCCTTCTGTTTAACCGCCTTGAGTGACAGCGAAGACTTAGGGGATGAATGGGGGTTTTTCTTTACTACTAATCAGGGGACGGCTCCGGTTGACTGTACCTGGGAGGCTTTTAAACTGCACGTACGCTCCCCTTTAACACACCGGATTAACCAGTTGAAGCGTACCTCCAAGACTTTGCTATCTAATGCCCAACGGGAGCTGGACTCAGTGACCACTGACTTCACTACTGACCCCACACCTGCTAAGGCCCAGGTATTACGACACCACACAAGGCTAGTAGATCACCTCCACATTGAACAGGCTAAGCAAAAGTTGTTTTTTGTTAAGCAACGGGTGTTTGAACAAGGAGAGAGGGCGGGAAAGTTGCTGGCCTACTTGGCGCATCGGGACTCCAAGCCCCCGGTGGTGGTTTCGTTGACTGACAATGGGGGTGAGGAGGTGACTGATCCGCCAACAGTGGCCACCATGTTTCGTGCTTACTATGCTGCCCTTTATGAGTCGCAGGTACATAGGCCGAGGACTGAGACGGGGGCGTACCTCCGAGATATCTCTCTTCCCCACCTGTCTGAGGCTCAGGTTGAGTCTCTTGAGGCCCCGATATCAGCAGATGAGATTAGGCTAGCGGTGGCATCCCTTGCAACGGCTAAGGCCCCTGGACTGGATGGTATTCCCCTGGATTTCTATGCCCACTACTCTGAGACACTAGTGCCAGAATTGTTGAATTTATATACACACATATTTGACTCCGGGTCCCTACCTGATACTCTACGGCAGGCAGTTATTATAGTGATACCCAAGCCAGGAAAGGATCCCCACTCCCCGGATTCCTATCGCCCCATCTCGCTGCTCCAAGCAGATATTAAAATTTTGGCTAAAGTTCTTGCCACCCGTCTGAGTGGAGTCATCCTATCACTTGTTCACCCGGATCAAACTGGATTTATGCCCAGGAAAAACACGGCCATTAATATCCGCCGGTTATATATGAATATCCAGGCTGAGCATGACAGAGTAGGCTCGAGGGTGGTGGTGTCACTGGATGCCGCTAAGGCATTTGATTCCATTGAGTGGAATTATCTTTGGGAATGCTTGGGTAAATTTGGGTTTGGCCCCAATTTTGTTAAATGGATTACTCTCCTATACTATCGCCCAATGGCTAGAGTAGCGGTTAACGGATGGGTGTCGGACCCCTTTCAGCTGGGCCGTGGCACATGTCAGGGTTGTCTCCTATGTTATATGCTTTGGCGGCAGAACCGTTGGCTGCTGCACTTCGGGCACACCCGGCTGTAGTAGGCCTCTGACGCGGTTCTCTGGTGGAATCGGTAAGTATTTATGCGGATGATACTTTACTGTATTTAGAGGACTCGGGTCGGTCGTTGGAGTCTGCCCTGGGGGTCATAGAGGAGTTTGGTGGTCATTCCGGTCTGCGTATTAATTGGACCAAGTCGCAGGTTCTACCCATTGACTTGTTCTCCCCGGACCGGGATGCAGCTTCTCTCCCACTCTCCAGGGTATCCTCCATTCAGTATTTGGGAGTACAGGTTACGAGGGAACCTGGGGAGTATATTCATCTTAATCTTGAACCACTGCTTCTGTATGTGTGGGAGAAGACTAAGGCATGGTCCCGTCTCCCCATTGGGGTTATGGGACGGATCAATATTACTAAAATGATCCTCCTGCCGAAACTCCTTTATGTACTTTGGCATTCCCCTGTCATGGTCCCCGTGGCGTTCTTTAAAACATTAGACGGTGTCTTAAACACCTTTATCTGGGGCCCATCTAGACATAAATTGGCATGGAACACACTTAAAAACCCGACCTCTATGGGGACTGGCTCTCCCTGATTTCCACACATACTACATAGCAGCCCAGATTTCCAATTTTTATCACCTCCATAGAGCGGATAGTCACAGATATCAGGCCTTGGTGGGCGGGGGGGCTGAATCCCTTGTTGATACTCCCCTTCAGATGATTTTTCGGGGTGGTGGGGTTAGGGATGCCCGGTCCCGGATCCTGCCACACCACCGGAGTATTCGGAAACTAGCCCTTAGATTACTGGGAGCTGACTATTACCACTCACATACACTGCTATGGCGCAACCCCCTGCTTCGTGAGTTGTCTGGCTTACCAGATGTAGACTTGTGGGCTTCTAGAGGGATACTTTTTCTGTATCAGGTGGTGACTCCTATGGGCGTAAGGGATTTTCCCTCCCTACAAGTGGAATTTAACATACCCCCTCATATGCACTTTCGCTACTTGCAATTGCGACACGCGCAATTTGCTCAGGACTTTCCGAATGTACAGTCGCTGGCTTTGACAGATGTAATTATGGGAGACGAACCGGCTAAATTGATCTCGACTCTATACGGCCTACTCCGGGCCCGCTTGGTGGCGCAAACCACTGAACGGGCCAGGTTGAGATGGGAAGAGGACATAGGTCCCTTTGATGGGGGGGAATGGGAGGATGCCCTTGAGAACGTTCAACAGGCTTCGCTTAGCCTACCTGACCGACTAACGCAGTACTATGTGATACACAGGTCCTATCCCACCCCTATCCGGATAGCTAAGTATCATCCTGACTATAACCCGAAGTGTCCCCGTTGCTCTTGTACGACTGGTACTTTCTACCATCTTCTCTGGCAATGCCCATTGGTCCAGGAGTATTGGGGGCAGATTGTCAGGTTTCTACATGACCACATGGGTTCACCCCTTCAACTTGACCTACTTAGTATATTTCCTGATACCTCTGTTGATCAATACTTGGCTACATTTTTGCACTCTACGCTGTTTACCGCACGAAAGCTTGTGGCTAAATACTGGATGCGTCCAACCATGCCTACTATGCGGGAATGGGTAATGGGCATTAATAGTAAGCTACCCTTGATTAAACTGGTGTATAGAAATCGTGGGTGTCCAGCCAAATACCACAAAATATGGGATAGGTGGGTGGAAAATCTGCATACGTGTGTGGAGTGAGCTATATTGGAGTCTATACTATCATTGTCAGGAATTTTCCTTAATGTAAGATGTATTACTGTCCGTCACCTATGAAGAGGCTAATGTTTGTACCTACTGTAATATCTTGTTATAACTGAGTTGTTCAATAAACTTGTGCTGTTAAAAAAAAAAAAAAAAGAAGCGCCATGTGGTGCTATAAGTATTTACCCACAGAATTTATGTCACATCCCACTATAGGGGCTCAGTTTAAAGTCAGTCACCTGATCGCTACCCAAAACACACTCACGTCTTTGGCTTCCCCCCTATTCCCTATACGTGGCCATCCAACCTTTGAACTGGGGACCCACTTAGAAATTCCAACCTAGACAATGCGTCTAAATTCGTCATTAAAGGAAAATGGCCTTCTTTCTCAACCCTAACAGATCCGACAGGGCTTTTACAACTGCCTTTTTGGAGAGCGGCGCAACAACATCATTTTCTCCATTCCATCCCCAATCCTCAAACGTTCGCCCGCCCTCAGACGGAGTTTGAGACTCTATGCAGGAGCGAAGGCCCTTTGGCCCACATTCTCTCTCGAACAGATTACCCACACTTAACCTGTCTGTCCAACTGGGAAAAGGACCTTAATTGCTAATTTTCCCCAGCACAGAGACAACGCATTATCACTTTGGCTCTCAAAATGTCGCTGTGCACGAAGATACAGGAGACGAATTTTAAACTTCTCACCAGGTGGTATTTGACACCATCAAAGCTGCAGAAATGTTTCCCCTCTTCTTCGAACATATGCTGGAGGTGTGGCGAAGAAGAGGGCACGTTGCTGCACATTTTTTGGTCCTGCCCCAGCTTGGTGGACTTCTGGACAGAGATCCGATGCAAAACACAAAAATTCACAGACTTCTCCATCCAGGAAGAGGCTGCATTCTTTCTCTTGCACCATTCACAGATTCCCATTAAGAAGTACAAAAAAATCAATTTTACGGCATGTGATAAATGCGGCGAAATCCTGCATCCCTCTCTATTGGAAAAAATGTTCCACCCCTTTCATTACTCACTGGCTTAGGAAAATAGAGGACATAAAAAAAAATGGAGGTCTTGATCCTCACATCACAAGGTAAACAAGAATTTTTTAAACAAACCTGGGACATCTGGAATACCTTTATATTCTCGCTGGAAGGATGTCGCCTGCTATCGCCTTAGTGCTCTGAGCTTTCCTTGACTTGCCCCTTGGACAGTGGCTGCCATCGTGTCTCGCCCCCTCTTCTCCTTTTCTGATCTTTCAACCCTTCTCTTTTCTGCCTTCCTCCCCTATCTCTCACCCCCTCCTCTCTTTTGGAAAGAGTGGAAAATTGGGAATGACGGCCCCACACCCCCCTCTGGATGGATTATGCCGGAGGGACCTGGGGTTTGTGTGACCCTGGATCTTGGTACAGTACTTTATCCATGCCTCGAATCATTGTGATTGATGGAAGGCAGACTCACAGTTGCGAATATACCTGTATCAAGTACTCGGGGGACCGTCTTCCCCTATTTGGAGAAAAAATTATATTTAAAAAAAAAAGAAGCCTATGACACCTGGTATTCCCACGCGGTCTCCCTTCCAGACATTTACCAGGCCCGACCCTGCTTAGCCTCCAAGATCAGACGAGATGGAACAGATTCAGGGTGATGTGGCCGTAGCCAATATCTTCAGGCACTCTCAACTCTCTTGACAAACACCAAGATGGTCACCTTGGAAACAAGCGGAAAAAAAAAGGTCAACGGCAACAACATAAAAAGAAGCCTACGGCATCTGGAAATCCCAGGCGGTCTCCCATCCAGGTACTAAACTGGTCCCAACCCTGCTTAGCCTCTGAGATCAGATGAGATTGGGCTCTTTCAGGGTGGTGTGGCCGTAGGAGATTTCTTCAGGCACTCTCAACCTTGACTAACGCCAATATGATCACCTTGGGAAACAAACAAAAAAAAGTCAACGCCAACAACATGAGAAGAAGTCTACAGCACCTAGTATTCCCAGGTGGTCTCCCATCCAGGTATTAACAAGGCCCGACCCTGTTTAGTCTCTGAGATCAGACGAGATCTGGTGCTTTCAGGGTTATGTGGCCATAGGCGAGCTCTTCAGGCACTCTCAACCCTCTTGACAAACACCAAGATGGTCACCTTGGTAAACAAACAAAAAAAAAAAAACAAGTCAACGCCAACAACATAAAAAAAAGCCTTCAGCACCTAGTATTCCCAGGTGGTCTCCAATCCAGGTACTAGCAAGGCCCGACCCTGTTTAGCCTCTGAGATCAGAGGAGATCGGTCACTTTCAGGCTTATGTGCCCATAGGCATCTCTTTGGGCACTCTCAACCCTCTTGACAAATGCCAAGATAGTCACCTTGGGAAACAAGCGAAAAAAAAACAGGTCAATGTCAACAACATAAAAAGAAGACTACAGCACCTGGTATTCCAAAGCCATCTCCCATCCAGGAACTAACTAGGCCCAACCCTTCTTAGCCTCAGAGATGAGAAGAGATAGGGCTCTTTCAGGGTGATGCTGCTGTAAGCGAACTCTTTGGGCACTCTCAACCCTCTTGACAAATGCCAAGATGGTCATCTTGGGAAACAAGCGAAAAAAAAAAAATGAATCAACGCCAACAACATAAAAAGAAGCCTACAATAACTGGTATTGCCAGGTGGTCTCCCATCCAGGTACTAACTAGGCCTGACTCTTCTTAGCCTCCAAGATCAGATGAGATTGGGTGCTTTCAGAGTGCTCGGACTCTTTCCCCATCACTAATGGGACGAGGCAGGGGAGCCCTCTGTCTCCCCTAATTTTTATTCTGACACTGGAACCACTTATGTGTCACGTTCAGAATGACCCGAATATTACTGGCATATCCAAACCCTCGGCACACCACAAAATTGCGGCGTACGCTGACGATCTAATTTTTTTCGTCTCCAATCCACACATTTCGCTTCCCAATATACTCACGGCTCTCCGGCGATACGGCAGCCTATCAAACTATAAAATCAGTTGCACCGTCGGCTGTATTGAATATATCGGTCCCGGATGGTGAGGCCAAGAGGCTACGCTCCGCTTTTCCACTGAGCTGAAAAATCTATACGTTACCTGGGCGTTGACATCGCAGCGGATTTGGCGCAATTGTACCCGCTTAATTTTGTCCCTCTCCTGAATAGACTGAAATCTGATTTGGGAAACTGGCATGCTTTAACACTGACCTGGTTCGGGCGCTGTAATGCATTCAAAATGACGGCCCTCCCGTGGATCTTATACTTGTTCCAGACATTACCGATCTGGTTACCCCCAATTTTTTTCAGACAACTGCAGGTGCTGCTCCGGGACTTTATTTGGGTGCGCAAACCGCCCAGAGCCCGTTTGCAATTGCTTGCCAGACCAAAGGACAAGGGGGGTCTGGGTCTCCCAGATCTGAAACAATACAGAAATCTCAGAGATCACCCCGTAGTGGGAGCTACGTTGGCTGTTGTGCGGAGGTTGTTCCGCTGCACACACATTGCTCCCCTGCCGTCACCAATGTCTCCGGTTATAGGTAATCCAGACTTCCCACCGGGATTTACCAACAAGAAACTGCGACAGTTAACAGTGGTGGGGAAACAGCGTCTGGGAGACGTGTGGCCCTCGGGAGGGCTCCCGACCACGCAAACTGTCGCCGAGCTTTCTGACCCTCCGCTTGACTTGTTTAATGCTTATCAACTTCGTCACTTTCTTCTGGCCATACAAAGGGCCCCCTACACTCCTAGAGACCTGACGCCCTATGAATCCATCTGTCACAAAAAGGAACCTGTGCGACACACCCTCTCCCTCCTCTACAACCTATTAAGTAGTCAGGAGGAGGAGTCGACCCCACCATTTATCCACAAATGGGAGAGGGACTTTGGCATCACATTTACCCCACAACAGATAGGGAAGATCCTGACATTAGTACATAAAGCTACTCAAATACCCCAGACTTTCTTTCATGCGGTTCGCTCAATCTTTATCAAGTTCCTCTGGCGCGGAAAACATATGCGTATTGGTAGGGCAATGCTATTGCGACCGAAATTGCGGGGAGGTATTGGCTTCCCGGACCCTGCTCTATATTACACAGCGACGCACATGACACCGGTGGTTGACTGGTGCCGATGTTCTGCCATATACTGTCCGGCCATGATATAGTGTCCGCGCCGTACTGCGCATGCGCAGTACGGAGCAGACGAAGCTTCGGAAAATCTCTGAAGCTGAACGGCGCCTGCGCGGTGAGTGGAGGTGGTAGCCCCACCATCCAAGCGGACATAGGGTTGTGAATATTAGAGGGCCCCTCGCAGGCGAGCTTCGCTCGCCGCGCTTCGGGCTCGGCCTCGCTGCGCTCGGCTCTTTTATATTCTTACTCTATGTCCACTTGGATAGTGGGGATAGAACCTGGACTCAGTGCGCAGGTGGCGTTCATGCTCGGCAATTTTCGGAATCTGTGTTGCTGTGTACTGCGCATGCGCAGTACACAGCGGACACTATCCGATGGGGGACCATATGTGATAAGACACCGGCATGGGGAACTGAAGCTATGGGTCAAGCTAGAGCAGGAGATGGCGTGGGATTCACTGGCTGGTCTGCCTTGGGCGGGGAGGCCATTGGAGCCCTGTGTGACTACTATCTCTTTAGGCATTCTCAACCCTCTTGACAAACACCAAGATGGTCACTTTGGGAAACAAGCGAAAAAAAAACAGGTCAACGCCAACAACATAACAACATAAAAAGAAGTCTATGACACCTGGTATTCCCAGGCAGTCTCCCATCCAGGTACTAACAAGGCCCGACTCTTTTTAGCCTCCAACATCAAACGAGATTGGGTGCTTTCAGGGTGATGTGCCCGTAGGCAATCTCTTCAGGCACTTTCAACCCTATTGACAAACGTCAAGATGGTCACCTTGGGAAACAAGCAAAAAAAATAAAAATAAGTCGGAAGCTAGAGACAATACGGCCCGAGTCCTCAATTTAATCCATGCGGCGCATGTACAGGGAAGGCCCTTGCTTATGTTGACAACGGATGCGGAGAAGGCCTTTGACAGGGTGGCCTGGCACTTTATGCAGACCACCCTGGAACATATAGGTCTTGGCCCCAACATGATGAGCTGGGTAATGTCGCTTTACTCCACGCCGTCGGCAGCGGTACGGGTGAACGAGTGGTGCTCGAACTCTTTCCCCATCACTAATGGGATGAGGCAGGGGTGCCCTCTGTCTCCCCTAATTTTTATTCTGACACTGGAACCACTTATGTGTCACGTTTGGAATGACCCGAATATTACTGGCATATCCAAGCCCTCGGCACACCACAAAATTGCGGCGTACGCTGACGATCTAATTTTTTCCGTCTCCAATCCACACATTTTGCTTCCCAATATACTTGTGTCTCTACAGCGATACGGCAGCCTATCAAACTATAAAATCAATTGCGCCAAGTCAGCTGTATTGAATATATTGGTCCCAGGTGGTGAGGCCAAGAGGCTCCGCTCCGCTTTTCCATTCTACTGGGCTGAAAAATCTATACGTTACCTGGGCGTTGACATAGCAGCGGATTTAGCGCAATTGTACCCGCTTAATTTTGTCCCTCTCCTGGATAGACTGAAATCTGATTTGGGAAACTGGCATGCTTTAACACTGACCTGGTTCGGGCGCTGTAATGCATTCAAAATGACGGCCCTCCCGCGGATCTTATACATGTTACAGACATTACCGATCCGGTTACCCCCAATTTTTTTCAGACAACTGCAGGTGCTGCTCCGGGACTTTATTTAGGCGCGTAAACCGCCCAGAGCCCATTTGCAATTGCTTGCCAGACCAAAGGACAAGGGGGGTCTGGGTCTCCCAGATCTCAGACAATACTACAGCGTGACTCTGCTAGCGAGAGTCGTTGATTGGCATTGTAATGGCCCACACAAGCAGTGGGTGGAGATGGTGATTGAGGATGGTTCCATTCCCCTATTGACCTCCCCGTGGCTCCTGTCCTCCCTACCAAAAGACCTCAGAGGTCACCCCATAGTGGGAGCTACGTTGGCTGTTGTGCGGAGGTTGTTCCGCTGCACACACATTGCTCCCCTGCCGTCACCAATGACTCCGGTTATAGGTAATCCAGACTTCCCACCGGGATTTACCAACAAGAAACTGCGACAGTTGATAGTGGTGGGGAAACAGCGTCTGGGAGAGGTGTGGCCCTCGGGAGGGCTCCCGACCACGCAAACTGTCGCCGAGCTTTCTGACCCTCCGCTTGACTTGTTTAGTGCTTATCAACTTCGTCACTTTCTTCTGGCCATACAAAGGGCCCCCTACACTCCCAGAGACCTGACACCCTATAAATCCATCGGTCACAAAAGGGAACCTGTGCGACACACCCTCTCCCTCCTGTACAACCTATTGAGTAGTCAGGAGGAGGAGTCGACCCCCACCATTTATCCACAAATGGGAGAGGGACTTAGGTATCACATTTACCCCACAACAGATAGGGAAGATCCTGACCTTTGTACATAAAGCTTCCATCGCAAACCAATATCAAGAATCAGGATACAAGATAGTATCACTCTGGTATAGAGTCCCATACCTTCTGAATAAAATGGATAGATCGATCCCGAATGTTTGTTGGAGGTGAAATTCAGATACGGGGACCATGGGACACCTTTTCTGGGCATGTCCGGCCTTGAGGAACTTTTGGGTTCCCAGCAGCGTGCCTTCTACACTTGACCGAACAGCCTGTTCGAAAATACAAACAAACCCTCACGATGCAACTCCTGAACGCCGCCCGGGCCTGCATTCCCGCACTGTGGAGGCAACCTCAGCCCCCATCCAAGGTGCTGTGGTATTCCAAAGTCAATCATATTCTCCGGATGGAAGAATTGACCGCCACCCTTCACATTACTGAAGAGGCATTTAGTGTTACATGGAGGCCCTGGAGGTATTTTACTGGTACTCGAGACTACATTCGGGAGGTGAGCAGTGCCTCTGTCCCAGAAAACGACTGAACATCTAACGTTTACCTACGTAGGCCATGTCTGCCCTGGGTGGCATTCCCCCCCTCCCTTTTTGTCTTTATTTTTCTTTTTTTCCCCGCCGCCATCCCCCCACCTCCTCTCTCTCCGTCTTTGCACTCTCTTCTTCCCCCGTCCTCCCTTTTGACTATGCCTTGTCTCCTTACTAGCCTTCGGTGACCCAGAAGAACCCCAGGGTTCTGGACATGACCGGCTCATATTTTACTCTGGTTCACGTAGGTCATGATAAGCTGGCTCGCTGTGGTCCCAGTTGTTCTCCATGATTACATTTGTCTCAACGGAGCTGCACTACTCCGTTACTCAGTACTACTGTACTACATGTCGGAGGTGGGGTTTTTCTCTTTTCTGCATGAAACTGTAGGACTCCCCTCTGAGAACCCAGAGTTATTTGGCTGCCTATTTTTTGTTACCATGTAATTGTGACCCTGGGTCATGCTGTATGGTTGACTGTTATATTTATGTTCTACTTAATAAAAGAATAATAAAAATAAAAAAAATAAGTCAATGCCAACAACTTAAAACTAAAGCCTATGGCATCGAGAAATCCCAGGCGGTCTCCCATCCAGGTACTAACCAGCTCCCAACCCTGCTTAGCCTCTGAGATCAAATGCATGCTCAACCCTCTTGACAAACGCCAAGATGGTTACCTTGGGAAACAAACAAAAAAAACAAGTCAACGCCAACAACATAAAAAGAAGCCTGCGGCATTTGGAAAACCCAGGCGGTCTCCCATCCAGGTACAAACCAGGACCAACCCTGCTTAGGCTCTGAGACCAAACGAGATTGGGCTCTTTCAGGGTGTTGTGCCCGTAGGCAATTTCTTTGTGCACTCTCAACCCTCTTGACAAATGCCAAGATGGTCACCTTGGGAAACAAGGGAAAAAAAAACAGGTCAAAGCCAACAACATAAAAAGAATCCTACGGCATCCGGTATTCCCAGTCTCCCATCCAGGTACTAACCAGGCCCGACACTGTTTAGCCTCTGAGATCAGATGAGATTGGGCGCTTTCAGGGTGATGGGGCCGTAGGTGATCTCTTTGGGCACTCTCAACCCTCTTGTTAAACGCCAAGATGGTCACCTTGGTAAACAAGCGAAAATAAACAGGTAAACGCCAACAACATAAAAAGAAGCCTACGGCACCTGGTATTCACAGATGGTCTCCCATACAGGTATTAACAACCCTTTCTAGCCTCTGAGATCAGCGGAGATTGGGCGCTTTCAGGGTGATGTGCCCATAGGCAATCTCTTTGGGCACTCTCAACCAGGCCGTACACTGCTAGGCCTCCGAGATCAGATGAGATTGTGCGCTTTCAGGGTGATGTGGCCATAGGTGTTCTATTTAGACACTCTCAACCCTCTTGACAAATACCAAGATGGTCATCTTGGGAAACAAGTGAAAAAAAACAGGTCAACGCCAACAACATAGACCCTGGCGGTCTCCCATCTGACCCAGACCCTGCTTAGCCTCTGAGATTGGGCGCTTTCAGGGTGATGTGACCTCAGGCGAACGCTTCGGGACATACTCAAAACTCTTGACTGATGCTAAAATGGTCACCTTGGGAAACAAGCGAAAGAAAAACAAGTCAAAGCCAACAATATAAAAAGATTCCTATGGCACCTGTAATTAGGTACTATCCAGGCCGGACCCTGCTTAGCCTCTGAGATCAGATGAGATCGGGCGCTTTCAGGGGGATGTGGCTGTAGGAGATTTCTTTGGGCTCTCTCAGCCCTCTTGACAAATGTCAAGATGATCACCTTGGGAAACAAGCGGAAAAAAAAAAACATGTCAACGCCAACAAAATAAAAAGAATGCTACGGCACCTGGTATTCCTAGTTGGTCTCCCATCCAGTTACTAATCAGGCCCGACAATGCTTAGCCTCCGGGATCAGACAAGATCAGGCACTTTCAAGGTGATGGGGCCATAGGCGATCTCTTCGGGCACTCTCAACCATCTTGACAAACGCCAACATGGTCATCTTGGGAAACAAGCGAAAAAAACCAAGTCATTGCCAACATTGGAGGCTAAGCAGGGTTGGGCAATCAGTTTCCTTGCCTGAAATAGGCAACTCAGAACTGCCATCTGGCTGCTTCCTGGGTTTCCAACTCCTTCAACTAATCCCAGGAGACAATACTTCGCCTCCATCCCGGTGGAGGTTCCAAACACCCGATCAATGGTTCCTGTCACCTCTGTCCAGTAGCGGATCAACTTCGGGCATCTCCAAAACATGTGCATCATGTCTCCCCCCATGTTCCCGCACCGGGGGCAACTTGCGTGCGGCCGTTCGGCCAAACTGAAAAAGTTTACAAGGAGCATAATAGGTTCTATATAATAAGAACAGATGTGACATCCTCTGTGAGGAGAGCCACAATTCACCACAGGCAGGATTCCTGTGGCCAATTATAGCTCAGGGGGGTTTAGTACACACCCCACACTAGATAAGGCCGCCAGCGCGGCGGCCATGTATAGTGTGTTGCGGTGGTCAGGGAAAGAGGACGATAGGCAGGGACAGTGTCTTTACTGCTTGGGAACCTAGCACTGTTACAGTGGGTGTTATGTGCCTCCTGCACAGTACACACCTGAAGCTACCCTTTATTACTGGTGTTCAATTTCTGCAATACATGCATCTGCAGTGCACAAGTTAGAGTGGGTGTTGTGTGCCTCCTGCACAGTATACACCTTATTGCTGGTGTTCTGTTTCTGTAATACAGGAACCTAGCACTGTTACAGTGCTAGGGTGTACAGAGAAGCTGGTATATATAGAAGACTACACCATACAGAAGAAAGGCTAGTGAATACAGAATACAGACTCGTGTATGTAGATAGGCTTGAGTATACAGAGATGCTAGAGTAAACAGTGAGGCTGGGGTACACAGAGAGGCTAGTTTAAAGAGAGGCTAGTATATACAAAGATGTTAGTGTATATAGAGAGGTTAGTGTATAGAGAGAGTCGAGTGTATACAGAAAGGACAGTGCATATAGAGAAGCTAGTGTATACAGAAGACAGGCTTGGGTATACATCAAAGCTGACATTCTATACAGAAGACTGGGTAGTGTATACAGAGAGTCTAGTGGGTACAGAAGACAGGCTGGTGTATTCTAGCTAGTTTTTACAGTCTAGTGTATACAGAAGACAGGTTGTGGTATACAGAGAGTTTAGTGTATTCAGAGAGTCTAGTGTATACAGTCGGCGAGTGTATACATAAGACTGGCTAGTTTACACAGTGTTTACAGAGATGCAAGGGTGTACAGAGAAGCTGGTATATATAGAAGACTACAGCATACAGAAGAAAGGCTAGTGAATACAGAATACAGACTCGTTTATGTAGATAGGCTTGAGTATATAGAGATGCTAGAGTAAACAGTGAGGCTGGGGTACACAGAGAGGCTAATTTAAAGAGAGGCTAGTATATGCAAACATGTTAGTGTATATTGAGAGGTTAATGTATAGAGAGGGTCGAGAGTATACAGAAAGGAAAGTGCATATAGAGAGACTAGTGTATACAGAAGACAGGCTTGGGTATACATCCAAGTTGACAGTGTATACAGAAGACTGGGTAGTGTATACAGAGATTCTAGTGGGTACAGAAGACAGGCTGGTGTATTCTAGCTGGTTTTTACAGTCTAGCGTATACAGAAGACAGGCTGTGGTATATAGAGGCTATACCAGCGTGAGACTATCTTGTATCCTTATTCTTGATATTGGTTTGCGATGGAAGCTTTATGTACTAAGGTCAGGATCTTCCCTATCTGTTGTGGGGTAAATATGATGCCTAAGTCCCTCTCCCATTTGTGGATAAATGGTGGGGGTCGACTCCTCCTCCTGACTACTTAATAGGTTGTACAGGAGGGAGAGGGTGTGTCGCACAGGTTCCCTTTTGTGACAGATTAATTCATAGGGCGTCAGGTCTCTAGGAGTGTAGGGGGCCCTTTGTATGGCCAGAAGAAAGTGACGAAGTTGATAAGCACTAAACAAGTCAAGCGGAGGGTCAGAAGCTCGGCGACAGTTTGCGTGGTCGGGAGCCCTCCCGAGGGCCACACCTCTCCCAGACGCTGTTTCCCCACCACTGTCAACTGTTGCAGTTTCTTGTTGGTAAATCCCGGTGGGAAGTCTGAATTACCTATAACCGGAGTCATTGGTGACAGCAGGGGAGCAATGTGTGTGCAGCGGAACAACCTCCGCACAACAGCCAACATAGCTCCCACTACGGGGTGACCTCTGAGGTCTTTTGGTAGGGTGGACAGGAGCCACGGGGAGGTCAATAGGGGAATGGATCCATCCTCAATCTCCATCTCCACCCACTGCTTGTGTGGGCCATTACAATGCCAATCAACGACTCTCGCTAGCAGAGTCACTCTGTAGTATTGTCTGAGATCTGGGGGACCCAGACCCCCCTTGTCCTTTGGTCTGGCAAGCAATTGCAAACGGGCTCTGGGCGGTTTGCGCGCCCAAATAAAGTCCCGGAGCAGCACCTGCAGTTGTCTGAAAAAAATTGGGGGTAACCAGATCGGTAATGTCTGGAACATGTATAAGATCCGCGGGAGGGCCGTCATTTTGAATGCATTACAGCGCCCGAACCAGGTCAGTGTTAAAGCATGCCAGTTTCCCAAATCAGATTTCAGTCTATTCAGGAGAGGGACAAAATTAAGCGGGTACAATTGCGCTAAATCCGCAGGTAACGTATAGATTTTTCAGCCCAGTAGAATGGAAAAGCGGAGTGGAGCCTCTTGGCCTCACCATCCGGGACCGATATATTCAATACAGCCGACTTGGCGCAATTGATTTTATAGTTTGATAGGCTGCCGTATCGCTGGAGAGACGCAAGTATATTGGGAAGCAAAATGTGTGGATTGGAGACGGAAAAAATTATAACATCAGCGTACGCCGCAATTTTGTGGTGTGCCGAGGGTTTGGATATGGCAGTAATATTAGGGTCATTCCGAACGTGACACATAAGTGGTTCCAGTGTCAGAATAAAAATTAGGGGAGACAGATGGCACCCCTGCCTCATCCCATTAGTGATGGGGAAAGAGTCCGAGCACCACTCGTTCACCCGTACCGCTGCCGACGGTGTGGAGTAAAGCGACATCATCATGTTGGGGCCAAGACCTATCTATATGTTCCAGGGTGGCCTGCATAAAGTGCCAGGCCACCCTGTCAAAGGCCTTCTCCGCGTCCGTTGACAACATAAGCAAGGGCCTTCCCTGTACATGCGCCGCATGGATTAAATTGAGGACTCGGGCCGTATTGTCTCTAGCTTCCGACTTATTTTTATTTTTTTTGCTTGTTTCCCAAGGTGACAATCTTGGCGATTGTCAAAGTGCCTGAAGAGATTGCCTATGGGCACATCACCCTGAAAGCACCCGATCTCGTTTGATGTTGGAGGCTAAGAAGAGTCGGGCCTTGTTAGTACCTGGATGGGAGACTGCCTGGGAATACCAGGTGTCATAGACTTCTTTTTATGTTGTTGACGTTGACCTGTTTTTTTTTGCTTGTTTCCCAAAGTGACCATCTTGGTGTTTGTCAAGAGGGTTGAGAGTGCCTGAAGAGATTGCCTATGGCCACATCACTCTGAAAGCACCCAATCTCATGTGATTTTGGAGGCTAAGAAGAGTCGGGCCTGGTTAGTACCTGGATGGGAGACCACCTGGAAATACCAGTGATTGTAGGCTTCTTTTTATGTTGTTGGCGTTGATTCATTTTTTTTTTTTGCTTGTTTCCCAAGGTGACCATCTTGGCATTTGTCAAGAGGGTTGAGAGTGCCCAAAGAGATCGCTTACAGCAGCATCACCCTGAAAGAGCCCTATCTCTTCTCTTCTCTGAGGCTAAGAAGGGTTGGGCCTAGTTAGTACCTGGATGGGAGATGGCGTTGGAATACCAGGTGCCGTATTCTTCTTTTTATGTTGTTGACATTGACCTGTTTTTTTTCGCTTGTATCTCAAGGTGACTATCTTGGCATTTGTCAAGAGGGTTGAGAGTGCCTAAAGAGATCGCTTACAGCCTCATCACCCTGAAAGCACCCTATCTCTTCTGATCTCAGAGGCTAAGAAGGGTTGGGCCTAGTTAGTACTTGAATGGGAGATGGCCTTGGAATACCAGGTGCCGTATTCTTCTTTTTATGTTGTTGGCGTTGACCTGTTTTTTTTCGCTTGTTTCCCAGGGTGACTATCTTGGCACTTTTCAAGAGGGATGAGAGTGCCCAAAGAGATTTCCTATGGGCACATCACCCTGAAAGCGCCCAATCTCCGCTGATCTCAGAGGCTAGAAAGGGTCGCGCCTTGTTAATACCTGGATGGGAGACCGCCTGGAAATACTAGGTGCGGTAGGCTTCTTTTTATGTTGTTGGCGTTGACTTGTTTTTTTTGTTTGTTTCCCAAGGTGACCATCTTGGCGTTTGTCAAGAGGGTTGAGCGTGCCTGAAAAAATCTACTATGGCTGCATCACCCTGAAAGAGCCAAATCTCATTTGATCTCAGAGGCTATGCAGGGTTGGGACCTGGTTAGTACCTGGATGGGAGACCGCCTGGGATTTCTCGATGCCATAGGCTTTTTTTTTAAGTTGTTGGCATTGACTTATTTTTTTTTATTGTTTTATTCTTTTATTAAGTATAAGTAGAACAACATAAATATAACAGTCAACCATACAGCATGACCCAGGGTCACAATTACATGGTAACAAAAAATAGGAAGCAAAATAACTCTGGGTTCTCAGAGGGGAGTCCTAGAGTTTCATGCAGAAAAGAGAGAAACCCCACCTCCGACATGTAGTACAGTATAACTAATGCAGCTCCGTTCGGACAAATGTAATCATGGAGAACAACTGGGACCACAGCGAGCCAGCTTATCATGACCTATGTGAACCAGAGAAAAATATGAGCCAGTCGTGTCCAGAACCCTGGGGTTCTTCTGGGTCCCAAAGGCTAGTAAGGAGACAAGGCATAGTCAAAAGGGAGGACGGGGGAAGAAGAGAGTGCAAAGACGGAGAGAGAGGAGGGGGGGGGATGGCGGCGGGGAAAAAAAGAAAAATAAAGACAAAAAGGGAGGGGGGGGGGAATGCCACCCAGGGCAGACATGGCCTACGTAGGTAAACGTTAGATGTTCAGTCTTTTTCTGGGACAGGGGCGCTGCTCACCTCCCGAATGTAGTCTCAAGTACCAGTAAAATACCTGCAGGGCCTCCATGTAACACTAAATGCCTCTTCAGTGTTGTGAAGGGTGGCGGTCAATTCTTCCATCCGGAGAATATGATTGACTTTGGAATACCACAGCACCTTGGATGGGGGCTCAGGCTGGTCGGTCAAGTGTAGAAGGCACGCTGCTGGGTTGTCTGCGATATCTACATTTCTGAGAGTTTTTATCGTCCCGGTCACCTCCACCCAAAAGTTCGTCAAGGCCGGGCATGCCCAGAAAATGTGTCCCATGGTCCCCGTATCTGAATTGCACCTCCAACAAACATCTGGGATCGATCTATTCATTTTATTCAGAAGATATGGGACTCTACACCAGCGTGAGACTATCTTGTATCCTGATTCTTGATATTGGTTTGCGATGGAAGCTTTATGTACTAATGTCAGGATCTTCCCTATCTGTTGTGGGGTAAATGTGATGCCAAAGTCCCTCTCCCATTTGTGGATAAATGGTGGGGTCGACTCCTCCTCCTGACTACTTAATAGGTTGTACAGGAGGGAGAGGGTGTGTCGCACAGGTTCCTTTTTGTGACATATGGATTCATAGGGCGTCAGGTCTCTAGGAGTGTAGGGGGCCCTTTGTATGGCCAGAAGAAAGGGACAAAGTTGATAAGCACTAAACAAGTCAAGCGGAGGGTCAGAAAGCTCGGCGACAGTTTGCGTGGTCGGGAGCCCTCCCGAGGACCACACCTCTCCCAGAGGCTGTTTCCCCACCACTGTCAACTGTCGCAGTTTCTTGTTGGTAAATCCCGGTGGGAAGTCTGGATTACCTATAACCGGAGTCATTGGTGACGGCAGGGGAGCAATGTGTGTGCAGCGGAACAACCTCCGCACAACAGCCAACGTAGCTCCCACTACGGGGTGATCTCTGAGGTCTTTTGGTAGGGAAGACAGGAGCCACGGGGAGGTCAATAGGGGAATGGATCCATCCTCAATCTCCATCTCCACCCACTGCTTGTGTGGGCCATTACAATGCCAATCAACGACTCTCGCTAGCAGAGTCACTCTGTAGTATTGTCTGAGATCTGGGAGACCCAGACCCCCCTTGTCCTTTGGTCTGGCAAGCAATTGCAAACGGGCTCTGGGCGGTTTGTGCGCCCAAATAAAGTCCCGGAGCAGCACCTGCAGTTGTCTGAAAAAAATTGTGGGTAACCGGATCGGTAATGTCTGGAACAAGTATAAGATCCGCGGGAGGGCTGTCATTTTGAATGCATTACAGCGCCCGAACCAGGTCAGTTTTAAAGCATGCCAGTTTCCCAAATCAGATTTCAGTCTATTCAGGAGAGGGACAAAATTAAGCGGGTACAATTGCGCCAAATCCGCTGCGATGTCAACGCCCAGGTAACGTATAGATTTTTCAGCTCAGTAGAATGGAAAAGCGGAGCGTAGCCTCTTGGCCTCACCATCCGGGACCGATATATTCAATACAGCCGACGGTGCAGTTGATTTTATTGTTTGATAGGCTGCCGTATCGCCGGAGAGCCGCGAGTATATTGGGAAGCGAAATGTGTGGATTGGAGACGAAAAAAATTAGATTGTCAGCGCACGCCGCAATTTTGTGGTGTGCTGAGGGTTTGGATATGGCAGTAATATTCGGGTCATTCCGAACGTGACACATAAGTGGTTCCAGTGTCAGAATAAAAATTAGGGGAGACAGAGGGCACCCCTGCCTCGTCCCATTAGTGATGGGGAAACAGTCCAAGATTCGTTTTTTTTTTTTCGCTTGTTTCCCAAGGTGACCATCTTGGCATTTGTCAAGAGGGTTGAGAGTGCCCAAAGAGTTCGCTTACAGCAGCATCACCCTGAAAGAGCCCTATCTCTTCTCATCTCTGAGGCTAAGAAGGGTTGGGCCTAGTTAGTCCCTGGATGGGAGATGGCTTTGGAATACCATCTGCCGTAGTCTTCTTTTTATGTTGTTGACATTGATCTGTTTTTTTTTCGCTTGTTTCCCAAGGTGACTATCTTGGCATTTGTCAAGAGGGTTGAGAGTGCCCAAAGAGATTGCCTATGGGCACATAAGCCTAAAAGCGCCCGATCTCCTCTGATCTCAGAGGCTAAACAGGGTCGGGCCTTGCTAGTACCTGGATTGGAGACCACCTGGGAATACTAGGTGCTGAAGGCTTCTTTTTATGTTGTTGGCGTTGACTTGATTTTTTTGTTTGTTTCCCAAGGTGACCATATTGGCGTTAGTCAAGGTTGAGAGTGCCTGAAGAAATCTCCTACGGCCACACCACCCTGAAAGAGCCCAATCTCATCTGATCTCAGAGGCTAAGCAGGGTTGGGACCAGTTTAGTACCTGGATGGGAGACCGCCTGGGATTTCCAGATGCCGTAGGCTATTTTTTCCGCTTGTTTCCAAGGTGACCATCTTAGTGTTTGTCAAGAGAGTTGAGAGTGCCTACAGCCACATCACCCTGAATCTGTTCCATCTCATCTGATCTTGGAGGCTAAGCAGGGGCGGGCCTGGTTAATGCCTGGATGGGAGACCTCCTGGGAATACCAGGTGTCGTAGGCTTCTTTTTTTTTTCAAATATAATTTTTTATCCAATAGGGAAGTACATAATGCAACAGAGAAATACAGAGCAAAAAGCAGCTGAACAATACTTGATACAGGTATATTCGCAACTGTGAGTCTGCCTTCCATCAATCACAATGATTCGAGGCACGGATAAAGTACTGTACCAAGATCTAGGGTCACACAAACCCCAGGTCCCTCCAGCATAATCCATCCAGAGGGGGGTGTGGGGCCGTCATTCCCAATTTTCCACTTTTTCCAAAAGAGAGAGGGGGTGGAGGGGGTGAGAGATAGGGGAGGAAGGCAGAAAAGAGAAGGATTGAAAGATGAGAAAAGGAGAAGAGGGGACGAGACACGATGTCCAAGGGGCCAGTCAAGGAAAGCTCAGAGCACTAAGGCGATAGCAGGCGCATCCTTCCAGCAAGATTATAAAGGTATTCCAGATGTCTCAGGTTTGTTTAAAAAATTCTTCTTGAGTAATGAAAGGGGGGGAACATTTTTTCCAATAGAGAGGGATGCAGGATTTCGCCGCATTTATCACATGCCGTGAAATTGATTTTTTTGTACTTCTTAATGGGAATCTGTGAATGGTGCAAGAAAAAGAATGCAGCCTCTTCCTGGATGGAGAAGTCTGTGAATTTTTGTGTTATGCATCGGATCTCTGTCCAGAAGTCCACCAAGCTGGGGCAGGACCAAAAAATGTGCAGCAACGTGCCCTCTTCTTCTCCACACCTCCAGCATATGTTCGAGGAAGAGGGGAAACATTTCTGCAGCTTTGATGGTGTCAAATACCACCTGGTGAGAAGTTTAAAATTCGTCTTCTGTATCTTCGTGCACAGCGACATTTTGAGAGCCAAAGTGATAATGAGTTGTCTCTGTGCTGGGGAAAATGAGCAATTAAGGTCCTTTTCCCAGTTGGACAGACAGGTTAAGTGTGGGTAATCTGTTTGAGAGAGAATGTGGGCCAAAGGGCCTTCGCTCCTGCATAGAGTCTCAAACTCCGTCTGAGGGCGCGCAAACGTTTGAGGATTGGGGATGGAATGGAGAAAATGATGTCGTTGCGCCGCTCTCCAAAAAGGCAGTTGGAAAAGCCCTGTCGGATCTGTTAGGGTTGATTTTCCATCAATGACAAATTTAGACGCATTGTCTAGGTTGGAATTTCTAAGTGGGTCCCCAGTTCAAAGGTTGGATGGCCACGTATAGGGAATAGGGGGGAAGTCAAAGACGTGAGTGTGTTTTGGGTAGCGATCAGGTGACTGACTTTCAACTAAGCCCCTATAGTGGGATGTGACATAAATTCTGTGGGTAAATACTTATAGCACCACATGGCACTTCTTAGCGGAATTCGGGAGTGAACTTAGAAAGTTTGTTTCGATTCCAGTCCAATACGCGCCCCAGGAGTGTGGTCGGACCAAGTAATATGGCCGATGGAGGAAGAGCTCACCAAGTGCAGTTGGTCATGTGGAATCAAGAAGAAGTCTATCCTCAAGTATGATTTGTGAGGGGAAGAGCAAAAAGAGTAGTCCCTTTCCCCAGAGTGTTGCAGACGCCAGACATCAACTAATTGGTCATTCAGTAAACACTTAGTAATCCGCTTTCTAGAGGAAATGAGGAGCGAGGAGAAAGAGGCAGAAGTGTCAACCGATGGCGAAAGGGGACATTAAAGTCCCCACCTAATATCAACTGGCCCTCCCGAAAGTCACATAATCTGTGCAGGGTAGTTCTGAGGAACGTGTCTTGGTGATCATTGGGAGCGTACACAGTGGCAAATGTAAAAAGGCGCTCTCCAATGTGGCCCCTAAGAAAAAGATATCGGCCCCCAGGGTCCACCAAAGAATCCTGGAGAACCCAGGGGAGCCTGCTAGAGATCAGAATGGAGACTCCCTTGGTCTTAGAGGAGGGGTTAGTAGAGTGGTAGACCTTAGGGAAGGATCTCGACCATAGAAAGGGGAGGCTAGTATTTTTAAAATGTGTTTCTTGTATAAAGGCCACATCAGTACAGGAAGTCTTCAGTTCTCACAGGAGGATCCACCGTTTTTCAGGGGAGTTCAGTCCCTTAACGTTTAGAGAGGTGACCTTGACTGAGTCTGCCATCGCTCCTCTGGGAGGGGGAGGGGGACGTCAGAGAAAAGCAAAGAAAGTTGAACCAAGGTAGGTTTTGGGTAGGTAATGCATGGCGGGAACTAAGGGGGAGAAAGGAAGGGCAAATGGAAGGAAAGATAAAGGGAAAAAAAGGCTGGGCACTTCAACCCCAGGGGGAGAGGGAAATTAAGGGTTGTCCGCACTCAACAGTACAGGAAGGGTATACTAAAACAGCACAATTATGCTATAGCGCTTACCAGATGTACACTGGGTTTAAAGCGCTGTCCTACTTGGGTTGGTGGGTAGACAGGTCAAGAGGGAGCCCCCGAATCCTAGTCCCCCCAGTCCCGGCAGTGGTAAATGTCACGTCTGATACCAGTATGCAAATAAAAGACAATCAGTAACATCATAGAACCAAAAAACAATAGTATAACCAAAACAGAGGTAGAGCATATAACTGTCAGCACTGAGGGGTCTCCTCGGCTCGCCCTAAACATAGGCATGCATGAGGGAGCCCGTAGCAACAGAAAAGGCATCACAGAATGGGATCCACGACCCCCGTCCCATACCCCTAAAGTACATGCAGTCACCGAACAAATGCATTTCTCCCTTTGGCAGATTGTCCTCTCCTTACCCCCTCTCCCCCGCCCACGCCCCGGGGGGAAAAGGGGCAGGGAAGGGGGGGAGGGGGGAGTGGAAGGGGGGAAAGGGGGAGTGAAAGGGGGGAAAGGGGGAGGTAAAGGAGGGAAGGGTGGGAAGGGGGGGAAAGGGAGGGGGGAAACAGGGGAGAGGGGACAAACATGCGGATATGTCAAGTCCTTTAGCGCACTCCCACCAGCAAACACCCGGACCCCAAAAAATTTAAACTCCTCCCCTCCATGGTCACCACATCAAGATGAAAGAGGAGCAGCCCTGGTCGGTGCATGGAAAATCCGTCAGGCAAATGGCTGGGGCCACCATCCCTCCATCCAACGGGAGACTTCATCCGAGCAGCAGTCCTGGGGCCCGCCAATTAGTGTCTCTCCTGCATCGCCATCGGGGGCTGTGTAGAGCATCCAGTAAGGGGTAAATCCTCCAGGGGGGTCCAGAGTCACACTGGAGGGAAGCAGTGTCTTGTACCAATAGGCTCAATAAATAAGTCATCAGGGTCCCCGAAAGCTGCAGAAGGCAATGTCGGCAAAGAGTAGGTGGGAGCCAGAGGGGGGGCGAGGGGCGCAACCAGGGGGAGGGGACACATATGCGGGAATGTCTAGCCCTTCCAGTACAGTGCACTAGGTATCACTCAGACCCCCCAAAGTGCAACTCCCCCATCTAAGGTCAAGACTCCAGAAGGGAAGATGAGCCGCCCTGGTCTGTACATGAAAGAACCTGCTGCCAAGGGGTTGGGGCCATCATCCCTTCCTCCAATGGGAGATGCCACCGGCATGACAGCCCTGTGTCCTGTCAAGTGGTGCCCCTCTGACAATGTCGTTGTGGTATATGTGGAGCATCCAGGGAGAGGCAGGGACCACCCAAACAGTGAGGGGTAAAGCCTCCAAGGGGGACCGGTGTCAGACAGGAGGATAGCGGTGTCTTGTACAAGTTGGTTAATTAGACAAGTCATCCAGTGTGTTCCTGTGAGCAGCGGAAGTAAAGGTCGGTAAGGATTATGAATGGGTGGGGGCCAGGGAGTGCATAAAACTGCCACCAGATGACCGGGGCAGAGAGGGCAAGGGGATGAAAGTCAGATCTGGTAAGTGGGGGCGGGGGTGAGGAGTGTCCCTCATATTACTCACGTTGGCCATACCTTGAAGCTGAGCGCTCTGCATACCCAGGACGTTCTTCTGTATAATCTAGCCTATCTGTATACATTAGCCTGTCTTTTGTACACATTAGTTGGTCCTACACTAGTCTGTCTGTATACACTAGTGTATACAGATAGGCTAGATTATACAGAAGAAGGTCCTGGGTATGCAGAGATGGAGGATATGGTATACAGAGAGAGAGGCTAGAGTATGCATACTTGCTAGTGTATACAGACGGACTAGTGTATACAGAAGACCGGCTAGTTTATATAGGGAGGCTAATGTGTGCAAAAGACAGGCTAGTGTATACAAATAGGCTAGATTATAGAGAAGAACATCTTGGGTATGCAGAGAGAGAGGCTGGGTTACACAGAGAGGCTGGTGTATGCAGACTTGCTAGTGTATACAGACGGACGAGTGTATACAGAGAGGCTTGGGTATACAGAGAGCTAATGTATAAAGAGCAGCTAGTGTATACAAAAGACATCCAAGGGTATACAGAGAAACTCGTGTATGCAGAAGACGGGCTAGTTTATACAGAGAGGCTAAAGTGTACAAAACACAGGCTAGTGTATATAGATAGGCTAGATTATACAGAAGAACGTCCTGGGTATGCAGAGATGGAGGCTAGGGTATACAGAGAGAGAGACTGTGTTACACAGAGAGGCTAGAGTATGCAGACTTGCTAGTGTATACAGACGGACTAGTATATACAGAAGACCAGCTAGTTTATACAGAGAGGCTAATGTGTACAAAAGACAGGCTAGTTTATACAGATAGGCTAGATTATACAGAAGAACGTCCTGGGTATGCAGAGATGGAGGCTAGGGTATACAGAGAGAGAGAGAGAGATAGGCTGGGTTACACAGAGAGGCAGGAGTATGCAGACTTGCTAGTGTTTACAGATGGACTAGTGTATACAGTAGACCGGCTAGTTTATACAGAGAGGCTAATGTGTACAAAAGACAGGCTAGTGTATACAGATAGGCTAGATTATACAGAAGAAGGTCCTGGTTATGCAAGAGATGGAGGCTAGGGTATGCAGAGAGAGAGGCTTGGTTACACAGACTTGCTAGTTGTATACAGGCGGACTAGTATATACAGAAGACCGGTTAGTTTATACAGAGAGGCAAATGTGTACAAAAGACAGGCTAGTGTATACAGATAGGCTACATTATACAGATAGGCTAGATTATACAGAAGAACGTCCTGGGTATGCAGAGATGGAGGCTAAGGTATACAGAGAGAGAGGCTAGGGTACGCATACTTGCTAGTGTATACAGAGGACCGGCTAGTTTATACAGAGAGGCTAATGTGTACAAAAGACAGACTAGTGTATACAAATAGGCTAGATTATAGAGAAGAACGTCCTGGGTATGCAGAGATGGAGGCGTGGTTACACAGAGAGGCTAGTGTATGCAAGCTTGCTAGTGTATACAGACGGACTAGTGTATACAGTAGACCAGCTAGTTTATACAGGGAGGCTAATGTCTACAGAAGACTGGCTAGTGTATACACATAGGCTAGATTATAGAGAAGAACGTCCTGGGTATGCAGAGATGGAGGCTAAGGTATACAGAGAGAGAAGTTGGGTTACAAAGAGAGGCTAGTGTATGCAGACTTGCTAGTGTATACCGGTGGACTAGTGTATACAGAGAAGCTTGGGTATACAGAGAGCTAATGTATAAAGAGATGCTAGTGTATACAAAAGACAACCAAGAGTAGACAGTGAAGCTCGTGTATACAGAAGACCGGCTACAGAGAAGCTAATTTGTACCAAAGACAGGCTAGTGTATGCAGAGAGGCTGGGACACCGAAACTATTGTAAAAATAAGGCAGGCTAGTGTATATAGATTACGGGCACGTGTATACAGAAGACAGTCTATATTGAGTGGCTGGTGTACACAGAGAGATTAATGTATACAGAAAAGCTAGCGTGTAAAGAAGACAGGACTTTATTTTTTGCTAATGCAACTACTTCTGAAACATGTAAAGTGCTTTTTTCATATTTTGGTGCTGTTAAAAAGTGATGTGTTGTCAGTGGTGATATCAATGTGACAGTTAATGTGGAGAACTACAACTATACAAAATAGAGCAAAAGAGTGCTAAGTGATAGAGACGATATTGCTTTTGAAAGATTTGTATTATTATACATAACATTGTTAGCAGACAAATAGGACAATTTACATGGCTTAATAATGCAGAGCGTAATTTATCAGGAGAGAGATCCAAAACGTTAGTTGCAGTAGCTTCATAAAACTGAGAAATCGTTGCATTACTCTAAATTTAAAAGTTGTTCCGGTAGCACTAAAAAGACGATATTAGATGAGTGATCTACACATTTCGTTTACTATTGCAGAGAGATACCGGCTAAATGTTAATATGTTAATATGTGCTGCGTGTAAGGTAGAAATTAGATGGTTTAGTGTGAGCTGGTTTACCAGGATTTAGAGATAGTAATCTGTTCATACTAATAATAAATATAGCAAAATAACTCTAAAATTAATATTGAGACAGTATATACAGGTCGGGTTTAAATGGAAATACACGAAATAACAGCAACGACGTGTGTAGGTTTTTATCAATCAGGTTCATTACGTGTCTTCAATCATGTAGTGAATATACCCCAAATATAGCACAAGGATGAGAAAGCATAATAACTAACAGAGGATGACATGGCAAAAAGACAAACTGCATTAGAAATGTGAATATGAATTAGAGATGAAATGCCAATCCCCACGGCTACGTACAGCAAAGTGTGAGCTAAGCAGCTAAATATTGTGCAATAGCAGAGATTAGGTATTGCAGTCGAAAGTTATCTATAGCAGAGAGATACCAGCTAAATGTGAGACGAGCAATTAAACTGTTCACGGTAGCATTGCATTACTCTTAATATGTGCAGCGTGCAAAAAAGCAATAAGATGGTTTTGTATTACCCTAAAATTAGCAGTATACGTAATAAAGGTCAGTAGGTAACCTGGATTTAGACATAGCAAACTCTACAATCTAATTTAGCAAAATTAGAACGGATAATATTGAGACAGTATATAAAAGTCGAGTTTAAGTGGAAATACACAAAATATCTAGCTTACCTTTACATTGTTCAATAGAGCGTTGCAAAGTAATACCAAAGAAGAATGTTGGAATATCAATTAGATGAGATGATTGCTGTAATCATGAAATATCAGCAACGACGTGACGAGGTTTCTATCGTTTTTCAGGATTCTTACGTGTCTTTAAGGATGAGTAAGTATAATAACTGGCAAAGTATGACAATTGCAAAGAGACAAATTGCATTAGAGATGTGAGGTAGACATGAAATGTCATTCCCCATTGGTTATTTACATGTAACCATTAATACAGTTAACGCGGCTACATACAGCAAAGTGTGAGCTAAGCAGCTAAATATTACTTAATATTGCAGAAATTTTGAAAATTGCAGTTTAAAAGAGATCGGAAGCGTTAGTTGCAGTAGATCCAAAATGACTGAGAAATAATTTCAGTACTAATAAATGTAAAAGTTATCCCGGCAGCACTGAGTGGACTGATATTAGATGAGTGATCGTTGTGGTACAAATTCAGTTTCCTATAGCAGAGAGATACCAGCTAAATGTGAGAAGAGCAATTAAACTGTTCACATCGGTAGCATTGTATTACTCTTAATATGTGCAGCGTGTAAAGAAGCAATAAGATGGTTTTGTATTATCCTAAAATTAGCAGTATACGTAATAAAGGTGAGTAGGTAACTTGGATTTAGACATAGCAAACTACAGGTCGAGTTTAAGTGGAAATACACAAAATATATAGCTTACCTTTACATTGTTCAATAGAGCGTTGCAAAGTAATACCATGGCAGAATGTCGGAATAGCAATTAGATGGGATGATTGCTGTAATCATGAAATATCAGCAACGACTAGGTTTCTATCGGATGAGAAAGTATAATAACTGGCAAAGTATGACATGGCAAGGAGACAAATTGCATTAGAGATGTGAGATGGACATGAAATGTCAATCCCTATTGGTTACTTACATGTAAACGCGGCTACATACAGCAAAGTGTGAGCTAAGCAGCTAAAGGGTATTTTAAGAGTAAATTGACGTAGCTTGAAAATTCCAACGTGTAAATCGTTCCATTAATTTTGCTACGCACGAAGACGGCTTACAATGATTGTTTTCCGTTTCCACTGGTTATTGGCATAATGTATCAGTAACCATGAACATTAATAGTGATAGACAGCTCACATTAGGATGTATGCATGATGTGAATGTAAAATAGTTGCATTATGTGTTATTAATGTAATCAAACTGTATTGCTATGCTTTGCTACTGCAACCACTTCTCAATCAAGTAAACCGTCCCACTGCTTTTCTCACATTTTGCTGCTGTTAAAAAACGTGTTGCAAGTGTTATGTGTTACAAATGGTTAACAGTTAATGTGGAGAGGAAGTAATACACAAAATAGATTTAGAAAGAGAATCCTATTGCATAGAGGTAGCGAGAGATGGTTGCATTACTCTTAAGGCAGAATGTCGGAATAGCAATGAGATTCGATGGTTGCAACATAAAACGAAATTGAGCACGGCTAAAATACAGAACAACAGTACATAATTTAAGAGTACAGTAGAATATAGTATAAATTATTTAAGATTAAATAGACTTAGAATGAAAAAAATCTAAGTTTAAATCGTTGAGTAAATCGTTGAGTAAATCGTAAATTTATCAGCTAAGTTAACGCTGAGATTATGATTAATTTCACAGTTCCATTACGCGGTCCTTTTCCACTGGTATAGTCATAATTTAATATCAGTAATTGCTATCAGTAAATATTAAAATTGTAAGACGGTTCACGGTTATGTGGAATTGATATGGATTTAAAAGCGGTACATTAATTTTCTGAAGCATATGGCAGAAAGACGGCTTACACTGCTTTTCTCACATTTTGCTGCGGTAAAAAGAAATGTTTTGTCACTGTGTTTTAACTGTGACAGTTAAGGTGGAGAAAAAGAAGTAATACAGAAAATAGAGTCAAACAGTGGAAGCGTTTATTTGTCATGACAGCTGATACTGGTTGAGCAATAAAACTGTTTTATTAAGATGTAAGACTAGTTTTATTCTCTACATATAGGCTTTTCAGAGAGTTGTATAATATAGGCGACCAATAGGACATTTAAATGGCTTAATATTGTAGGGAGGAAGTATCGCTGTTCAAAGGTAAGAGATTGAAAGCTTAGCTTGTATATTGCCGAGAAATAGTTGCGTTAGTCGAAATTTAAAGGATATGCCGGTACCAATGAGAAAGCTTATATTAGACTAGTTGATCTTTGCATTACACAATCCTATTATTATTATTAAGATCATAGTGCAGAGAGATACTCAGTTAATGTCAGAGATACTCGGTTAATGTCAGAAAAGCAATAAAACTGTTTACATCGTTAGCGAGCGATAGTTACATTACTCTTAGTATGTGCAGCATGTCTGGTAGCAAATGGATGGTTTTGTGAACATTTTGCATTAACGTACAAGTAGCGGTAGAACTCATCGAAGTGAATAGATTTAACCGGATTTTGAGATAGTACTCTCTATTTCTAATAAGAAATAAAGAAAAATAAGTCAGGATGGTGTGTCAGGACTGTCACATACTCAATGTGACAGTTGATGTGGAGAATTACAAATATGCAAAATAGAGCAAAAGAGTACATGGTTTATTTTGATGTATGATAGTTTTATTGCATGCTTGATGTGGATGATTAAAATCGTGTAGTTATCTATAAGAATGAAAAGGCATAACATGGCAATGAGACATACTCCATTAGAGATGTGAGCTAGATGAAATGATGAAATGTCTCTGTATAGCCCAGATTGTCTTCTGTTATCACTTAGCCTACCCTCTAAATTCACTAGCCTCTCTATATACACCAGCATGTTTACACTAGCCGGTCTTCTGCATACAATAGCCTGTCTTCGATATACACTAGCCTATGTTCTGAATACACTAGCCCGTCTTCTGTCTTCTATATGCCCTAGCCTGTCTTCTGTATACATTAGTCTCTCTGTATAAACTAGCATCTCTGTATACCCCAAACTGTCTTCTGTAAAAACATGTCTCTCTTCATAGCCTGTCTAGCCTTTCTTCTGTACACACTAGCTTCTCTGTATACACTAACCAGGCTTCTATATACAATAGCTTCACTCTATGCACTAGCCTCTCTGTATAATCTAGCCTCTCTATATACCCTAGATAGTGTTCTGCATTCACTAGCCTCTCCTCCAGCCTTTATTCTGTATTCACTAGCCTTTCTTCTGTATGCTGTAGTCTTCTATATATACTAGCTTCTCTGTACACCCCTGCATCTCTGTAATACACTAAACCCTTTGTATACCACAGCCTGTCTTCTGTATACTCTAGACTGTAAAAACTAGCTAGAATACACCAGCCTGTCTTCTGTACCCACTAGACTCTCTGTATACACTACCCAGTCTTCTGTATACACTGTCAGCTTGGATATATACCCAAGCCTGTTTTCTGTATACACTAGTCTCTCTATATGCATTGTCCTATCTGTATACACTCGACTCTCTCTATACACTAACCTCTCTATATACACTAACATCTAGCTTCTCTTTAAACTAGCCTCTCTGTGTACCCCAGCCTCATTGTTTACTCTAGCATACTCAAGCCTATCTGCATACACGAGTCTGTATTCTGTATTCACTAGCCTTTCTTCTGTATGCTGTGGTCTTCCATATATACCAGCTTCTCTGTACACCCTAGCACTGTAACAGTGCTAGGTTCCTGTATTACAGAAACAGAACACCAGCAATAAGGTGTATACTGTGCAGGAGGCACACAACACCCACTCTAACTTCCGCATGCGCAGTACACAGCAACACAGATTCCGAAAATTGCCGAGCATGAACGGCGCCTGCGCACTGAGTCCAGGTTCTATCCCCACTATCCAAGTGGACATAGAGTCAGAATATAAAAGAGCCGAGCGCAGCGAGGCCGAGCCCGAAGCGTGGCGAGCCAAGCTCGCCTGCGAGGGGCCCTCTAATATTCAAAACCCTATGTCCGCTTGGATGGTGGGGCTACCACCTCAACTCACCGCGCAGGCGCCGTTCAGCTTCGGAGATTTTCCGAAGCTTCGTCTGCTCCGTATTGCGCATGCGCAGTACATCGCGGACACTATATCATGGCCGGACAGTATATGGCAGAACACCTGCACCAGTCAACCACCGGTGTCATGTGCATCGCTGTCTAATATAGAGCAGGGTCCGGGAAGCCAATACCTCCCCGCAATTTCGGTCGCAATAGCATTGCCCTACCAATACGCATATGTTTTCCGCGCCAGAGGAACTTGATAAAGATTGAGCGAACCGCATGAAAGAAAGTCTGGGGTATTTTGATAGGTAAGGCTTGTAGTAGGTACAGAAGTCGTGGCATTGCGTTCATCTTCAACACATTACAGCATCTGAACCATGACAGAGCTAGTGGGTCCCATCTTTTAAGGTCCGATGTAAGCCCATAGGCTTCTTTTTATGTTGTTGGCTTTGACCTGTTTTTTTTCCTTGTTTCTCAAGGCGACCATCTTGGCGTTTGTCAACAGGGTTGGGCGTGTCTTGAAGAGAACGCTTATGGCCACATCAACCTGAAAGCACCCAATCTCGTCTGATTTCAGAGGCTAAGCAGCGTCAGGCCTAGTTAGTACCTGGATGGGAGACTGCCTGGGAAGACCAGGTGCCATAGAAGGATCTGGTCTGGTTAGTGTCTTGATTGGGAGATCGCCTGGGAATACTGGATGCCGTAGGCTTCTTTTTATGTTGTTGGCTTTGACCTGTTTTTTTTAGCTTGTTTCCCAAGGTGACCATCTTGGCTCTTGTCAAGAGGCTTCAGAGTGCCCAAAGAGAGTGCCTACAGCCAAATCACCCTGAAAGAGCCTAAAAGCCTAAAAAGGGGCGCTGCTCACCTCCCGAATGTAGTCTCAAGTACCAGTAAAATACCTCCAGGGCCTCCATGTAACACTAAATGCCTCTTCAGTGTTGTGAAGGGTGGCGGTCAAATCTTCCATCCGGAGAATATGATTGACTTTGGAATACCACAGCTCCTTGGATGGGGGCTGAGGCTGCCTCCACAGTGTGGGAATGCCGGCCCGGGTGGCGTTCAGGAGTTGCATCGTGAGGGTTTTTTTGTATTTTCGAACAGGCTGTCCGGTCAAGTGTAGAAGGCACGCTGCTGGGTTGTCTGCGATATCTACATTTCTGAGAGTTTTTATCGTCCCGGTCACCTCCACCCAAAAGTTCCTCAAGGCCGGGCATGCCCAGAAAATGTTTCCCCTTTTTTCCCTGTATCTGAATTGCACCTCCAACAAACATCCGGAATCGATCTATTCATTTTATTCAGAAGGTATGGGACTCTATACCAGCGTGAGACTATCTTGTATCCTGATTCTTGATATTGGTTTGCGATGGAAGCTTTATGTACTATTGTCAGGATCTTCCCTATCTGTTGTGGGGTAAATATGATGCCTAAGTCCCTCTCCCATTTGTGGATAAATGGTGGGGGTCGACTCCTCCTCCTGACTACTCAATAGGTTGTACAGGAGGGAGAGGGTGTGTCGCACAGGTTCCCTTTTGTGACAGATGGATTCATAGGGCGTCAGGACTCTAGGAGTGTAGGGGGCCCTTTGTATGGCCAGAAGAAAGTGACGAAGTTGATAAGCACTAAACAAGTCAAGCGGAGGGTCAGAAAGCTCGGTGACAGTTTGTGTGGTCGGGAGCCCTCCGGAGGGCCACACCTCTCCCAGACGCTGTTTCCCCACCACTGTCAACTGTTGCAGTTTCTTGTTGGTAAATCCCGATGGGAAGTCTGAATTACCTATAACTGGAGTCATTGGTGACGGCAGGGGAGCAATGTGTGTGCAGCGGAACAACCTCCGCACAACAGCCAACGTAGCTCCCACTACGGGGTGACCTCTGAGGTCTTTTGGTAGGGTGGACAGGAGCCACGGGGAGGGGAATGGATCCATCCTCAATCTCCATCTCCACCCACTGCTTGTGTGGGCCATTACAATGCCAATCAACGACTCTCGCTAGCAGAGTCACTCTGTAGTATTGTCTGAGATCTGGGAGACCCAGACCCCCCTTGTCCTTTGGTCTGACAAGCAATTGTAAACGGGCTCTGGGCGGTTTACGCGCCCAAATAAAGTCCCGGAGCAGCACCTGCAGTTGTCTGAAAAAAATTGGGGGTAACCGGATCGGTAATGTCTGGAACATGTATAAGATCCGCGGGAGGGCCGTCATTTTGAATGCATTACAGCGCCCGAACCAGGTCAGTGTTAAAGCATGCCAGTTTCCCAAATCAGATTTCAGTCTATTCAGGAGAGGGACAAAATTAAGCGGGTACAATTGCGCTAAATCCGCTGCGATGTCAACGCCCAGGTAACGTATAGATTTTTCAGCCCAGTAGAATGGAAAAGCGGAGCGGAGCCTCTTGGCCTCACCATCCGGGACCGATATATTCAATACAGCTGACTTGGCGCAATTGATTTTATAGTTTGATAGGCTGCCGTATCGCTGGAGAGACGCAAGTATATTGGGAAGCAAAATGTGTGGATTGGAGACGGAAAAAATTATAACATCAGCGTACGCCGCAATTTTGTGGTGTGCCGAGGGTTTGGATATGCCAGTAATATTTGGGTAATTCCGAACGTGACACATAAGTGGTTCCAGTGTCAGAATAAAAATTAGGGGAGACAGATGGCACCCCTGCCTCATCCCATTAGTGATGGGGAAAGAGTCCGAGCACCACTCGTTCACCCGTACCGCTGCCGACGGTGTGGAGTAAAGTGACATCATCATGTTGGGGCCAAGACCTATATGTTCCAGGGTGGCCTGCATAAAGTGCCAGGCCACCCTGTCAAAGGCCTTCTCCGCGTCCGTTGACAACATAAGCAAGGGCCTTCCCTGTACATGCGCCGCATGGATTAAATTGAGGACTCGGGGCGTATTGTCTCTAGCTTCCAACTTATTTTTATTTTTTTTGCTTGTTTCCCAAGGTGACCATCTTGGCGTTTGTCAAGAGGGTTGAAAGTGCCTGAAGAGATTGCCTACGGGCACATCACCCTGAAAGCACCCGATCTCGTTTGATGTTGGAGGCTAAGAAGAGTCGGGCCTTGTTAGTACCTGGATGGGAGACCGCCTGGGAATATCAGGTGTCGTAGACTTCTTTTTATGTTGTTGGCGTTGACCTGTTTTTTTTCGCTTGTTTCCCAAAGTGACCATCTTAGTGTTTGTCAAGAGGGTTGAGAGTGCCTGAAGAGATTGCCTATGGCCACATCACTCTGAAAGCACCCAATCTCGTCTGATCTTGGAGGCTAAGAAGAGTCGGGCCTGGTTAGTACCTGGATGGGAGACCACCTGGGAATACCAGTTATTGTAGGCTTCTTTTTATGTTGTTGGCGTTGATTCGTAGTTTTGTTTTTTTGCTTGTTTCCCAAGGTGACCATCTTGGCATTTGTCAAGAGGGTTGAGAGTGCCCAAAGAGATCGCTTACAGCAGCATCACCCTGAAAGAGCCCTATCTCTTCTCTTCTCTGAGGCTAAGAAGGATTGGGCCTAGTTAGTACCTGGAGGGGAGATGGCGTTGGAATACCAGGTGCCGTATTCTTCTTTTTATGTTGTTGACATTGACCTGTTTTTTTTCGCTTGTATCTCAAGGTGACTATCTTGGCATTTGTCAAGAGGGTTGAGAATGCCCAAAGAGATTGCCTATGGGCACATAACCCTGAAAGCGCCCGATCTCCTCTGATCTCAGAAGCTAAACAGGGTTGGGCCTTGCTAGTACCTGGATTGGAGACCACCTGGGAATACTAGGTGCTGTAGGCTTATTTTTATGTTGTTGGCCTTGACCTGTTTTTTTTTTTTCACTTGTTTCCCAAGGTGACCATTTTGGCGTTTGTCATGAGGGTTGAGAGTGCCCGATGAGATCACCTACGGCCCCATCACCCTGAAAGCGCCCAATCTCGTCTGATCTCGGATGCTAAACAGTGTCGGGCCTGGTTAGTACCTGGATGGGAGACCGCCTGGGAATACCAGGTGCCATAGGCTTCTTTTTTTTTTTTTTTTTTTATTTAGTAGTATGCGACATACAATGCAAAGGCAACTTCACAGAATGTGTGATACAAATAGTTACAAACAAACGATCATATTGCATGGATATCAGAGCCAATGGTAAGAAGTCCGAGGAGAATAGCACGTGTACAGCTTTGCGGTCATATCAAGATGAGATTAAAGCTCCATCTCATTGGGATCCTCTACCACTTAAAATATTATTGATACTAGCCCTGCTACCCTCGAAGAGTTTAGATATCCATAGATAGGGGAAGAGTATTGTGTAGTAGTCAAATGGGGTCGGAACATACCATTTTCTTTTCCCTTTTTTGAGTTAAGAAGGGAAATAGTAGAACTGAAAGGAGGGAGAAGGGGAAAGAGAAGATTGGGGAAGGAAATTGCAGAAAAGGAAAAGAAGGGGTAAGGGGGTGTCGTGGGTAGAGTGGATAGGGTGGGGTCCCCTCCCAGGGAGCAAGAGACGCCCTCGGCTCACCAGCTCATCAGCTGTCAAACGTTTGGAACAGCGATCTCCAACGATCACCATGAGCTTACTATGTCTCATGGAGGTATTCTTCCGAAAAGCGAAACTGGGTCCAGTAGAACCATCTGTTCCCATGCTCCTCCATTTTATCCCTCATTGTGGCAGTCAGGTCTTCCATTCGTTCAATATCATTTACCCTTGCGAACCACTGGGTCACCATTGGAGCAGATTGCTCTTTCCACTGACT